>NC_045559.1:10256187-10856187 GCF_009819795.1 Aythya fuligula
ATGTGCTGTAGATTTTTTTTTTCAGTGAATGTTAGGCCACATTATTTTATTGATTTTCCAGCAGACAGTCGAGTGAAATCAATGGACAATTCTTCTTATTAATCAATGGTACTATCTGGCCATTACCTTGTATTAGAAGAGGGATCTGAACATCTGATAGACATATCTAATAGTACACATATCCATTAAAACTGTGCAGATCAAACCACAAAAGTGATGGCAACTTTACCTCTACATGGAAATGTTAGTAATGGGAAAGAAAATAACATTAAAAAAAAAAAAAAAAAAGTTGTTAACACATCATATCTAAAGTAGCCAAATCATTAGAAAACAAGTTTCCAGTGCATTCTGTAAAGAATAAGCATCATTAAACAGTCTCAAAAATTAGGCAATCAAAATTTGCAATATTTGAAGTTAGCAGTTACTGTTGAAAATGTTAACCCATTTCTGTGAGCAACAGAAATCCATGGGTGAAAGTTTGAACCCATTAAAACCCTGTTCTTATCAACTTAATTTTTTGCACCTTTTACTTTGAGTTAATACTAAGGAATAGAGCTAACAGAGTTCAGTAACCTTAAGAACTGAGTTGATTCACTCGACACTTTGAAGTCACACCTTTCAGAATCAAATGTGTGTGCTTTCAGGACTAGTGGTATTTTTAGCTTCCCTTTATCTGTACTGAGTTATGAATTGTTCAGACCTCATTTGATCAATCAAACAAAAGAAAAAGAAAAAAAAAGTGCATATGTGTGCTACAGTGACTTCAAGTGGAAACAAAGATAACTCAGGTTGTATGGAAGATAAAACTTTTTGCACAACATTTCATTTTTTATGCTCCATAGGTCAAGACTTTATGGGAAGTCTAAGATTTTTAGACAGCTGCTGGAACCAAAGTGAGATTTTAAAGATATCTCAGCTGTTTATATTCTATAATGTGTTATTTTTTTGATTAATATTGCTAGGTGTCACTGGTATAAAAATAGCTGCTATTTTTGACAGTTTTGCTTAAGTAATACTTTCAGTTTTTGTTGATTCATTAATACTATTTACTAGAGTACTAACAGCTTTCAGTGCCCATAGTCCCACCAGAGCATTAAAATGGTGGGTCATTCTCAATGGAGCAACATGGTGAGCTGATTCTAGGATTGTATGGGCTGGGAGAACTTTCAGACCTACCCTTTTTCTACCCCTAAACACTCAGGTACTACGTTTAAGAAATTTAAAGTTATTATAGGTATTTCATTTCTGTATTGTGTTTTCATAACAATAATTCTACTATGCAAAGTGAAATAGCTTCTGTGAAGTTACATCTCTCTTTGGTCTAAAGTGCAAAGCATAAAAAATAAAGAAAAATCATATAGGTACGCCACTCTCCACCCCTACAGTTAAATTTTCCTTGCATATAGATACAGTCCTTCAGGCTATCCCCAATGTTCACATTTGTATGGGTGGTGTGTGTTTCTTATAAGACACTGTGTGCTGTGAATGAGTGTGTCCCTCAGGAATACAAGTTCAGTCTCTCCAATAGCTGGACCAAGAGCCACAGAGCCACAGAAACCTCCTATCCATCAGTGTACCAGTTTCACAGAAGTCTAACAATTTGATTTCTTATTTGCTCTTCACCTTGTCTCGAAAACCTGAACACTCTCCTTTAACCCCTCTTCATCCTTTTTCCAGCACCCAGCTCCAAAAAGCTTTACATTCCCTTTATTCTCTTCTCATTTACTTTGCAAAACAGCTATACCTCTAGAAGTAAAGATCAAAAGAATGTTCTTTATGGACACACCACAGACTAGTGCTGTAGTAATGTTGTGATATACTTTATTGGGACCACCTTCCTCCTGTCTGAATCCCTTTTTGGAACCCTTTTTGGAACAAATTTAGTAGACTACTGTAAAGCCACAGAGCCCAATACCATATATTAAAATATATACTTATAGGTTTATTACAGTGAACACAAAACATAATGCATGGGTTGACTACTAATCATCAATCTGCACAGTATATCTGATCTATTATCTATGATGAAAATTTACCTATGATGAAAATTTATCACAGCATAACAAATAAACTTTAAAAAAAAATAAAATAAAAAATAAAAAGTAGAGGCAATACCCTGGCTGATAAAATTTAGTTTAATATTTACAACTGTTATGGTTAACAACATCTAAGGTTTGACTCACCATGCCAACTTTTGACATAAAATTGCATATAACATATATCACAGAATCACAGAATCACAGAATTTCTAGGTTGGAAGAGGCCTCAAGATCATCGAGTCCAACCTCTGACCTAACGCTAACAGTCCCCACTAAACCATATCCCTAAGCTCTACATCTAAACGTCTTTTAAAGACTTCCAGGGATGGTGACTCCACCACTTCCCTGGGCAGCCTGTTCCAATGTCTAAATTATAGTTGCATATGTCACCCTATACTCAAAACTTGTTAGTTGTATAGTATTATTCACCTAGCTATTTAGAGTTTACTTGAAAATGTAAAGGGCTGAAGGCACAGTTGTGATCATGCAATTTGACATTCTGCATAGTCAACAAGAAATAGTATGATTTTTCAACAGGAAACAGTATGATTTTTCCCAAATATCTGGTATATTGAATTTAAGCACGATAAAGATTTATTTAGTCTATATTCTGAAAAAAGTCAAGTGATAAAGAATTTATGAAATGAAGGTGAATTTATGAAACAAGCTGACAATCTCTTCCAAAGTTTAACTTCCAACTCTACTAAAAATAGAACTTTCATATAATAACTATATTTAATGTGTATCCTTTTGCCTAAATGAGTAAATATCACTAGATATAACTGAATAAATGGTATGTATGTTCTGCTCATTAACTGTATTGTGGATGTTAGAGACCAGTTAATGAATCTGTCTGAGAACTGTGTCTACTTAGGAAAAAATCCCATCAATTCTCTGCATTAAAAAAAAAAAAAAAAAAAAAAAAAAAGTAGGAGTTTCATTAATGTCTCTGTAACAGCTTTCTAATTAGCAATTATGGTTCTTTCCTATGATTTTTCAAAAGCTAATGCAAAAATGTAACAAAATGTTTTGAAAAAAGAGTAACAGTGCTTTAGAAAGAAAATCCCTTTGTACTATAAATAAGATCCTGAGAAATAATTGCCAGCTGGCTTTTTTAATGCTTATTTTCTACAGGAGAGATGATGACAGCCATATTCACTCCAAGGAGACCAAATCAGTACAGAACACTGTTGGGTCTTTTTTATTTGGACTCCTTTTCATGCTGGTCCATTTTCCTATATCCTTTTTGAGTGTATCAGACTACCACAGACATTTATTAATGTATATCATGTGCTTCTTTGAGGAGACTTAAAATGCCTGTTAGAGAATTGCAAAGCCAATCTGCTATACATGAAGGACAAGGGATATAACTTTAAAAGTGACTCAGCCCTTCTTTGAATTAATGTACTCATGAACACTGAAACTTAACACAAACACATGTGCAGAACCTCCTTTGAACATTTAAGCAATCTTGGCAACTGATAATTTTGTAGCCTCTGAAACATAGAGTAGATGCCCTTTACATAATTGGCCCCAAGAGAGAAATTCCAAAATGTGGCTTGAGCATTTTCCTCTGGGAATAACAAAAACATCCACCCACAGTTGTTCACTTTATATATTTCAAGTCCAGCCTAAATCTTTCCCAATTCAGTTTTATGAAAAGGTATGGACATTTGGAAATAAATAATATAAAGATAAACTAGCCACAGTACTGAATGACAGGGATATTTTGGCTTATTTCAGTTAGAGTTTCAGGCAATCTGTTCCTTTCTTTTCCCTCTACCCAACAGCTACTTGTGGCTTCAAAGAAAACAATATATTAATAATTTTATGACAAGAGCATGAAATCATCTACTGTTAAGACAGAGTTACCATGAGAATACAGTTTTAGGACTGTATTTGTCCACAAGCCAGACATGAAAAAGGCCTCATATAGGGAAATACAACTTGTACCAGCTTAAACATCTAAACCCTAAATTCCTATCTACAAAAGATAGTGATCACTATCCTGGGCAGCCTGTTGCAGTGCTCGACCACCCTCTTGGTGCAGAACCTTTTCCTAACACCCAGCCTGAATCTCCCCTGATGCAGCTTCATGATGTTCCTTTGAGTCCTATAATTGGTCACCGGAGAGAAGAGATCAGCATCTGCCTCTCTGCTCACCTCATGAGGAAGCTGCAGACCACCGTGAGGCCTCCCCTCAGTCTCCTCTTCTCTGGGCTGAACAAACCAAGAGACCTCAGCCCCTCTAGACCTTTCACCATTTGTTAAGTCCTTCTTTGGACACTCTCTAGTAGTTTTATATAATTTTTATACTGTGTCACCTAAGACTGCACATACTACTCAAAGTGAGGCTGCACCAGCTTGACTGCAAAGCAATGTTGTGCCTGATGCACCCCAGGGTACAGTTGGCCCTCCTGGCTGCCACAGCACACTGCTTATACTCAACTTACAGAATCACAGAATCACAGAATCACAGAATTTCTAGGTTGGAAGAGACCTCAAGATCATCGAGTCCAACCACTGATCTAACGCTAACAGTCCCCACTAAACCATATCCCTAAGCTCTACATCTAAACATCTTTTAAAGACTTCCAGGGATGGTGACTCCACCACTTTCCTGGGCAGCCTGTTCCAGTGTCTAACAACTCTTTCGGTAAAGAAGTTCTTCCTAACATCTAAGCTAAAACTCCCCTGGTACAACTTTACCCCATTCCCCCTCGTCCTGTCACCAGGCACATGGAAGAACAGACCAATCCCCACCTCACTACAGCCTCCTTTAAGGTATCTGTAAAGAGCAATAAGGTAGCCCCTGAGCCTCCTTTTCTCCAGGCTGAACAAGCCCAGCTCCCTCAGCCGCTCCTCGTAGGACTTCTTCTCCAGGCCCCTCACCAGCTTCGTCGCCCTTCTCTGCACCTGCTCAAGCACCTCCATGTCCTTCTTGTAGCGAGGGGCCCAAAACTGAACACAGTACTCGAGGTGCGGCCTCACCAGAGCTGAGTACAGGGGGACGATCACCTCCCTAGCCCTGCTGGTCACAGTTTCTTATGCAAGCCAGGATGCTGTTGGCCTTCTTGGCCACCTGAGCACACTGCTGGCTCATATTCAGCTGACTATCCACCATCACTCCCAGGTCCTTCTCTGACTGGCAGCTCTCCAACCACTCATCTCCCAGCCTGTAGCTCTGCTTGGGGTTATTGCGCCCCAGGTGCAGGACCCGGCACTTGGCCTTGTTGAACTTCATGCAGTTGACCTCAGCCCATCGGTGCAGCCTATCCAGATCCTCCTGAAGAGCCTTCCTACCCTCAAGCAGATCGACACATGCACCTAACTTGGTGTCATCTGCGAACTTACTGAGGGTGCACTCGGTGCCCTCGTCCAGATCATCGATGAAGATATTAAAGAGGACCGGCCCCAGCACCGAGCCCTGGGGGACGCCACTAGTGACTGGCCTCCAACTGGACTTGGCTCCATTCACCACGACTCTTTGGGCCCGGCTATCCAGCCAGTTTCTAACCCAACGAAGCGTGTGCCAGTCCAAGCCAAGAGCAGCCAGTTTCTTGAGGAGAATGCTGTGGGAGATGGTGTCAAAAGCCTTGCTGAAGTCAAGGTAGACCACATCCACAGCCTTTCCCTCATCCACCCAGCGCGTCACTTTGTCATAGAAGGAGATCAGGTTCGTCAAGCAGGATCTGCCTTTCATAAACCCATGCTGACTGGGCCTGATCGCCTGCTTGTCCTGGTTACCATCAACCACAACTTGCAAATCCCCTTCTGTGGGGCTGTTCTCCAGCCTCTCATCTCCCAGTCTGTGCATATAGCCAGGGTTGTCCTATCCCATGTGCAGAATTCAGCACCTACTCTTCTTAAATTTAATTAGGTTGGGGATTGCTTAACACACCAGTTTGTCAACATCTCTTTGCAAGACATCTCTACCCTCGATGGAGTCAACAGCTTCTCCTAATTTAGTGTCTACTGCAAACTCACTTAGTATGCAATTGAGGTCTGTGTCTAGATAATTTATAAAAACGTTGAAGAGAACCAGCCCTAAAATGGAGCCCTGTGGAACCCCACTTGTGACTGCCAGCCTGATGTAACCCATTTACCATAACCCTTTGAGACAGATTTGTCAGCCAATTGTTCACTTATCATATTGTGTATTTGTCTAGCTGTATGCTGGACATTTTTTTCTAGAAGGATACTGTGATTAACAATATTGAAAGCTTTGTTGAAATCTAAAAATTACATCTACTGCTTTCCTTTGGTCAAACAGATGAGTAATTTTGTCATAAAGAGAAATTAATTCAGTTAAACAGGGCATATTATGATAATATCAAATAAAATACAAGTTATAGTAGCCAGAAGCCCCTTCATTCAAATCAGGGCAAGATGAATCAGTGGTGCCAGCTATCTGTATTAGGTATCAAACATCAGTGCCTTAAACTCCTATCTATCTTTAGTTTAAGAGTCAAATGCATATAATTTGCATCCCCCAAAAGGCTTTATCAACCATATGGCTTCAGTGTGTCACCTTTCACCCCTCTTGCTGAAATTGGATCTACTAACAAAGTAAGATGCATAGGAACAAAATGGAAAGGAGGAAAAAGGCAAAAAAAAAAAAAAAAAGTACATATATCAAAAATCCCTACACCTTCTACAGATAGCCTAATGTGGTCTTTAGGTCATTGACCTCAGCAGGGAAGTCCTGAACTCTGGTAACTGTTCCCAACACTGTTTATACATTTCATATTAAGAAATCATTGGGTAAAAGTAAAAATAATTCTGAGAACAGGAATCTGGAATTCAGACTTCCTGTCACCTCCTTGATGAATATCTTAGCAACTAGGCTGTTTTATTTTTAAAACAACTCCACTCCCTAACTTAGCTAAGTAGAATACTTTGTGTACAATGTACTCCTGCAATGTTCCCTTGCCCAAACAACTAAAATTAGTCTTTAGTCATTAATCAAATTACTCATTTAATACCATGAGGTATTAATTATGTTGATTCTCACTTTCTTTTCTTTCCCAGCCAAATAACTGAGTTCAAGACTGTGTAGTCCTAGACATTCCTTAGAACATCACAGGTGCTATGATAAGTAGTGCTACCAAACTGTTTTAATGATGGAGACTGTTACAACATGTCAGTGAGCTGAAAGCCTGCTAAGATGTTTGGTTTAGGAAGAAGGAGAAAAATACCATTAAGTAAAAATAAAAAAGATTCAAAACATTGGCAATTTTATGCTGAAGAAAACCGTACCAGTTCATTGCACGTCCATTAAGATGATGACATCAGCTACGTGCATTGTTTTTGTGTATGTGTACGCTTTTCATCCTGTTTAAATATGCTTCTCAATGACTCCTTGCATTCAAGCTAAAAAAAAATAAATAAATTAAAAATTACAGGCAATCTCATTCTGTCTGCCAAATGATGGATTGTTACAAAGATGTTCTGATACAGAGTAGCCTCCTTAACCTATTTCTTCTCTCCAGTCCACTTAAGAAATTATTTTCGTTGTCCTCCTTCCCACAATGCTCTTCTTTTAATATCTTTCCTCTTATTTTCTGTAATGTTCCTCCTTTGTTCGTCTGTGGTGGTTCTGAACGTTAATGAGTTCACTTCTGATTTAGCATTTTGTGAGGTCAGTTTGTGAGGAGACTAGAACAGACATTGTATGTTGAATCCCAGATTAATTAAAGAAATCTTGAATGAAGACTCAAGATCAGTTATTGGGGTAGAGAAAAATAAAAAAATAAAATGTAGGTTCAGAAACTTTTAACCAACAAATTATGTTAGGATGAAGGTAGCAACAAAAATGCTGCAGACAGTTCAGAGACCCTGTAAATTAGAGAGAATAAATTCCGTGCTCATTAGTGTTTGCAAGGTATACACAGATTGTGGTGATAGAGGAGCTGTGTAAGTACCCATGAACAGATGCTTCCAGAGATACCGACAAAATGCAAGCTTTGTCAGAACCACAAACAAATCTTTTTATTTAGTGAGACTTTTTTTTTTCTCCTTTATTTATAAAAGCACAGTAGACATTTTCAACTGCTGGTCATATCTATAGTAATAAAGCATCTTCCCCCCACACACCCCCTTTTTTTTCTTTACTTTTTGTTTTAATAGTCAGATTTACTCTTTACTTTACCAATAGTCTATTTCTTTGAATTTTGTCCCAGACTCTTTCAGTCTCAGGATTGAAAATACTTCAACAGCAAATAATTAACATGAGAAAATGAAGTAAAATTGTTTTGATGACTACTTTTAGGGTATGTATAAGTTCTATATATGCTGAATGTAAAAAATAAACCCTAGCTACTCATCCTATCACAAACCACTACTTCTAGCCCCAAAGAAGCTTTTTGTTTAATATTGGTTGTATCACCATTTCAGAACAAATTACTTTTAATTACATTCAATTAATAACAGCCTGTGAGCTCATCATTATATCAAGGATATGTGTTATATCAGTAAGGCAGAGCCAAAATCACATTACCACAAAAGCCATGCGTGTGTAAAAGCAGACCTTTCTGTGTGCACAGGGAAATCTCTGCATCCTGGTCAAACTCTCCTGGCAGAAAGGAAAGCACTCACCTTCCTTCACCTTTTAGTTCCAGGGCTGTAGATGGGTCATCTGCAGAATATCAGGCAGAGAAAGGTGGAGAATAATTGTTAAGTCTAGTGTGATTTGGTAATTAGAAAAGTACGCACAACCCATATGTTGTTACCTGACATACAAATATTCCAGATTCAATATATTCTTTTATGTAGAAGCCACTGAAACATCTCCCCTGAAAATACTTCACTGTCACCTTATTGAGCATATTATTTTGTGTCCATTTGCCCTCAAGGCCAATCTGTTTGTATGAAATACATATTTATTGTTCACATTATTGTACACAGTTCTATTATCACATCTTGGAAGTTAGGAGTGCTTGTCTCTCTACCTTTCTTTCCAAGCACTAGTGAGCATCCTTATTCCAGAGACAACCTGAGCTAGCCTGAAATTTAGAGTCTGATCAGACTTGTACAAATTAGTGTATGTCTTTCATGAGGTAAGGCAATGTGAGAGAAGAGATCAAAACCCTACCCTAGAGTATCCCCTGGGAATTTAACAGTCTCCAGAAAGATATGATTTAGTCATATCTTCTCAAATAAGGAAAAGCAAGCTGTCTTGAATATCCCAATTCTCTACTTTATAATTGGATAAAAAAAATGTTCATACTTACAGTTTCATTACCACAAAATAACAGCTTTACACAGAGCTTACATTTTTAGCAGTTTAGGACAATGAATAAATCCCCCTTTCAAGAATTCTGTTTGCAAAAACTTTTAAGTGTCTTTCTCAGGTGTATTGTCAAGGTAAGGTGTGTTATAGAGGGTCGTAGAGAACAAAAGCCACATACAGACACATACATTGATGTCAATATCCTCTAAGTCTGTTAATACACAGCAAGAATGGGAAGATAAATATATGGTTTAAGCAGTCATATGTCACTGGGATAAAAAGAGAGGTAAAAGTAAAATTAAATGGTATTCAACATGCAGAAGACTCAACTGAATGATCTAGTTTAATTGGAAGGGACCTACAAGATCATGAAGTCCAGCTGCCTGATCATTTCAGACCTAAACAAAAATTAAAGCATATTATTAAGGGTTTATTGGATTACTGGATTATTATACAAATGTTTCTCAAACACTGACAGGCATAGAGCATCAACCACCTCTCTAGGAAGAGGTGTGTGACCACCCTCACAGTAAAGAATTTTTTCTTAATGTCCAGTATGAACCTCCCCTGGCACATCCTTGTGCTATTCCCACGTGTCCTATTACTGGTTACCAGAGAGCAGAGACCGGCACCTCTCTCACAATTTCCCCTCCTCAGGATGCTGTGGAGAGCAATGAGGTCACCTCTCAGCCTCCTTTTCTTCAAACTAGCAAAGAGTACTCAGCCTCTCCTCATAGGACATGCCTTCCAGCCCTTTCTGGCCTTAAACTCTATGAAATGAACTCTATGAACATCTGCCCTGACCAAAAAATGACAATTTCCTCATGACTTCCTCCCATCACATTTCCACAAGATGGAATGGCACCCAAATTGTATTTTTGTCACTATTCAAAATAGTGGCATTTACTAATTGGACAAATATTGACATTTGTTTTTATTAGAGAAGGAAATAACAAAAGTGTATCAGAGACCACCAAGGCAGCTCTTCACCAATACTGACTTTTTTGTTGTCTAGTTATCTAGTTAGTCCTAAACTCCGAACATAAGTGTCTACCTTCCCTGTAGAGGTGAAGGAGAGAAATAAGTGTCTTTGGAGGCTTCCAGGGGAAGACCCTATTCACATAAGTCATAAGTCAGGCACCTTAGATATACTAGATCTTTCTTGTGTAGCATTTGTAGAATCCTAACTTTTAGCTATCTTTTTTTTTTTTTTTTTTTTATATATATATTTTTGTATTATATATTTATTTGAAAGAGTGCTCTGTTAGATACACAAAAATTCGTCAAAAATTTAACATCAGCATTGATGGATTTTTATCTGGCCCTGTATCTACATAAATGAATATAGACATCAAAGACACAGGGCTCACAAATACTCTATTAGCATAAATGAGGAGGAAAAATGATTTCAGAATTTTTAGACTAATCGAATATTGATGCGTAACTAACAATCACAATGATTTTTGCATTAATTTCAGAAACAGCACCAATCAGAGAATCCAGCCATCTAATCAACATACTTTTTTTGGAATCACCGTTCATTTATGCTTTATTCACAAATTCTAATGAAATGATAACAAATCTTTTGCAAATATGAAGCCTATAAATATAGTGGGTTTTGTTTGCTTGTCTGTTTTTTTGTTTTGTTCTGTTTTGTTTTGTTTGTCTGAAGTTTATACCAAGATGCATCAGGTCTCTATTGTCTTTCTGTGTGAAAGGATTTCTCTCAATAGAATGTCAGCTTACACTTGGTTAGAAATGTCTTGGTGTTATTTCAAGTAATGTAACTATTACATTGACTAAGTCTCTTTTCCTTTTCAGCGTAGTTTTTCTTTTGTTAATTATATTGAATATTATCAATGTCATATAGCACACAATATTATATCACATATACAGCATTAAATAATAAAGAATTATAAAAGGAATGGAAGAAATATTAACATAGAATACACCGTATATACAATGTAACAAAACAGCTCACAGTGTGCATGTATTCAAGAGGCTGTTTTAAGGAGTCTTGATTGCTAAACGAGACTGTTCACGTTACACAGTTGCCACTTTTTGGTATTATTCACATCTATTTTATGTGTTTAAGTCGGGTGTGAAATGTGTGGGAAAGTTTAGGCATGCAATAAAGTAGTATGTGCCTACTTTCTTCTGCAGCCACTGGAGAAAGATTTAGATACAGCTTACTGTTAGATCAACTCAGTCTCTCCTTGGGATCCCTCAAAAATGAGGAAGCTCATGTTTCTATTTTGCCTTTACAGACATTGTTCTCTTCAGAGAAAGAATAATGCTGGTTGATATTAGTATTTATGTTGAGAAATCCTCCTTTGGAATTAATCCTATGACAAATTTAGGACTCCCTAATCTTTTTTATGTATCTGGGAAAGAATGAAGAGAACATAAAGAACCTCCCTAAACCGTATCTGATAGTCCATGGAGGATCAGAGTAGCTATAAGTGCTGCTGTTTTTCTTTCCATCAGAGGGAAGAGAGAGTTGGTAATTCACACCAGGAAGCAGGATATAGCTTCCCCAAAACAAAGCATTGTCACAAATCATGAAATGTGATTCATTAACAAACCCAGAGGAGAGAGCTTACTGAGCAAATGCACAGTTGTTTCACAATCTGTATGTGACTGTGCAACCTGCTTGCCTACAATCAAGGAAACCAAAGAAGCAAACATGAGACATTTAAATCACCATTACACACTGAAGCAAAGCAGGTAACTTCAGATGAACACAGAGATGCAAAGAATGGCTCCACCTGGGCTAGCAGATCTCATGAACAGGGATTTGTGACTTCTGTATGCAGTAGCCAATGGCTTCATCACTGTCATTTCTGAGGCACAACACAAGCACTTCAAATCTGCTCCTTTCTGAATCAGGTTGCTCACATTGCTGGGGATTGCCACAAACATGTATTTGATTTTAATGATTACTACTGATGTTGCCAATTTAATGCAGTCTCTACCACATTTTCTCAGATTATGAGGTCCAAGATCAGTCTTAGGGAACAGAAATGAACACCTCACTTTATTCAAAACCTCAGATCCATTAAAAGAAATTGGAAGAATTTAAGTTCAGGCGTACATGAAATGTGGGAGATAGAGAGAGGAATAAAGAGCAATCTTCTAAAAAGAAACAAACAAATCAAAACAGTTTTGTCAAGTTAAATATTTCCTTTGACTGAATTAAAATAATAAATAAATAGATAAATAAATAGCATTGTTGAGTACTTTTAAAATAAATTAAAAAAAAAAAAAAAAAAAAGGAAGCACCCTATTTTATTGAAAATGCCAGTAGTTAAGGTATTCACTGCAGAAATTCAGATTTGTATCCTCTGTCTGAACAAGATTTAAATCCACAGCCTCTGTGTAATTGTGCTAGCATTCAGAGCAGGTTGGGGAGCTCCAGCTGTAGAAATATAAATTGGCAAAGGGAATGGAACTCCAGAAAACCTTTTTTCTCCTGTTCATAGTCAAAGACCATGAGGTTTTTTTCCCCCACTCTGTCTCAGTAAATATTTTTGTACTTAATACTAAGGGGTACTTAAAAGAGACCTGTTTTGCTCTACTGCACAGCCTGATGAAGGGAAGAGAGAACCTGTCTCAGAAATTCATAATGAATGTCTACCTTCCTTGCTCAAACCAAGGTTTCCCAGAGCAAGAACAGTGCTCTAACTACCAGGCAAGGGGGAGAGCTGTCATATCGTCTCTTTAATGAGTATTTAAAATACTGTATTCAGCGCTTCCAGACAAACAAACTGTCACAGAATGTCATTATAATAATGTCATGAATGTATTTACATGCCAATGAATATACTCGGATGGTGCCTCTCATAAGCAAAGAAAAAGGCACTAACCCACAGTTGTTGCCACTTGAGCTGTAAGGACGTTTGCATTTACTGTTATCTTTTTCCTCACTGATGTGCTAATCACTCAATTTATAGTGCTGAGCATTGTGCTGAGCAGTGAAAATAATATATCCCTGCCAGGTGATATGTTTTTAGCCTCACCTATTAGCGTAATACAAAACCCCTCTTTATGTATAGCTATCATGTATGAAAATTATTAAGAGCCTTTGTCTGGATCCCAGAATTTCATTCTTCTTATTACTTTGGGGGGCTGAGAAAGGCAGTTACACAAATGATAGAAAAATACAATAAATACAATAACTTCTAGAACATGCATCACAGACTTCTTCAAAACTACAGAACTTACCTAAGCAAAACCTTGCTGTTCAGTCAGAAGCTGTTCACCCACTGCGTTAGCTGGATACACCACAGGGTAACAAGTTGCATATCTGCTCAGTCTCCCTGCATCAGTTTTCCAGTGTAGAATACATGTCAACTATCCAGAAGAACAAGAGCCCTTTCTGGCATGTCTGCATGTCATGCTTCGGGGAGTCCCCAGCAAACCGCAGACCACAGCTCACAGCTGCTGCTTTTGTCTTTTTCAGTTTTCAATTTTATTAATTTCCAGGGCATTACAAGACATGCATTTTCTTTCAGAAGCTAAACTACTGTAAATGTTTTAGAGAGTTTAATAACAGAGGATGCTAGAAAAGTATAAAGTATTCTCTCAAAAAATACCAACCAAGTAACATCTATTGCAGACTGACAGTGTTCTCACATACAACAGAGATCAGAATGACAAATTTGGACTCATTGGGTCTTCCCGTGATCTCCACTATGACAGAATGACAAATCATCCCATAAAATTAAAGAGCAAGAAATAATCCAAAAAAAAAAAAAAAAAAAAAAAAAAAATCATATAGGGTCATGTGAGTGATTTTGTTTTGTTTTGATTTGTTTTTCTTTTTGTGACTTTGCTGCAGTAAATTCACATCAACTGTAGTTTGAAAGAATGAGGGGAAGAAATAAAAATCAGGGAAGCAAATCTGAACAGTGAACTCCAAAGTTTTGACTTATTTTTATGCAATCCATTTGTGACATAGATAAAAATGAGAATCTTCAGTTACTTTCTAGACTTTACAATGTAAACAGACTTCTGATGCAGAGACCACATCAATAGGTTATGGTAAATAGGTAAATAGCATGAAATATCAAGAATTTGGGCTCAAACCTTTGATTTCTGGATCACTTGCACTTGTTTCCATTTTCCTTTCTTTTTTAGTTCACTCTTGTAAGCACCTTTTTCCCTCCATTTTAAATAGTTTGTTTCGGTGCTATTTCCTGGAGTTCTGGAGACCCAGTTATCTTGAGATGTGTGCAAATTGTACTAAAATCAATGGACGTCTCCACTATCTTTGAATCAGAATCTTCCACACTTAACTTGTGGATGGTGAAACATAATTGTCAACTAATAGCCCATAGCTATGTTATGGATTTATCAGCCCCTTAAGCTTGTCATTAAGGAAGCTTTTTTTCTCTAGGATCTAGTCCCAGCAGAGAACCTTTAATCCTCTTTCCCTAAGCAGACACTATCAGTCTCATTGCAATCCTATCCCATTTACATACCCAGGTTCATACCAAAGAAACTGTTTATGCAGCCACTGGACAGAGTTCATTGAACACTGACCAAAAAAGCATTCTCTAGGAAATCATATAATTCAAAATAGAGCTATCTAGCATCAATGCTAGGTTATGCTTTGGCTGCACTATGGTTGGACTGAAAAATAAGTGATGGTTTTGATCAGAACATCCCAAGAACTTGGGGTTTTTGGTGCAAAAAGCTATGCTAAAAAAAGCTATCTTTTAAAACTCCTCTGATTTACACAATGTTGAATCTACTTCACAATAAATACCATTGTCTGAAGTGAAGAAGAGGGTTCTAAATTATAGCTGAGAGGCTGATAGAAGAGGCACTCAATATTTTTAAACAAATGCATTAATCATAACTCAAAAAAAGGGCTGAGAATGTGTGTCTGCTCAGGGAAGAAGATGATATAGGGAGTGAAGTATCTATTTTCCAAATATCTGCTTTGCTGAAGCTCAGAAAAATTATTCCAAGTGCAAATGTACAGCTGGGATGTGGAGAAAAGAAGAGAAATGGTTATTTTTTTTTACCCTAAGACTCCAAATAAGCCCACTCATTCTTCTGACACAGTGGGAAAGTGGGAGATACACAGAAGCAGGGTGGATGTGTAAATGTGAGCCTGTATTAAAATAGCAGTCATTATTAAGTTTTCATTTCCCAATTAATACAATTTTAAAATAATCAAATGGACCTGACAATGCTTTAAATTATCTTATTATTTACAGTGATTTGTTTATGGTGATTTATTTCTATTTTTGTAATTTAATCTACAGATGAACTGTTGAGGCAGCTTCATTCTTTCATTTTCAATATATCAGTGTTGAACTCGCCATCCCACAGCTGGCTGTGATTCAGAGCAGTTCAGTCATATGAACAGAGTTGGGTGCACTGAAAGTCAAAAACATTCCTTGTCTCTTCTTTAATGTGCATAGCTCATAAGTCAAAGAGGGTACCTTCAGAATCAATTAATCAATGGAATTTACCTCTTATACACTGCTTATGCCAATTTGTAACAATACATAGACTCTATAATTCAGAGCACAAAGGAATGTTTCAAGGTCAAGGAATGTACATAGTGTATAGGAGAGAAAGTGAAAACATGGGAAGGGATTAAGTAGAGGAGAAAAAATCAGTAAAGGAAGGGGTGATTTTAGTTGCCTTGATATAAATATGATTTTTGAGAATAATAAATTAAGAGATAGAGATACGGATCTGTAGTATTGACAAGAATTGAGGAGCTTGCATGAAACTGAGGGAAAAAAAAAAAAAAAGAAAAAAAAGAAAAAAGGCTGGAAAATGCTCCCCAAAAAAAGGTTCTTTCTGCTGGTTCCTCTACAGATTTCAATTATCTTTTTGTTAGGATTGTCAGGGCTTTAATTTTTTCAACTTTTCCTTGAAAAATATTTTTCTAGGCAGTCAACCTGAGGCAAGTGAAATAAAAGGTGGTTGCTTACACTTGGCTTTGCAGACTGCCCCAGAGCACATCACTTCACCCTTCTAGTCTGCTTCCCACACAACACTTTTCTTGCCAAGACAGTAGGCTGTCCTGGAGAACAAGGAACTTGCAGCATCCACATGTTGAGGCACATGGGCACCACTACAATACAAATAATAACATCCTTTTCTCCCCCTACCATAAACCATGATGTTAGAAGCCTTCACTAGGAATCTCCTTCTTATTCATTTTTTCTTATTCCTAAACTAAACTGTCTTTAAGTAATTGATTTCATTTTAAGGATCTAAAGGGAAATTTGTGTAATGTTCCTTGAGCGCATGTTACAAACTAATGAAAGTGCAGCAAAACAGTTTTGCTTGAGTTTTGTTTGAAAACAAAATGCAACCATCCTGGTTGTCCAGCTGTGGTAGGAAATGAAACTGCATCTATCATCCGCACAAAAGGAGGCAAAACCTATCTACGACTGTATTCCCCTGAAAGCATGAGTCATGGACCTATTGAGAACAAAATATGGATGTCAGATGGTTAGCCCCTCAGGCTGTCTGGCAACCTGCTTGCTACTCAGAAAGAGGTAACAGCTGCTTCATATAAGAATAATAAGGATGATAGAAAAGCCAACACTGGCATGCACAGCTCCTCACCTGAAGAAAATGGGCAAGACAGGCTTTATTTGAAATGCAGGAAACTACAAAAGCCCAGCAGTGGGATTGGAAGCAAATCCTGGGTAATGCTCATTTATGGAGAATAAGGGAAGATTCAGCTCCTTAGTCTATTTTAATGTTTGTTTGTTTGTTTAAGCTTTAAAGCCTTTTCAGAAAAAATAAGTCTTTAATGCTGTCTTACAGTGTCTGAGTTACATTTGTGTTCTTACATAGGGAATTTAAAAATTATTTAAGGAAATTCAGTTACCCACTTTGATAATCTCCCCGTTTCTTTAGGCAGCTGGTTTTAGGACTTGGAAGATGAGCAAGTCACAGGGCAAAAGACCACCAAGGCATTGCAGAAATTTCAGGACCCAAAACTTTCAGTTACAGAAGGGAAAAGGTCAAGAGCTGAACCAAAAGTTGCCTATTACTGACTGAATACAGAGGATGAATGGTTTTATTCTGAGATCCTGAAAGCTGAAGGATTTGGTGTTTATTTATTTATTTATTTATTTATTTCCTACTCAAAAATAAGGGGGTGGAGGGATTGGTTTTGGAAGAAAATTTCAGTTACTGGGCTAGTCAGAAACACAGCACAGATAAGTGAACCAGGAATAAAATCAACATGTGGCTGATATATTGGATTATTTTCAAAGGAAGACATAATTGTGGGAACACTTGCAAGATTTCACAAACATGCAGTGATTTATTCACAATTGCATTAAAACACAGGTGAAAAACTTCATATAGGTCTGAGACTGGAAATATACTGAGAAAAAAAAATAGAAATCTTCACTTTTTTCACTATTCAAAATGTTTTTCATAACAACATTTCTAAAGAGCAGAAAGCTTGAAAACTAAATGTTTTACTCCCAGTCAAAAGTAATGTTCTGCTTAAGTGCTTTTTTGTTGTTTAAAAAAATTAAACAACAATTTTCATTAACCATCAAGCTAAAATTAGTCTTGGCTTGACCTCAAAAGGTGCTTTTTTTTGTTTTATTTGTTTTTTTCAGAACTTTTCAGGGTAGAAAAAGAAAAAAAAAAAATCCTTTATTCATGCAGCTGTAGCAAGGCAAGGGACAGCTGGGTAGCTGATGGGAGGAAACATGATGAAGTCTTTCTCAAGAGATGCTGCAGCTGATGTACTTCAAGGTCTATTATGCCATAGCTGTTTTCTTTGTCCTTCCCTATAAAACAAAAGAATACATGTATGCTTCTTTTGTTTCTTTTTGTTCCTCCTGCAAACTATCCATATATCCATATGCTAAACGCAGGGATGTGGTAGCAGACCTTGGGCTCTACTCTTGTAAACCAAGTACTAGATGTCATGGACCAACCGTGACAGAAGCCTTCACATGTATTTAGATACAGCTTTAAGTAGAAACTGATGTTTATACAAAGTATAAACAGTTCAACAGATTGAAATAACATGAAGAAATCCCAGATGATCTTTAAAACAGCTGGACATTTCACACTCTTTCATAAACCCAGATATTAACAGGGCAACTGGTAGAACAGTACCTCTTCAGGTTCTAGTAGGATATCCAGAAAAGTTTTTTTGATTTATGTAATAAATGGCCTTGAAATAGAAATCAGGTCCAAAATATGCAATTGAATCCAGATAAAAAAGGCTGAGCCTGTCATTTTCCTATCTATGACTTTACTTGCTTTCTATTATGAGTTTCAGCTCTCCCAGTAAAATTCAAATCAGCATAAAGAGTGCTTTCACACCTGGGATGAGGCATCTAGAAATAGAAGTTTTAACATTCAAGTAGTCTACTGCAGGCTTCCTCCCTGATCTCTGGGGACTCAAAACTTTCCTTCTTCAGTTTCTAGCCTTTAAGGCAGACACAGTATTGTATTTTTAAGGCAGACGCAGTATTTTTTCTATCCTTTTTCTGCTTGCCTACTTGGCTTTGGAAGTTGCTTGCAGCAGCCATTATTGCAGAAGTTTTCACACCAGCCACTCCAGAGTGTTTGTTATCTGCTTCTAAAAAATGTAACTGCAAATGCCTTGTTCAGGTCCAAACCAGGGCATATGATCCTCATAAATGTGTGCATTTGAGTGCTTAAATAAAAACAAGCCTCTAAATTTTTGACAGTTCGCCCACAGCTGACAGAATACGTAGAAATGGTTAAAACAAATTTATAGATTCAGGTTATAAAAAGATATTCAATGAAACTGTGTCAAAACCTCATGGAAATAGGGGAGTGTCTTAAATGTCAGAAAGTATTTAAATGCTAATGAATGTCTGATTCACATATAAATTAACAATATAATTTAGGAAATAAAAATGACCTCCCTCCTCCATGCCCTATTGATTAAGTGCGTGTAACACCTCGCTGAATAGGGTACCACCCACTTTTTCGATCAGGCTTTTTGTTCATTATGAGTATTCTAACATATCTTACAATTGTCAATATGTATGTTTCAAATATGCAAGTGCAGCAATGGCTGAAGGGCATGCTTGTTATCTATTCAGGTAATGAACAGAGCTATAACTGCAGTTGTTTGATTAGATTCTAAAAGAAAATCCAGATCATCGTCCAAGTGATATGACACACACTTCTTTTTATAAAAGGTTTTCAACACCTCTCTGCATTGGTTAAATGGAGAGGTGAAAAAAAAAATCTGACAAATGATACCAACAGCACAAAAGTTAAAATGTCATGCCTGATTTAAAATATCTGTAAAATATTGTGCACATTAAAACTTTTTTTTAGGTACATTCATGCTTATGTGTGGCCTGGTTATCATACTTGAGGGTATTTTTTCCATACTTCCTGTCCCTAGGATAGACAGAGGAACTCTCCTGCACGTTTTGCGGAATAAAAGAGTCATCCAGAAGTCAGTTCCAAAAGTGTTATTGCAAATGGCTCTTCAAATACTAGACCTTCCAGCCTCCAAAACTCCAGGTATATTTGAAAACAACCTTCCTTTGAATCTAGCAAAAGGCTTGAATTCATGTATTTTTCAAGGATGAAGTCATTTTCTCAAGGCCATTTTGGTGTGGGCATGTCTTTCCAGTTCAAGCCTACCTAGCTTGTAGGTTATGCTGCATGTGAGCTGCTTTGGAGGGAGAAAACACAGCTCCACAGGGCCCTCCAGCTCTGCAGCAGTTTGATTTTATTGATGAAGACGGAAGACCTGAGGTACAGCTCCACATCTGAACATTACCATCCTGCAGGCTGTCAGACCCGTGTTTCTGTGCAGTAAAATATACAGCACATACATTTTCTCAGACTGTTGAGAAACACTTTTCTTTTGGATGGATCTGGGTGGGGATTACTGATAATCCCAACAACAGACGTTGATGGTTCCCCCCTTCCCTTTCAGAGACACACATTGCATGATTGCATGGGCTTTTTAGCAGTTCTGAAGTTGAACTCTCATCTTACACTGAAGTGCTTTTACCCTGATGGGGAGCTCAATTGCACCACAAACACTCTCTTACTGCCCTTCCTCAAAGAAAAAAAGTGGAGAAAATAGGATGCAAGGAGCTCAAGGGTTGAAATAAAAACAAGGAGATCACTCACCAGTTACCCTCATGGGCAAAACAGATTCAGTGTAGGTAGATTTACATAATTTATTGCCTATCACTAGCAGATTACAGCAGTGAGAAACTAAAAGCAAACTAAGAACACCTTCCCCTCAACCTGCTTCTCCCTCCTCTGCCTAAGGAGCACAGGGGGCTCCTTAGGGAATGGAGGGGGACGGTGGGGGGCTGCAGTCAGTCCCAAACACTTCATCTCCACCACTCCTTCATGGTCACTCTCTGTCCCTGCTCCACATGGGGTCCCTCCCACGGAACGCTGTCCTTCCTGAACTGAGCCTGCAGGGGCTGCCCACAGGCAGCAGCTCTTCAGGAACTGCTCCCACATGGCTCTGTACCATGGGGTCTATCCCCCAGGAGCAAACTGCTCCAGCACGGGTTTCCCACGGGTTGCAGCTCCCCCCTGCTCCTGCTTGGGCTCCTCTCCACGGGTTGCAGCTCCGGCCCGGGACCTGCTCCTGCGGGGGCTCTCCATGGGCCGCAGCCTCCTCCAGGCCACATCCACCTGCTCCACCGGGGGCTCCTCCATTGGCTGCAGCGTGGAGATCTGCTCCATGTGGGACCCATGGGTGCAGGGGGACAGCCTGCTCCACCAGGGGACTCTCCACAGGCTGCAGGGGAACTGCTGCTCTGTGCCTGGAGTACCTCCCGCCCTCCTGCAAAGACCTTGGTGTCTGCAAAGCACTTTCTCACTCCTCACTCTCCCAGCTGCTGTTGTGCAGCATTTTTTTTCACTTTCTTATTTTTTCTTTTTCCTAAAGACACAACCAGTGTTGCTTACTGGCTTGGCTCTGGCCAGCGACGGGTCCCTTTTGGAGCCATCTGGAGCTGGCTCTGATGTGACATGGGGCAGCTGCTGAGCTCTGCTCACAGAGGCCACCCCTGCAGCCCCACTGCTACCAAACCCTTGTCACATGCACACAACATGCACACAAAAGACAGCATTTCCTACTCCTGCCAGCAGACAAGTTAAAAATGATGAAATCAGAAAGATTAAACACACTGATTCTAAGCACTTAAACATTTGGTATAAGATAGGTGCAGTTATATTATACTAGAAGTTTAGTAGATCATGCTTACTCTTAGTTACAATTGTAATTTAAGTGCATAAAACACAGCATTGCAGGCCATAACTGAAAGAACGGATGCACATAGTATCCTTAGAAGATGATTTTTTTTTTATTTGATGATCAAAGAGATTCTATTCTTTATCCCTAAAAAAAAAAAAAAAAAGTACTAGTTATTGCCACGTTTGTAGTTGTAGTAAAGTTTCCAGTCCTTATAAAATTTATTATGGGTAGCTCTTATTATAAATAAATAAATAAATAAGGAGATAAATATTTATCAAAAATTGCAGCTTCAGGGAGGCTAAATAGCAATAGATACTTTCACCGAATCTTTGAACACCTTCAGCCCTGACATGCAAATTTAAATTTACAATTTTTACAATTTTTCAAACACTTCCTTTTTAAGATTTGCAAAATTAAACCCTTTACAACCCGATTCCATTTCCATGGTTAATTTTATACTTTGAAATCAAACAAAAGATAAGGTGTTAGCATTTTCTTGTTGGGGTTTGAAATGCCCTATTTCTGTAAAGAAAAATATTTTTATTTCAGTTACGTGAAATCAAAATATTTCCGCATGCTTTTAAGCTCAGCTAGTGGATCAAAACTAGATTATCTAAAATGTTTCATAATTAAATTTGGGATTTGACTGACAGACACTTTCCTCTCTAAACTTCCTCTATAGATAAAAATGAGGCAGGTGTTTCAGTTACTTAATTAATCCTTGCAGCTTTGATTCCTCGCTTGTGAGGGTACAGTTTCCAGCATCAGGATGCTAATATATATGTTCTGATGCAACCTGCAGTCTTCTATACAAAAGACAGGTTGTTTAATGCTAGCTCAGTGAAGGAAAGAGACTCATCAAGGATACTGCAGGACAAGCAGTTCTGATGACTGCTTCAGAGTAATTCTAATTCAGAGCAATCCCAGGTAATATCATAAGGAGCCAAACTTTTCAATACAAATCAAATTCTTCAGAAATGTGTGACCAGCCAAAACGAAGAGTTCTTGCTCGTTCCAAGGGAAAGTCAGAAAATAAGTGGTTTTCTACAGCTTTCATTTCAGATGTGTTCTTCTAAAGAACAGGATTGATGGGATTATTAAAACAAACATTGGTCAAAAGCTTTTCTGTGTCCTCCGAAAGTGAATTAATGCTAAGAGCATCCTCATCTCTAGAGCCAAAATCTTCATTTCTGGCATTCCATCCTGCAAAAGGCAATGAACGCAGAATACAGAAAACCCTTGAATATCATCAGTTATGAATTTCCATCCAACAAAAGAACACTTTGACCACTGTATCAGACAGCTGGCATATGATTCCTAAAATATTAGTATAGAGTAATACACCATATATAAGAGTTATAGCAGTTAAGTATCAGTGAAGAATGAAGTTGCTTTTCAGTGTTAAGTATATACAGATCCGTCTGGATGTTTTCTTCCCATCATAGGTTCTGTAATCTATCTATTCAAATATCCTCTGAAATTATATGACAGTGACAGCAGTCAGAAATACAAAAGCAAATTTTTAGAAATGGGGAACGATTAACAGATTTTTTTTTCTTTACCCTCCTTATTTCTTCTGTAGTTTTATGCTTATTTAAAGATTAATTCTCATAAACAATTTTTTTTTTTCTCCTCCCTTTGCAAAAGGAGTCCGTGCTTCTGAATGATAAAAAAGTACAAAGAACTTGCTTTTTTATTTCTGAAAGCCAAGCATCTGAATCTTGGCAATAATTAATGCATGAAAGTGCATATACCACAAAAGATCATTATCATCAAATCTAACGTGAGTGAACATATGGTGGCAGGATAAATCAACATTGAAGTAGTATAAATAACAACGCCAAGTCATTAGGTAAATAGGGAGGAAAGAAAGATAACATTGCATGAAATAACTGATGACAGGATAGCATTTGTGAAGAGAGTTTATGCTTAATGATGTTTTCCTTTTCTATGGGGCAACTAGGGGTAACATATGATGTCAGTGATCTGGATATAATTTGGGTGCATTTTTCTAATTAAGTAAAATGGCCTTCAAAGCAGTGGTGAGTAGATCACAAAAGTTGCTCTTTCTTTAGATTCAGACTGGAGTCATAGCTCTGTGCTCAGAGTCCAGGACTAACCAAGGCATGGAGAAGGTTAATGTGTTGTTCTTCTCATTCCCCTAGCATCCCCTTTCCACTCTCTGCATTCAAGCAAATGGCCCACAGGACTGCAGAAAAAGAGGCAGCTTGTTAAACCATGGCTGTACTCTCTCAGGACATGTAAGACCATAAAGTCATAATAGCATGCTACAGACTGATATTATAATTGACAGAGCTGCCCTAACACAAACACATTGCTTCAGGATTATGGACACGTTCAATTTGGGGGAATTCAGGAGCAGGGTGATACACTGCTGAAGTCTAAGATGACATTACAGTGAAAGGATCCTGAAACATTAGCATATATCAAACACTTTGGATAGTAACCCTCTTGAATTTTAATTTGGCACATGGTCAACTATGACTGCCAACTCTGAGAGGGAGGAGGGGGAAGGATTGATATCAGTGGAAAGGGTGCTGCTTAGAATTGTTTCTTTGGAGACAGAAATAGCATGAAGCTGATGGAGGCAGCTCCAGGGAGAAATAACATTCCCTAGTGAAATCTAACAGAAATAGCCTGTACAGTACTTTTACCATGTCACAGAGTGAATGGTGACAGTGCACAGAGGGTATTTCTGTGCAGAAAATTACCAAGAAGCAATAGGAACTGGAGACATGTTACAAGATCAGCATGACAAAGTGAGCAATTAGGCTTTCATGAAACGGAGGACAGAATTTTTCTGCACCCTGTCATCAGCTCTCAGGGCTAAGGGTGATGCATATGACCTTACAGAGGATGATCACAACAGGCCATCCTGGATCAGGACCTATTGAGTTACTTCCTTCAGTGCAGGTGATGGAGTTCATTCCAAGTGTAGCTACTCTGAGGCATTAAACAAATAAAATACAGTATGCATTCAAATGACATTATTAAGGTTACAAAGGTTACAGAGTCAAGCATTCAAAAGCTACCTCTGCAACCTTAATTCAGTCCCCATTGTGTGTTTTCTCCATCTTCACATGACTCTCCCTCATCCATCTACACCATACATGCCTTATAGCAAATTGTGTTCACATCATCGAAAGAGTGAAACAAGGACTTTTGGACAGTTAGGTACACTGTATGGAAGATCTCATGCAGGAACTATTTGTTCACCATTTATTTTATGTTTGTGATTTAATATGGGGTCCCTGGGTGTATTTACTGCCAACTGCTCAGACTGAATCCCTGTCTTTTTGACTGAGTCTAATGCAACATTACTGTAGATGTCTTGATGAGGTAGCCATGTTACAAGTGTATTCTGTCTCTGGCAATGGAGAGAGTAACTCCTGCTACATGGAGACAGAAGTGATAACCTGCCATTCACCTTTGAACTTAGAGAATCTCTTCTTTAAAGACACAAACAGGGGAAAAATTGCCTGACCTCCAACTAAAATAATCAAAATCCATTGAGAACATAAGCCTCACTACTGACCAGGTCCTACTAAAATGAGCACAGGTATCCTGCAGTCAAACTGTATTTTTGCCATGACTAGCATCATTATATAAGTTGTTTTACATTTGCTGCTATCAGGAAGCTCTACTAAAAGCCAGTAAACAAGGTAGAAATTATCTGATGATGATTTCACTTCATCCTCTGGGAAGGACCTGGTCATCAGATCAGGTTCTCTCTAGTATCTGTGTTAACAAACTTCTGTTATTAAACCTTTGCTATCACAATCAGTCTTCGAATGGGAATCCTCTTAGCAAAAGCCACAAGTGCTGATGAAAGTAGCAATAAAAAGTCATAAAATCAGTATTGTATCAATATTTTCATGGGTTCCTCATTGTGGGCTGCTTTTTTGGGGGCTTTATGTCTCGGGTTTTATAACAGTTACATTTTTCTGATGTTCTTGAGCCAAATCTCATATCTGACAAACTTTGCTGGGCTAGAACTGTGGCTGAATGGACACTGCTGAGCTATTACGCCATGCCACGTTCTGTGTTTAGAAATAAGTTCAGTCACTGTGGTAACCAAGCAGCCTTAAGTCATGTTTAGCCCATTAATCCTCGTAAGTGTTGGCTGAGAATAACTTACAGGCAGAAATATTTTGTCACAATAATTTTGTAACTAAACAAAAACAAACCCTCCTCCCTTCCCCCAAACAATTGCAAAACCCAAAAGGCAAAAGAGGGGACATGTTAATGGTTATATATCAAACCTTTTTTTCAAGAGACTTTTCTAATGGGATACCTGTCTAAACCACCTTTTCTTCTGGTTTGTACCAGCATGGCATCATCATTCTGGAAGAACAGAGGTTTGAAATTTAGATCTTAGGACCTTAGTTTTTATTGAGAGGAATTTTGACTTCCTCCAGTCTATAACTAAGGGATTTAGGAATTATGCACTCATTTTCTTAGGATTGTGAAAGCAGATAACTGACATTGTTATTAACAATAAATGTACAGTTAAACACGTGAAAATGTAAATACAGATCTCTGCAGTGATTATAATGAGTTTTTACTTGCAGCTATCAACCTTCTTCTTTTCTACCATTTTAAAAACTGTAATATATAACAGATGTCTATATTATGATACATTATTTATGGGCTAGCACCTATCAGCTTTACATGGTGACCATTAAGATAGATGTTTTACAAATACAGAAAAATACAAAGCAGCCCTGTTAATAAAATAATAATAATTAAAAGTATCTAATTGAAAGAGAGCGACAACTATTCCAACACTTTTTTTCATGAAACAAATAGCATTTTATAACTATAGTCTTTCCTACTGTATCCCTGTTAAATAATATAATAGGATGCTTGTTATCAGTATCATATTATCCTATGATTGCTAGGCATCACAATAAAATGTCATAATAAAATTTCAAAAACAATAGCGTTTTTTACCATTGTAAAGTTAACATATAACAGCTTATAAAATAAGCTCCAAATCTGATGAATGTTGTATGAGATTCCCACAAAATAAAATGCATTTTGCTTATGAGAAAACATATATCTACGATTATTTCTTTCTAAATTTTACCCAGTTTTATTCTTTAGTTTTCCCTTGAGCAAGTGACTCAAGCTGTCAAAAAAATGAATATAGAAGCAAATAAGGAAAATAAAGCAGAAAGAAAATAAATAATAAAATTAAAAAAAAAAAAAAAAAAAAAGAGAGAGAGAAAAAGCAATGAAGAAAGAGAAAGCAATGAAGAAAAGCAAAGTATTAGCCACCCATCTGCCTTTGCAGCACTGCAGGCGTGCAAATCACAGACTATATTTCATTCCTTCTTGGTCATCTTTCCTATTTTGGCCCTGAGCTTGGCAAGAAATACAGTTACATTTCTGAACTTTCTCCTTTATTCCTGCAAAGTGAGCCAAACATTACCAACTCTGGGAGCTGGATGCAGGGCAGGGTCAGAGGTGAGCCCTGCATGGCTCATTTCCTGCCCACAGGCAGCCCCAGCCAGGCCAATGCAAGGACATCACATGTACTGTCCTTATAAGACTTTCCATCATAAAAACATATATATATTAAAAAAAAAAAAAAAAAGTTATTGCCTGAAAAATAACATTTTTTAGGCAGCACAACATATTTAAAAAACTGTTATCTTGTTGTGTTTTTACACCTCTTTATTCTTCCTTTCACTGCAGGATCTTGAGTTTATTGAGCTTGTTCTTCTACCTACAGAAGGCTAAGGTATCTCCTTTTTTAATTCTGCCATACATCACTGTGAAAGATTACTCAAGGGGAAGAGGTTAGTGAATATTTTGAGGATTCACTGGCTGACAGAGAAACAATTAGATAGGGTCAAACTGAAAAACGCTCAAGCTATGTTTTCAAATTAAGATTTTTTTTAACTGTTCCAAATAAATAATATATATATATATATATTAATTTGGTCATTGCATAAGTCTGCAATTAAATCATTTTAATTTTATTTCAGCTGCTATAAAAATAGCATATGTGACTTTGCACTGGAGTATTGAAATTAAAAGTTACACATTCAGAAATCTACTGATCCTTTTTTTTTTTTTTTTTTCAGCAAAAATTCCAAAACACTTAGAGAATGCAATCCAATTGTGATAACTGCTTCAGTATTGCATTTACATTTTTCAGCAGTGTTAACATGTTAAATATAAAATCAAATGCATGTTTAACTTACGGTTTTATTTATGTGGAACATTTTGAAGTAAAAGGATTTTGTACTTACCTGGAACAAAAGAAGATATGAAAACTCTTTGAAGGGAAATGTCCAAGTCCCCACTGCTCTCCTCAGAGAAGACCGCGCACTGGCAGTGGTCAGTTATGAACAGTATGTATCTCGTGATGTATTTATTTAACTTTGGTAAGCAGTGTAAGCATGTAATTACTCTCTGACCATCCAATCCCGCTGAAGAACAGATAATTTGTCATCTTTATCTGGGTTTGAATAACTTAACATATTATTTTTAAAATGAAACAGAGGTCATGTCTAACATTAGTGATTTTAACTTTCTGACTTCAGTCTCAAAGAAAAACAAAATTTGTAACTGAATCTTAGTGACCCAAGCTTATGCAGCCCAGAAGCTGAGTTTGGTAGAGCAGGCTGTCCCCCTGCACCCATGGATCCCACATGGAGCAGATCTCCACGCTGCAGCCCATGGAGGAGCCCCTGGTGGAGCAGGTGGATGTGGCCTGGAGGAGGCTGCGGCCCATGGAGAGCCCCTGCAGGAGCAGGCCCTGAGCCAGAGCTGCAACCCGTGGAGAGGAGCCCAAGCAGGAGCAGGTCTGGGGGGAGCTGCAACCCGTGGGAAACCCGTGCTGACCCCGTAGTACAGACCCATGTGGGAGCAGTTCCTGAAGAGCTGCTGCCTGTGGGCAGCCCCTGCAGGCTCAGTTCGGGAAGGACAGCGTTCCGTGGGAGGGACCCCATGTGGAGCAGGGTCAGGGAGTGACCGTGAAGGAGTGGGGGAGATGAAGTGTTTGGGACTGACCGCAGCCCCCATTCTCCTGTGCTCCTTAGGCAGAGGGGGGGAAGATGTTCTTGTTTGCTTTCAGTTTCTCACTGCTCTAGTCTGATAGGCAATAAATTACATTAATCTCCCTATGCTGTTTGTTTTGCCCATGAATGTAACTGCTGAGTGATGTCCCTATCCTTATCTCAACCCTTGAGCTCTTTGCATCGTTCTTTGCATCGTTCTTTCCCCCCCCCCCTTTTTTTTATTATTATTATTTTTTATTATTATTATTAAGGAAGCGGGAGTGAGAGAGTGGTGTGCTAGAGTTTAACTGTCCATCAGGGTGAAACCACCACAATGATTTGCTAGACAAAATCAGGATAGAAGTGCTAACTAACTAACATTCTAGAGGATTTTGACCTGTCTAGGGTCAGTAGAAAATAAAGAAACAAACAAATAATAATAATAAGAATACACCCATATTTTCCTTGGCTTTTCTGCACTCCTGGTAAGTATATCGGTTTGAGAAGGTGGTGGACAAAAGCTTTATCTATTTCTAAGCAAGTATCAGAAAATACTGAGAGTAAATGAAGTTTTGGTTGTTCCATATTTGCTCTAAGGGGGTCAAAGGACTTCTGGGTTTTGGTGGCTGCATATGGGCTGACACTTAACCAAGCAGAGTGAAACATCTCAGAGCATTTCTGGCAGATAATAAAAATGAATAATAAATCAGTGATACAATTACTTAATAGGGGTAGCAGAGAAAAAGAATCTAAAACACTTTTTGGTTGTATCAATCCAATAAGTTATACGTTGTCCTATGTAAATTTTATGACCATGACAGAGCCTGCAATAGACTTGCTTTTGCTAGCACTGAGCAAGAAATGATATTTGATCTGCTTTGGTGCAAAGCAGTGCTAAAAAAGAAAGAAAGGAAAAAAAAAAAAAAGTAAATGAATGAGATCAAGAAAGCTAACAATATGATACAGAACATGAAGAAAGGTATATAAAGAAGATGAAGAAAACACAGAGGGTGAACTAGCGTAATGAAAAAGGTCACCAACACTGGAATGTAGACTGGTAACAGCAAATGTGAAGTCTCTATTAAAAGAGAAATTATACTTAATTTCCACTGACTGGAAAGGCCTAACAATGTAACGTGTTAGTGAAGAATAGTGTTATTCATGTTAAGGGAAATATGTACTCACAGTGGAGATAAAAATGAAGTGAGAAAATGGTTTGGGCAAAGGGGCAATTGCACTGCTGGTTTTATTTCATGAGCTGGAAAGACACTTTCTCCTTTTTACCCTCATAGACTTTCACTGCTCCATGGTCTCTTCAAACCTATTCCTGACTAATCTGTTCATGCCAGCATTATTCATTAGTTAAAATGGTTCTTCTCTCTTTTACATTTTCAGAGGGCAGCACTTACGTTTTCAGAGGGTAGCCTTGCCTTATTGGCCCTCAGCTTGTAAGAGCAATTTACTAATCACAGGAAACCTGAGTCCTTGCTCCAGTTTGAAATTTTCTTTACTCTTTCTCACATTATTCTTCTGGACAGATTGTCCATTTTCAAGGTGACCAGGTTCACACTATGCTGGGGGATGAACTGGCTGAACAGCAGAGCTCAAAGGGTGACAATGAATGTGGCTACATCTGTCTGGCAGTTGGTCACTGTTGGTGTTCCACAGGGCTCAGTTCTAGGGCCAGTCCTGTTAAATATTTTTTAAAATGATCTGGATGCGGGATTGGAGTGCATCCTTAAAAAGTTCACTGATGATACTAGGTGCTGTTGACCCTCTGGAAGGATGAGAGGCCTTGCAGAGGGATCTAGATAGATTGGAACATTGGGCAATCGTCAACAGTGTGAAGTTCAGCAAAGGTGAACACTGGGTTCTGCAGCTGGGATGGAGTAATGCTGAACACAGGAACAGACTGGGAGATGAGTGGCTGGAGAGCAGCTCAGCAGAAGGGGATCTGGGAGTGCTGGTGACAGCAGCCTCAGCATGAGCCAGAAGCATGCCAAGAGGCCAAATGGCGTTTTGGGGTGTGTTAAACACAGCATAGGCAGCTGGGCAAAAGAGAAGATTCTGTCAGTGTATTTAGTGTTGGTGTGACCGCACCTTGAATACTGTGGGCGGTTCTGGGCTCCATAAAGGATAATAAGGTAATTGAGTCCAGAGGAGGGCAACGAAGCTCGTAAAAGGGACAGAAGGCATGTCCTATGAAGAGAGGTTGAGGACACTTAAGTTGTCTAGTTGGAGGGAAAAGGAGGCTGAGAGGTGACCTCATTGCTCTCCACAACTTCCTGAGGAGGCAAAATGGAGTGGGAGGTACTGGCCTCTTCTGATGATAGGATGTGTGGAAATGGTACCATGCTGTGAAGATAGATTCAGATTGGATTATTAGGAAAATTTTCTTTACCGTGAGGGTTGTCAAACACTGAAACAGGCTTCCTAACAAGGTGGTTGATATTCCATGTCTGTCAGTGTTCAAAAAGCATTTCAATAATACCCTTAATAATATATTTTAACTTTTGTTTAACTCTGAAGTGGTCAGGTAGTTGGACTTGGTGGCCTTTGTAGGCCCCTTCCAACAGAGATTTCTATTCTATTCTATTCTATTCTATTCTATTCTATTCTATTCTATTCTATTCAACATGGTTGTCCAGAAGTATATTCCATAGTCAGGATGGGGTCCCTTGTCTTCATGGTAACATAAGAAACAGGGCTCAAGCTCCTGATTTTTCACACTGTGAACTCTGACTGAATTCAAGTGCTTTTTAGAAATAATATAAAGAAGCACAACCTGATTACAGGGTTATATTTGATTATTTGGCATCTATTTAACGTTAATGACTCATAGTCATCCAATAATCAGATAATATGTCTAGCATATATATATTTTTTTTTCATTGTATTCCTTAACTTCATTCCTTCTGTCATACTCTATTGCTGCCATCATCAGAGTCATCTTTTTCATCCTCTATGATGGTTGACCTTCCCCCATACGGGCAAATCCTTTGTGTCATCAGCCAATTTTAACAGGAAAATCATGAGCCAAGATTACTAATTAAAACAGTATATGGAGCAAGTCTCTAATCTAATAATTAAGGTAATTGTCTAACCAACATTTTACCTCAACATTTCACTTTTTCCCTTTGAAGTCTATTCTTTATCCACTTTAAAGTGCTTGTAGTAATCCCTGGCTTCTCTATCTTAGCTAATAATTTTCCTTGAGGAGTTGTATTAGGTGCTTTGTTAAAGTCCAGATAGATTAGATGCATTTCATTTCCCTTGTCCAAAAAATCAAAGAAAAATATCAGCTTAATCCAGTATGATCAAATCATTTGCAAATCCATGTTGTATTTTATCACATTTTTCCTATACCTTTAATTACTTTCACACTCTCTTCTGAAGCATTTTGTAAAACTGAGGTCAGAAACATGAAATAGTTTGTTTAGATTTAAAGGCTATGTCATAGCTATAATGACATAGTCAAAGAAAGGTATGACATCTTTTTCCTTAACCTAACTGTATAATGCCTCTGCTTCTCTTGAGATCAAACTTCAAGTTCTTAATTTCATAGAGTCTTAGAATGGTTTGTGTTGGAAAGGACCTTAAAGATCATCCAGTTTCAACCCCCCTGCCATAGGCAGGGATACCACACAGAAGACCAGGTTGTCCAAAGCCCCATCCAGCCTGGCCTTGAACGCGTCCAGGGGTGGGGCATCCACAGCTTCCCTGGATAGTATGCGCCAGGGCCTCACCACCCTCAGAGTGAAAAATTTTCCAAACTTCTAATCTAAATCTTCCCTCCCTTAGTTTAAAACATTTTTTCCCTTTTCCTATCATTATCTGCCATAATAAAAAATGTTCTCCATCTTTTCTATGTCTCCTTTAAGTACTGAAAGACTGCAATAAGGTCTCCCCAGAACCTTCTCTTCTGCAGGCTGAGCAGCCCCATCTCTCTCAGCCTTTCTTCATAGGACTCCAAGCAGTGCCTCACAAGGGCAGAGCAGAGGAGGACAGTCACTTCCCTTGACCTGCTGGTCATGCCTCTTTTGATGCAGCTTAGGATGAAGTTGACTTTCTGGGCTGCGAGCACACAATGCTAGCTCATGACAAACTTTTCATCCACCAGCACCCCAAGTCCTCTCTGCAGAGCTGTTCTCAATGAATTCTTCTCCCAGTCTGTACCCCTATCTGGGATTGTCCTGACTCAGATGCAGCACCTTACACTTGGCCTTCTTGAACTAAGTGGTTCACATGGGCACATTTCTCCAGCCTGTCCAGGTCTGTTTGGATGGCATCCCTTTCTTCTGTTGTACTGACTGCACCACTCAGCTTGCTGTTGTCTGCAAACTTGCTGAGGGTGCACTCAATCCCACTGACTATGTCATTAATAAAGATATTAAACAGTACTGGTCCTAAGATGGACCCCTGAAGGACACCACTCATCACCAGCCTCCACCTGGACATGGAGTCACTGACCAAAACTCTGTGTGTGTGGCCTTCAAGCCAGTTCCTTACCCACTAAATGGTCCACCCTTCAAATCCATATATCTCTAGGCAAGGATGTTGTGTGGGGCCATGTCAAAGGCCTTACAGAAGTCCTAGTAGAGGATATTGATCTTGTCAACTGATGCAGTCACTCTGTCATAGAAGGCCACCAGATTGGTCAGGCACAGCTTGCCTTTGGTGAAGCTGTGCTGGCTGTCTCAGATCACCTCTTTGTCCTGCACGTGCTTTAACATTGCCTCCAGGAGGATCTGTTCAATGATATTTCCAGGCACAGAGGTGAGGCTCACCAGTCTGTAGTTCCCGAGGTCTTCCTTTCTACACTTTTTAAAAATGGGAGTGATGTTTCCCTTTTTTCCAGTCACCAGGGACTTCACCTGACTGCCAGGACTTTTCAAGTATAATGTAGAGTGGCTTGGCAATGATGGAGAATGGCTTGGCACTATATATGAGTTTGTACAAAACACAATAGACTCAGCTCCTGTACCTATGGAATTGCACATACTGCAAAAGGCATTAGTAAAGCAATGTCACCATAACCAGTAACTGCAACAAGTCCTGAAATGATGCTAAACAAAGGATTGCACTGTCACAGGATCTCAGTGAAATGACTACATGCCCCATTGATAAAAAGAGGCCAATAGTATTCCCCTCAATTTGGATGAACCAAAATCTGAAACTTTATAGCCATAGTTTTCAGAGAAAAGGCTGAATGTACTGTCTTTGTATGAAATAATGAACTAGATTTGGTGTTTTATATATATGACATATTTTGCTATCAACAATTTACTGCTGTCAGTTGCTTCATTTAAAATGAAACTCCACTGCTCCACAGTGTTGTGGCCAACACATGCCCATTTTCACTCTGCAACATTAATCTGGCTTACCCAACTTCTAGTACTCTGCTCCTCAGTACTAATACCATCTCCTATTTAATTTTTACGTGTGAGTTAAAATGATCTATAATGAAAGGAAATTAACCTGTAAAGCTGTTGTACTGGAGGTAGTCTTCAATTGAACAAACTTACCAACACATTACTTTTTCTTTGATATATAAACTCTCTACAATTCCTTTAACAATGCAGAGTTATTAAAATGATAAAATTAATTTAAAAAGGGCTTCTAAAAATTTGTCCTGTTAAGCATCTTTCAGCAAATGAAACAATACTAGAAAACAAGATGAAACATGAAGTAGGTAGATGGTATTATTGTAACACAGGGTAGTGCAATAATGCAATAATAAGCTAGATTTTTTTAATTTTTTTAATTTTTTTTTTTTTTATTTTTGCCAGCTTTGGTATTTAAGGGTCATAGTTGAGCCACTGTAGATTGCATAGGAATTAAACTATAACTCAAAAGTTTCTTCATTACCAAGAGTTTTGCAAAGCAATTTTTTAAATACTGGGGAAGAAGAAAATGCATTGGTTTTCTGAATTTACATATTCTTCTTCCATTCTTTTTAGTTGCTTTCAGAAGGCAGATTTGAAAAATGCAGTTTTTTTTTTTTTTTTTTTTTTTTTTTTTTTTTTTTTCCTACATTTTTAGGTATTTTGCGGGTATTGAAACATTGGAGATTTTTCTAGCTTGAGAAAAAAATAGCTACCAAGCAGATGCACTAGCTATTTCAAAATACTCCTTCCCGCTGCACCAACAGAAAACTGTGCTGCTGATTGCCACTGCTTAGTATTGTCTCCCACACATTTTAGAAGCCATGATTTCTTCAGCAAAATACCCAGGGCAGTTCACTGAAATGAGGCTTGGCATACAGATTGCTAGCCTGGCTGTAATCACCCCTTGAGTTATAGAGCTTGTAAATCACATATCAAAACATGGTAACACATCAATTAATGTTCTACTGGAAACAAATCAAGGACAAGCCTACAGTGTGACTTTCTGCCAGTTTTATTTTGAATAGACGTGGGGGAAAAGCTGAAATGTTTGGTCACAGCCTTTATTTACCCAATCTGTCTTATATACTATTGCATAATGCTATCACAATATTAATATGCAAATCGACACTCAAATAAAAGCCATGCTTTCCCCATTGATTTTGAGCAGAGCTTCTGTTACAAAGAAAAATACTTAGCACTTATATGCCTTTTTCATCCTCAAAACTCTTACAGTGCATTTTAATTAATCCTTTTCCTTTCATTTTTCTGACCCTGCATTAGGTTTTCTGCCTCCTCTACCCGGGTACTCTCAAGGTTATGTCCTCCTTTCAATGTTTTCCTCAGACTTTTCGTGTTTTCAGAAATGATCTCCCTCTCATATCTTCTTATGCCTAGAAAGCAGACCTCGGGAGACTGGCCAGAAGAAAAAGGCTAGACAAGGGCAGAAATTGTTTCCAAGGTCAAAATGAAACAAAGGAACTCTATTTCCAGGGAGGAATTAACAGTGATCCCATCTACGAAAGGTGGTCTTTTTTCTCGGCAGGTACCTCAGTGTGCTCTCAGGCAACCTCCAGGGAGGCTGCAAGGTGGGACCTAATGCAAGATATGGTTCAGCTGGCCTAAAGGTAGCGTGTATGTGCAACCAGTAAAAGGTGCCAGATGAAAAAATAGCAGCAGCTTCTTGTGGAGAGGAACTTTATATACTCAAAGAGGATTTCTACTGCAAGGTGCAGCGTGGGAGGAAGAACATGCTTTGGTCCAAAAGGAATTTCCCAGCTCACTGCAAAAATGTTGATCTATGTTATAAAAGGAAAACTCTCTGTCCAGATTTATCCTCTTTAATATTGAACCCTTTTTTTTACAGCTTCTGTTTTTATATTTCTAATTATTATATTATGACCTGGATTATTAATACTTACCATGTGCTTTAGGTGTCTACCATCCATCTAGATATTGTGATGACAATTATAAATACTGGACTATTAATACATACCAACAGTTGAGGTGCTATGTACCCTTCTGGAGAAGATTAGTCACAAACTGGCTACCATTTCTGACCTACTCAAATTCTGAAAACAGATTTCAACAGCACTTACACAGTGCACAGGACAACTGCTTATCTCCTTTGGGAGGTTTTATTTTATTCACTGAACACAGATGGGTGCATATGGAACACTGGGATTCTCTTCGTAGTAAAAAGTCATCTGCATTTAAAAGGGAGAGAATTTGTGTACTCTAGGGAGGTAGAATTGGACATTTGTCTGTCACAGCCATTGATGGAATGCGTACAGCCCACTTTTCACAAGAAAATTTGAGAATTATAGTTTGATAAATTATCACATTATTTACAGGCAAAGTGATAGCAGTTTCCAAAAGTAAAGGGGGTTATTTTTATGAAAATATGGGTTTTGTCAATAACCATAGTTTCTCTGTTTCCTTTTAGTTTTAATTATTTTAAGAGCCAACAGTAGAAATGCTAAGATATCTCTGAAAAGCCTTTTGAAAAGGGAATATTTCAAGCTGTTATTTCATCATATTGTTTTGAAATATCAAAGTATTTCTTTTTTTCACACTATCTTTGAGATGCAATACTTTGCAATTTATCAATAATTGATTTTATTCACACTTTTATATGAGAAGATATAAACTATCACTATCTCTATTTACCAGCAGGTTCTATCTAGACATTTTCAAAATGCTTTTTAACCAACAGCAATTGTTGTCTAAAGACAGAATTTCAAGATGATGCAAAGATAACAATAGATGCTCAGTATGTTAGCTGATGCTAGTGTTCTTGTAGGTATACTGAATAGTCAATGTAAAAACCTGTATTTCAATTTTGGGGGACACAGTCACTTGGTTAATTTAGAATTCACAAAAGTTACTAACTTTTATGATTAATAGTCTTAATTATTTGGAGCATGCAGACCTATGTCTCTAAAACTTTTAGTTCTAGACCAAGATCAGTAGTAGTGTGCTTGTATCTAATAAATCAGTGATGCTGGAGACAGACATTGGTACTTGTACTACATGCACTCTAACTTCATGTGACTTTCTAGACTGCACCAAAAAGTCTAGAATTAAACTTCAAAGGATCATGTCAGAGCAGAATGCTAACTTAACTGATTATTTAAATTCATTGGTATCATCTGAAAATTTGCACATTCCACTTTATTATTACTTTTTGTTTATCTTGCACTGCTTTGGGGATTTATTTAAATTTTTGGTCAGATCACCTTTGTCCTCTTCCTCCTTTTAGAATAAAGCTACTCAACTCACTTCCTCGTCACCTTCTTTAAATTCTCATAGTTACTATGGAAACAGCTATTAAACTGGGAGTGGCAGTAATTAGTAACATCTGCAAGTGCAGTATGAACTCTACAATATAATTAATCCCAGCATTAGGAGTGGATTGTACAGTGCTGCCCTTTTTGCTTTGCATGGAGCCACAGACTCTACAGAGCCAATTATAACACAGGAGCTTAACGTTGCCATACTGATATATTATGGCTTGTAAAATACTGTGGGCAATAGAAGGGGTATCAATCCACATAAATAACCGACATCATTATTTCTTAGTTTAATGGGGTATGATTCTGGAAAGAATTAGATTTGCAGGGATATTAAGGGCACTTACAAGAATTTTACTTTATATTTTCAGACAACATAAAATAAACTCACTACTAAAATGACAGCAGAAGCTTGAAATGTAACTTTTAAATCAATGCCTTAATTTTAGTTGTAGACTGGGGTTGATTAGATGTGCAAGTTTACCTACAGTGTCTTTTATCTTTTGCCTTTTCACTTTAAAAGCTGAATTGGATTTTTTAAGAACTGCCAATTAAAGATTGTTAATAAATCATTAAAAAGGATGAGAGAACCTATCTGCTCTCAGGCTTATGAATATTATAAATATTTATTTATTATTTTATTATTTCTTAAGAGTACTTGGTATAACATCTCCAATCTATCCCACCAGCTTCTCTCATTAGAAACTATGTGTACTTACGTAATACAAGTGGTGCAAGTTTACCTTAAATTGGTCTTGCAATTGGTGTTAAGTGTGTGGCAGACACTGTATTATCAGACTGAAGTACATTGCATTGGAAACAGCAGTAAATGAGTCCTGCCCTCACTCTGAGCACAAGTAGTGAGTCTTGTGTTCCTAAACCCCATGCAACATGGTCTCCATTATCTGAGCCATAATCTAATCTCTATTTAGTGATAAAGCATATTAGATTGTGCCCAATCCCAGATAACACGGCCACCTGGCCTCTCATCAATCACAGCATAGTCATGGCAAAGTCATGGCAGTCTCGCCTGACATATTCAAAGACTTGCTGAATATATGTTTTGTTTTTGTTTTTTAACCCTTTTTAAACCTTTATTTTTTTTTATTTTTGTTGTTGTTGTTGTTTTTTATTAAAATAAAGGGACATTTGCACAACAGTATGTGTAGTCCAAAACTTTATCAGTGTTCCCCTTCCACTTCTTTATTATCCTTCTCACTTACCTGTATCTCTTCCACTTAATCACTATTTTCCTTCCTTTTAATATCTCATCTTCCTATTGTTTTTCCCTTCTCATTTTCTTCTGTTTCCTTGTTTTACTCTACCTTTCCCCACTTCATTCATTCCTTTATTTTTTTTTTGTAAAGTCTTCCTTTTAAAATACATGAATTCACTGTTTGTCTTCATTTCTACATACATATGCTTTCTTCACAATTTATACTTTCCTGTTATTAACTCTTACTTTTCCATTATTATCTTCCATTCCCACTTTTTTTTTTTTTTTTTTTTTCCATTTCTTCCCTGCCCCATATGGCTTCTAAATTATTTTTGTACAGCTAATATTTAATAAACTGGATCAAGCAGGAGACTGATACCATCTCAAACCACCTGTTTTAAGATGGGGTGTATCATTCTCTGGAGGTGCTTGTCAATGTGCATCGACTACAAATGCAGCTGAGACCCATAGTTTTGACTAGCTGTTAAATTTAAAAACATCAAAAGGTTGGTCCACATTGAATGCAAGCACCACTCTTTAAAAGGTTCTTGGAGGCAATTGTCTGAGAAATGATGTTCTTTGTTCGTACACAATTCCTTGTCCAAAGATACCCATGCTCACATGCTCTCAGGCTGTCATTTGTCATTTGAGCACAAATCACTTAAGAGTTATTTAACTAAAAGCATGATACTTATTGTTGTTAATTATTGGATAAGACAAAAGAAACTTTTATTCCTTGTAGGAGGTCCATTCTGTAACCAAGTGCAGAATAAGAAGGGTGAAAACTATGATGCCAAAAGCAGGGAATCAGATACAACTTTCCTACTAAGCTTTGGCGCTCGTTTTTGACTTCCAAAAGCAGCATCTGTGCCTGGACTGCATGAGAACACATCATTGAGAACACGTTTGGTCCCACTGGTTGTCAGAGCCATGGAAAAATTACTATTAAAAAACAAACAAACAAACAAAAATAAAAATAAATAAATAAATAAAAAGAATGGGTTCTAGGTGTTCTTCCAGATTTCTGGAGATCAGTTTCAATTGTTTTCTCTGTCACAAGCTCCTTATGAGACTTTTTGCCTAGGACTTAAATCTTCCTTAACATTGTGTTACATCTGCTTGAATTTTCTCCTTAACTCAGCATCTTGTAGAAGTGCACAACTGTAAAAACCAATAGTAGTGTTCAGTTAAGAATTTGAAATAGGTAGAAAATAGCCATGTACAAATGTAGAGCAAGGTCGTGTTTAATACAATTATTTGCAATTTAGAAAAACATTTAAAATGAAAGCTCATGATTTAACATTTATGAAATGACAATATATCCCTATTTCTGCTATTACATTAAGCAGATTAGTTACAAATGAAAGATGAGTATACAGTACAAGGGCATTTGCTAGGAAAGTCTAAATGTTCTGCAGGACATGATGAAAAGTTTTCTTTTGCAGGAATATTGCTAGTTATAATCTCAGCAATAACGTCAGAATGGAGCTTTCATAACCACCTGGTCAATTAGGTTACAGAGGTTAACCAGGTATGAGATACTGAGGTGGATTCACAGCATTTGGCTGAAAAGTGGCTTGGTATGATTATTCTGATTACCACCTCAGCGGACAGCTGTCCTCCCCTCACCCGAAAGGGACAATGTCCCGCTTTTTAGTCCTATGAAGATGCAAGATCCCAGATTTCAGGACAGTAGCATTTTTACATTTAGAAAAGCTGCTGGAATAAAGATGACACTCACAGGGAGAAAATTTGGTTGTGAGTAAATTTGGGAGAGAATGGTCTGCTTTTGGAGGTGAAAGAAGAAATGCATATATTTATTAAACAAACAAATGAACAAACAACAACAAAAAACGTGTATCAGCATAAAGACAATGTAAAGAACAGAATAAACTAAGTTAAAATAAATGAGGTGCAGGGAGAAAGATAGACAAGGTTGTACAAAAATATTGTGTCACTCAATCACTTCCTTATACAAGGTATATACATATATGTTACTTGTATGACTGTTCTTAGAAGTTATATTTCTTTACAAGCTCAGAACATACCATGCTTTAACATTTATAATTGAGGGTTTCCTCCAGCGAAATTGGTTTTCTGTGAATAGTGTCACAACAACAGTATGAGATTTACAACAAGGATTTCTACATTACACAGTGAAATACCATACAGTGATGCTTGAACAAAAAATTCATTTTTCTTCCAGACTCAAAAACATTATAACATCAGGATGAACAGGTCAAAACCAAATAGCTATCTCCACACAGTACTGCAGCTCCCTGTGTAAATGTACTAGGATCAATGACAATTGAATAAACTTTATGTTATGCTTCCTCCTTAAATGTACAAAGTTTTACATGCCTGGCACATTGCTTTAAGACAGTATTCTTCAGTATTCAGAAAGAGAATATTTCTGATCGTGGGCTACAAGTTTCAATACTAAGCTATCCCCCAACTATCCCCTCATTGCTATTTTAACACCAATGCCAAGTAAATAAATAAATAAAACAAATAAAACAAGAACAAACAAACAAACACCACAACAAACAAAAACAAAGAAAACACACACAAAAATTTTGCAATGTGAAAATGCATGTGACCCTGCTCTTGTGACTAGAATGAGGATGAACATATTCTGCAGATCTGAAAATAATCTCACAACAATAATAAGATAGGGAAAGTTTTATTACTAAATTCAACAAACTTACTCAAACATGATAAAAATCAAGGGTGAGAACAAAATAACATTGAGAACAATGGTATTGACTACCTTGAAACTTGATGTAGCTCATGAAGTTTTTCTAATATGCTATCCAATTCAAATGCAGAAAACAATTCTGCTCACTTGCAATGATCCTGCCTTTCCATCTGGTGCAGATTTACATAGGAGGTTTCTTTCCTGAAATTACAATTTGTGATCAGGCAGCCTGCACTCTCTTGTCAGCCCTGCATAATCAAACAATAAGAATTATTCAGCAAGATTGCCCCTTCCTGCCCTGTATAACATGCACACATAAAGACTGGCCAAGAATAAAATGGTATCCTGGCATTTCTGTGGCATTGATTAAGACCCTGTCATCATTTTTAAAGTATTTTAGGAAGCACATCTTGGATGAATTGAGTGAGACCTAGGGTCCCATCTAGGAAAGTATCTGTCCCAACCACAATGGTGAAGTGCATTTACAACACTGCTCATGGAGAATAACAGCCACTACTGATTGGTTGATCTAAATAAAAAATAAATTAAAATAAATTAAATAAATAAAGGACAATTGGTCATTGTGTGTTATCTATTCACGAAAGTGCTATAACCACTACATATGTTAAGTTAAACACCACCTTTTTCCCAGTTTCATTACAATACTGATTAGTAAAATGCTGAATCTGGTTCTAACACATAAAATCCGTTTCTTAAAAAAAAATGGTTAACAGACAGAAGGCCTGCTTCTTTTGTCTTATGCTGGATTTGTGACAGTGTAAATCATTTATGAAAATGTAAACAATACATCCAGAAACTGAAATTAAAGACAAAATCTTAATCATAACTTAATTTTTGTTACTGATATACTGAACTGAAAAGAATACTTTGACATAAAATAAATTTTGTATTTTTGCAATAGGAATTTTTATTTCTGACATATAGACAACCAAGGTCAATTGAAAGATTCACACTAATCTCAGTAGGTGCAAAGCAAACTTTTTCTAAGATCCCTGTTATTATATTAATCCTAGTCATCCCTATGTGCCTTCAAAGAAAGATCTCAGTCAGATATGACGGGTAATAAATTTAAAATGAGGGAAAGTAAGAATGAACAAAAAGATTTACTTTCGTGGTTTTTTGGTTTTTCATTAAAGTTCTTAAAAAACAAACAAACAAACAAACAAACAAAAAAAAAAAACTCAACACAGATGAATTCTAAGAATAATTGCAGTGCAACATTATTGTGAAGTAGAAACCACATGTTTAAATATTGTTTGAAACATGCCAGGTGTCAGCATATGGAAATAGTCTAATCATCAAATGTTAAGAAATTGATCACATATAATATTTTAAAGGCTTTTAGAAGTTTAATGATGAAATTATTTTTGTTTCTGCCAGATTATGGGAGTATGAAGAAATACTAAGAACCTTAATTCTGCTAGTATTATGTATTAAGTCAATCACACCTTCCTGTCAAATCTTGAGAGAATTGATTTGAGCACAATCCATGCACTTATATCCACACATGCTTTTAGGATGAAGTCAACATTTCTAAACATTCTGCATCTTTATTAAATACCTGGCAGATAAATGCATTTTAAGCATTTTAATTTTTATGTGGAACAAAAGGTGAGAAAATAGTAAATAATACATTCTCTTGGAGCACTCTTTTTTTCCCCTGTACTTCAGCATTGGCTGCCTGATTTTCAGACTCAAATAAAGGCAAAAATTCAAAAGCCAGCTTCAAGCCTCACTTAATTTTGAAGGAAAACTGTCATTTGACTCCAGCTTTTCTCAGAACTGGGCTCCAGTCCAAGCTTGCTTGTAAATCCTGTAAAGCTTGCAGGCTGAACTTGAGTTGTGTATCACAGATCTGTCTTACCATGAATGCCACAGAGGTAGCCCTTGCTGAGCTCCATGTTCCAGCTCTGGCTGCTTCTCATACCTCAGCTAGCTTGTTTGGAGTTGATCTGGATATTTCTCCTCCTTGTTGCAACTGCACATAGACACCCTTTCTCTTCTTCTTTATCCCTGAGATTCAGTGAGCTCCTCTGAAGCATTCACTTGCACCTAGGCGGAGTTCATTGCAGGGTTAGCACCTTGCAGGGAGTCTTGTTATACAATTGCAAATAGCACAGCAGATTTGATGCCTCAAATACTGCCATATTAAAAATAGCTATATTTTCCCTAGCATTGCATCTTTTCCACATTTGAGCTATCATTAGTACTAGTACTAATTAGTACTAATTAGCATTAGTACTGTTGAAACAGACACAATCTGGACGTTACCATGCTAGTTGGGGTGCCAACCCACCCATGCATTGCACTGTTGCATTGCTAGCCATGCGTTATTGTTAGAACTGTGAGTGAGTAGCAATAGTTATTGCTTTAAACAGCTCTGTAAGTGATGGATGCAGCATCACAAATGGGCTTATACAAAATTATACCAGTAATGAAAAAAATATTCCTGTGTAACCCTATGCATTTATGTTTATTGTGTTATCATTCTTTGATATTTGTCTCCTGTACTTTATATTGAAAATGTCTGAGTGAGAGTGGCCTTCCCATGTGGGCTTGCACAGTCATTTGCACCCTCTCAGCCCTGACCAAGTGTGCACCCTTTTGTGCACGCCCACTTAAGTGCAGGGACTACAGAGCACAGTTTTCCCAGCTCAGTGACCATGGCTTGGTGAGCAGTGTATGGGTTGATGGGGGAAGCTCAGCTGGGAATTGAACATGAGCACTTTCCTATCGAGCACAGATGATGTGGGTGAATGCTGTATCCTTCAGTTAGGAAAGGGGCCATTTGGGGCATTTCCACCCCTTCTTCTGGTCAGGTGAGGCTGGAGTGTTAATTCAGGTGCCCGCTGCACTTGGGAACAGAGGCTATCAGTGCCTCTACACCCCGCTGGAAAGTGGAGGTGCTCAGCTGGGCAGCTGTAGCTGTGTCTGAAGTGTTGCTACGTATGGTGCAAAGCTGTAAGGTGTGTAGATACATATAAAGCTGGACTATAGATATTCTTCAGGCTGTTTTGAGTTTGCAGGCGGCAGTACAGTTTTAGAAATTGCTATTTAGGACTTGCATCCAAACCCTAAATCCTACGTACCTACAGGTAGGTGGAAGGTGAAGACAACAGGGAGCTCTTCCCACCAGCTCTGAAGTGCCAGCTCCAATCCAGAAACAAAGTAGATGAGTGACTGCATGGTTTACAGACTGCAACTGAAATATTGTGCTGGCCTGGAGCCTGGGCACAGCAAACACTCAATTCTCCATTTCTGGATGGCAGCTTTAGTACTTCTGCCACTTTTAAACTAGAGATGAGAACTTTTCTGTTTTATAGAGATTGTTGTGAATTAAAACATTTGAGATTTTGTTACCTTGAGATACAATGCATGTGAAAACAACACGAATACCGGGTCTGCTCTTTCATTTCCACCTGTTGGACTAATTACCAAAAGTGCAAAAAAAAAAGAAGACTAAAGAAAATCAAAACAGTCGCTGAACTTTCAATTGCTTTACTAAAAGAAATATCTCCCCGGGCTTCTCCATTTACATGGATCGTGTAGAGTTGCCACAGAGACTGGTGTACCCGAGCACGGGTGAAATAAAGGAGAGCAGAAGAAACCGGTGCTCTGAACTGTCGGAGGGCTCTGGAGATAAAACAGCTCGGTGAGAGGTGCGCCGGGGGGTACCCGGTCCCGGGGGAGCTGCGGGGACGCACCGGGACCCCCCGGAGGCTCCTCGGAGCGCTCCTACTGCAATACGGGGAAAAAAGCGGCTCTTATATACATACAGACACGTATATACATCCCCATATAGACGAGCACACCCCGGCTGGGTGTGCTGCGGGGCTGCGCGCGGCCAATGCTCTAGCCGGAGGAGGGGAGAGGGGATTAAAATAAGGCACGAAGCGGTTTTAAAAATAGCCTGGGGGAGGTGCAGCACGCAGCCCTGGCCCGGCCCGGAGTTCCTCGGCTGCCTTGCAAGGAGCGCGGCCCCCCCCAGGGCCCGCCGCCCGCCCCCGCTCCCGCTCCCCCGCGGCCGGCAGCGAAGGCAGGAGCCGGGAGGAAGCCGCCCGCCGCCAACTCTTTCCCCGTTTTTCCTCCTCTCCCTTCTTCAGGAGCACCCACCCCGCCTTCCCCCTCCCCTCCTGCTGCTGCTGCTGCTCTGCAATCGGGGATAAATCAGGGCCGGGCACAGGCGCGCACGCAGGGAGTGAGCGGGGCTCCGTTACAAAAGTAGCCCTGATGGCGGCGGATCAGAGGAAGCTGGAGCTGCTGCTGGAGTAGCGGAGAGTAGAGTATCTCCCTCTCTCGCTCCTCTATTTCTTCTCTTCCCCCTCTCCACCCACAGCTCTCCATCGTTTCTCCTCCTCCTTTCCCACCCGCTTCTTCTGCGCCTCCTGCCAGGGGGGGGGGGGGGGGGAGGGGGGGGAGCGGAGGAGGCTTTAAAAAACAACAGCCCCCCCACGCCGCACGCACAATAATTGAATTTATTATTATTACCGTCTCGCCGACTTGGGGAAAAGGAGGAGGAGGAGGAGGTTGGGGTGTGTGTGTGGGGGGGATCGATCTTCGATCAGGAAGATGGCTGCTGGCTGGCTGCTGGTCTTTAGCCTGACACTTTTCCAGTCCCTGGTGATGAACCACTCCTCGGAGGGACCCTTCCCTTCGCCCACCACGTAAGTCCCCGACGGGTGGGCGAGAGGGGCGAGAGGGGCGAGGGGCAGCGGCTGGGGCTCCCCGGGAGCCGGGGGAGAGCGCGGCTGGGGCGAGAGCACAAAAGGCGCTCCCCGGGCAATAAAAGTAAGTGTGGCTGGGGAGCGGCGGAGTGGTGAAACGGCAAGGTTTCGGCTGCCATGGCTTGAGCAAGAGGGGCCGATAGGAGGGGACGGTGCCCCGGTGAGAGCGGATTCCCCCGAGTCCCCCTCCCGGTGCGCATGGCCCCGGCGGCGAGCTGCGCCCGCAGGAAAGTTTCCTCTCCCGGGCAGCTCGCCCCTCTCCTTCCGAAAGGGCTTATTTCTGGCAGGAATATCGGAAAAAAAAATAATAATAGCCATCACTTGAGCGATTTAATTCACGTTAGAGGCAGGGAGAGGTTTTCGTGCCGTCCTGAGGCAGGACGGCAGTGCCCGAGGTGTGGGCGCGGGCGAAGCTCGCTCCCAGTGGGATGGGTGCCAGGGCGCACCGCGACTATTTTGACAGCTCCGGGGTTTGTTTTATCCATGTGTTTGTTCGGGTGCTTTCGTGTGTGCGCACGCATGTGCAAAAGGCGATCTTTTTTAGCGAGCTGAAAGCAAGTAAAGAAGTGTTTTCCTACACGTCCTCGAGTGTCGGCCTTACAAGGCATTGCATGCCAAAAATCACATTGGAGAGAGCCGGTGGATACTCGGGGCAGGCGGCTTTGTTTTGGCATGGCTGTGAGACAGAAATCTTTAAGCCACCGCATACACACCAGCGTGAAACTGTTGCCCAGAGCAGTGCAAGGATCACACAAGAAGGGCGAGCAATAAAAGAAATGGCAAAAATAATCCAATGCATCATATTTGAGATATTTGTATATATACAAACACTATGAACCATGTTTTCTTCCTTTCCCCCTTTCTTTCTCCCTTTATTTAATTATTTATTTTTAAGCACTTAGTCCCTGAATCTGGATTAAAGCTATCAGTAGGTAACTTTTAAGTGGATGACTCACTTTAATGCTTTTTACCCAAGAAAAATAGTGCTGATGATACTCTTCCCTATTGTTTAACGCTGGGTGGAATTTATTGCCCTTGTTCATTCTGTGCAGAAGGATGAGTATACAGCAATTACCAGCAATGCATTTTCACCAATTAGTACTGCTGGTAGGTTGTTATAATTGGATTCAGTTCTGAGTATCGGTTCCATGGTTCCATTATGAAAGACTTAAAGGGATGCTCCTCACACTGTTAAATGAAAAAAAGGAATACAAAGGTAAGTGTAAAATAACCACTTAATATCTTCTAAGTTGAATGCATATTGCCTTTCATTGAAAGGAAAATTATCTTTAAAAAAAATTCTGGTGTTGCAGTTTTAAAGGCGTACCATGTAAAAGCAAGAGTGACAAAATACAAAGATTGGGCTTTTTAAATCAGTGCTTTCCTTGTGCTTGAGCTCCTGTGTTTAGCTGTTTCTTTTTGAACTGATGAAGTATATCATACACAACTAATCACACTTTATCTTCTACTTAGATTTACTTTATTTTAAGAGAGAGAAGTATGGAACCTAGGGAAGTAGAAAGAAGCCTATATTAAAAGGTCATATAAATTCAAATAGAAGTCTAGATCACTTTTTAGTATAATGTTACGTGATATTTCTTTAAAATTATTTTAACTCCTGTCCATGTTTGCCACTTCCCTTAGAATTTACCTTTACTGCCACTATTATAACAGAAATTGTTAACAGGGAAACAGACTATATAATGGAACTTTAATTATAAGCTAAACCTATGAATAAGTAACTCAGAATATGGACAATAGCATTTCCATATCCTTCATAATCTACTTACTGTTAACTTTCTTTTTTCTCATTATTATTCCATTGAAATGTTGCAGAAATGATCTATAGTGCTTATCCATCCTTCATAGTAACGTTTCTCCTTTGAAATTAAATCAAAGTGCAAATAAGGCTTGGCTCATTTAGGAGACAGCACAACAGGTTGATGGAGGGAGAGCTGCTTTGCAAAACGTAATGATGTAACAGGTGAAAGAGAAATTTTTTGGAATCTCTTTTAAGACTTCACAGTTAGTGGTGTTTTGTTTCCTACTACAGATGACAAATGGAGAAAAACAAAGAGATGTGGCAGAAATAGGAATGCTCTTAATTTGAAGTATTTTATATTCTAAGAATATTAAAAATAGGAGAAAAAAAAAAAAAAAAAAAACAAAAGAGAACGAAGGAAAGAAAATATATTAATAATTGAAGAACTGAAGATTAGCTGACACTGTGTTCTGAGAGAACTGCCTTTTCCCATTATTTTCAGTCTATTTTTCTTTTTTGTTGAAAAGTTGCTCTGAGGAAACAGCTTTGCCCAGCTGTTGTATGAAAAATGTGCATATTCAAGGCTGTATAGTTTGTGATCTCATCAGCAACTCATTACTGTACAATCACTTTTCCTTCAGTCATCTGTTCCTTCTGTACCAGTAAATACTTTTAACATGTGCTTTTACTGAAACATTCATAAGTGTGTATCACCAATACAGTAGTGCACAAGTATGACATATTTTTTTAGCAAAAAATGCTGAAGGTTTAAGCTATGCCAGTTTGATAGAATCTCAGTCATTTGATTCATCTTCCTTCACTGACACGGCAAAAAGGCTTTGATATATTTACCCAGCAACATACACAGAATTTTGAGTGAAGGTGTGTGCTGTATGAAATGGGAGCCTTAATTCTCACTGAAAATATGAGCAGGTGGCATAAACACATTTGTTGCTTCCTGTGTTTGAATATTTCACTGCAAATATTGGCGTCTTCCCATAATTAACATTTTAGGTATAGTGGCAATTATGTCTTGATCTTTAGATGTCAGGCTTATCTACTGATCAATATATATAAGAGGTTTTATTGAAATGCAAGATTTTCATTGTATTATGTATTAGGGATATATTATATGTTAGCAGAGAATATCAAGCTCTTACTTTTAAGGTAGAAAGTCCAAATACTTTAGTTATACATGCAGCAGTGCAGATATTTTGAAATATTGTTGTATGCGGTTCTCCTGTCCGTATAGCCATGCTAATGCTAACACCCTACACAATGCACTTCTTTCTTCTTTTCTAACCTTATCTATTTCTTTATCATCTATATTTATGCAGATTTAAGAAAATATGTAAACGTAGTTTTGTACATTGCCTGGTAAAGGTAGCATAGGGCTCTCTTTATTGTTGTTCTGTTATCTCTCCTGCATGAAAACAGATAGTCTTAAGTTTAAAAAATGGTTTAAAAATGTTATAATTCTTAAGTAGACTTTTGACATGGTATGTCTTACCAGTGTTGATCTTTCTAATGATAAAGAGCAACATATGATATAGAAATGTACCTACTGCTTCCAGATAAGTCTGGCTATTCTGATTAAAAAAAAAATAAATTAATTAAAATTAAAACCAGGTATTTTGATTTTGAAAAATCCAGGGCTGAAACCTTTCAATATTAATAGTACTATTTCTGCAATTACATCATTCTTAATATCTTTTTTTTTTTTTTTTTTTTTTTTCCTGTATCTACTACACTTCTTCCCTCTCACTCATCTTTTTCCATATGTTTGGATATTTGAGTAGAGAATAAATTGCACATTATATTCAAGACAGATCTGCTACTTAGATTAATTGGTGTCAAACATCTAAGGATAAAAATAATATGCAGAGGATGAAATAATATACATACAAACATACATATATGTATGTATGCAGGCATGAACACCAGAGGCAATTTTAGAAAAGAAGTTGTATATTCCCTTTTCTTATTTGCATGAATCATCCTTACTGTTTCGGTGTCATTAGGACAACTCGGGGAAGTCTGTATGACTCACATGAATTAGGGCTTGCACAACTGGGATGTTCATATTTTTGGTTTGTGCACATGGACCTAACAAGTGTTGGTCTTGGTGAGAATGTTGCTGGGCTCGGTACATAGCGTCTCTTTCCATACAAAATCAGTGACTGAATCAGTGTTCTTTTCATCTGTTTCTACTGCAATACTTAGGGATTTTGACACCTCTTACATACATACAATCTCATTTTTTAGCATGAAATCTGTGAAAATTTACTGCTGATGCTAATTAGGAAAGGCAGTTGCATTAATAGATTGTACAATATCAGGCTCCTTTGTATTTGAAAACTGTATTTTCCAGTCTATTTAAAAATCTTAATTATCAGGAAAAGGAAATCTTCTGAAGCATACCTTCCTATCAGTGAATTGGAAAGAAAGCCAAAAGATGTATCTACTTAGAGCCAGGGAAGTGCAGTATCACCTCTTAGTATTTTCTCAGCAGCACATCTGAATGCTGAGCATTACGCAAGATGCATAAAACCACAGATATTTTTAAAAGTATCACTCCAGTCAGTTCTTCTAGTAGAAACATACTTAAAGATCAGTGCAGAACAGCTTGTTGATTGGTGTTGTTTTATTTTTGTGAGTGTCTCTGCACATGTGGTGGTGATAAATGCAAATTATTTGGATCCACAAAGCATTTTTCTGTTTCACATATTTTATGATGTAAATTGTGAACGGGTATTTTTTATTATTCTTTTTGTTTGTCTGTTTGTTTGTATGCTAAATTCTTTCTGTTTTCCTCCTGGACGTTTATGCTGGGGCCTTAAAACAGGCATATTCTATAAATTTGCATTTTATTAGGTATGAAAATTCAGCTGAAAACATCAAAATAGACACTGATCATAAGAGATGAAATTTCATTGAAATAAATCAGCATTGTAGAGGTTCTTGCCATCTTTCATTTTGCAGTGATGCTATTTTCAGAACTGTATTGCTCATACCCTGCAAAATGATTTTATCCAAGAATTCAGCTGCTAGAGAGCTGGAGCTTGGCAGTGCATTAGTCTGAAATGTATTCATTGTTAAATAGAAGGCCTGTTGTACAGATCTTAAAAAATATTTATCTAGCAGAGCATTTTAAATTGATGGAAGCATGGTCAAATTATTATTACTTTAATCTTTTGTAACAAAGAAACAAAACAGTCTGTGATTGTCCACTGATAACTGTGATCTGACATGCTTATGCTTTTATTCTTTACTCTTCCCTTCTTTGAGAATCCTTTATCCAAGGTAGTATTATCTTCCAGACCGATGTTTGACTTAAACCTCTGTTAGATAGGGGTTGCAGTTTAGGAGCATTTTAGTAGGTTAAGAGAAAAATGGCTCACTCTTTTTGTTGTTGAACATAGTAGAAGCAGAATTGGGCCCCAGACTGTTTTGTACCTTCTTCGCAGCAACACAAGAGCTTTTGATCCCTGTATGCTTGGGATACATGTTGTGCCTAGAGTGTTTATAAAGATTGTGGTGGCAAATACTAGTATTATGGACTACAGAAAATGTTGTTTTCTAGTGCCTTGTTAAAACATCTACCTTAGCAGAAGGAAAGATTTACCAGAACATAACACTGGAATAAAATTGTTGGACCATAACTATAATTTGGTGAATGCGGATGTCATACTTTTGTACATGCTGAATCAGGCTTCTTGTTAGAAAGAAAGAAAACTCAGTGTTCTCAGCATTCAGGTAAAATATATCTAGCATCTTGAAAATGCACAGAACTTTTAAAAAAATAATAATCAACTACAAAATGATAACTGTGTTTCTTTCCCAACCCCTAAGCTTTGCTTTTGTCACTCTTACCCTGCTCCTGCATGAGATTTTCCCTTCCATCTCCAGCTGTTGAAAGATAGGTATTAATGAATACTGAAATGATTCACATTCGAGGTTACAGCTCTGATTTATTTGTCTTGTTGCATCTATTAAATAGCCTGATCCTGTTCACTGTTCTCAAAGTATATTGATTAATGCTGGGTTTTTAGGACCAGACCAATAGCTGCATTTTGCAGCAGTTATGCCATTGCTTGCTATAGCAAACTGGTTATTGCCATTATATAGTGGCATGATTCTTCTTTCACTCTGGATTTACAGTAATAAAAGAGAACTGAAGCCAATATTGCTTGAAGGATATGACTTTTATACCAAGCAGTATGGCATAATACAACAAGTAGTGATTCAGGATGGCTCGCATGTAAGGTATATGCAACACTGGTAGTGAAGAGTACCACTCTCAGCTCAGTTTATTGCTGAGTGTTGCTTATGTGCTGGATATTCTCATTTAGGGTCAGGCTATCCTGCTGAAATTAAAAGGTGACATTGATAGTCCTAGAAAAAAATCATTGTAAGAATGAAGATTATCAGAATATGCCTCAGCACTTTTTAATAGCTAAAAATTAACGATGCATGCCTGTAGCCGTGCAGTTCAGGAGGGATTTGTCTCATCCATCTCCAGTGCTTCCCAAATTATTTATTGACTTACTCTTCTTCTCAGCAAACTCAACTGTTCAGATCCTCATTCCTCCCAGCCTTAGTAAGTTTTCAGCCTGGAATGTAAAATACGCTTTCTCTTTCACCAGCACCTTGTGAGAAGAGGGCAGCTCACTCTTGGGTTATGTTACACCAGGGGTGTTAGGGAAAAGACTGCCTTCGTTCTCATCTGTCCCTCCCCATGCTACCTTTCCCTGTGCACCAACAGCAAATAGATGACAAAGACAGGAAGCTGAATCTTTCCTCCTTGTATAATTTCTGTGATTTATTTACAAAGATTCTAACAAGTTTATGAAAGAGATTGACATTTTTTTGCATCAACAAATCAGCAAGCTTTTGCAGTTAATTACAGTAATTCAAAATCACTTTTTTTTTTTTTTTTTTTTTTTTTTTTTTTTTTTATCTGAGGCAGGCCTGAAATACCCATAGAATATGAATGTGAAGTTATAATATTGCTGACTATTAAAAAAAAGTTTTATTATATTTTTCAGCTTTTTTTTTTTTTTTAATTACATTCTCAATACTTCTCATTTGAGTGTTTGTCTGGAAAAGAGCTATAATCTGACTTTGTAACAGATATTCTACATAGTAATTTAAGCATTTTTTAAAATTTTCCCCTGATTCTGTAGAGCCATGAATATGGAACCAGGCATTCAGCAAAAACTTTTATTTATTTATTATTATTATTTTTTTAAATACGTCTTATGGATCATCTGGGGTAATAATCTTGCATAGCAATCATTTTTTGTAGCATAGAGGTATATATTTGATCAGGAATCTTTCTTTCAGCTCTCTTCCATATTGAATTGTGAAGCAGATAATAACATGAATGTGTGGCTGAGTTCAGAATTTATTTTTCGTAGTGATCAAATGATAAATTATGTTATATTTTATTTAAAGGAGAAAAGCAGAACTCAGTTCATCCAAAGAATTTCATACCTCAGGTGTTTCTGTCTCCTGTGCCTTTTTGCAGATCACCACTAGGCTGGTCTAAAGGCTTAAAAACATTCCCCAGCCATATAGTCTCTTATCTTTGCTGGGATTTTAAAAATATTTTGCAAAGCATGGACTAAATCTTTAAAGTAGTCATATAAATACAGTTATGAAAGTTTTCTGGGTAGGGTTGCAGGACTAAGGCCTAAATGAAGGCATGTCAGTGTCACTTTTAATATCATGATGCATTTTTCTTTCTGCACTAAGGCAGCCATAAACAAACTAGTGAAGGGAAATTTTCTTTGTTCTTAGAATGAGGAAAAAAACACTACACCTGGTTTGTACTGACTCTTAATGATGACACCTTTTCCATAGGAGGAAAGTGAGTCCTAGAGTATGTTTTGTTGAAGATGATGAAGTGAAACAGTTTGCACTTTGAGCTGAAGGATCATGGTTTTTAGTATTGCAGGAAGGAGCAGAGTCATAAAGTGAAAATGACCAGAAGTATGAATTACAGTATTTCAGAGGTCTGACTGTGCTTTTAGGCAAACCAGATCTACAAATATGGCACGAGTGGCAGGCTCCAAGGAATCAACCTTGTTTGGATGCAAAAATTCTCTCTTTGAATTCAAAATTTTCTAACAGCCATGATACGTCAATTTGCAGAAACACATAACTATTTATATAAGCTCAGTTAAGGCTTTTACTGTTTTTAACCTGGTATTATGGGTAACAATTTACTCTTGCACATATATATCCAATATCCCATTAAACTTTTCAAATTGTTGGGGAGTAAGTTCAACATTCCATTAAAACACAGGTTTTGATTTATGGTATTCTACTGTGGACTAGTGGAAAAATGGTTTATTTTGTAAATGGTTGAATGGACCCTCACAGTAATCATTTCCCCCAGTGTGTATTTGAATAGTCCATTTAGCTGATATGTTGTATGGATCCTAAATGCAGCCTTATCTTCAAAGAAAATGCTCTTAAATTGGTGAGTGCTTTGCCCTATGAGATATGTTGGTACAGTGTTCTGTGAGTTTAGTCAAGGTATACACTAGCTTCCTGTGCAGATATCAATGTAGATATTGCTTTTTGCAGAATATGGTTTATTTCTTTTCATATATTAAATTAGAATAAAATATGTATAATAGTATATTTTTTTTCAGTAATTGCTTAGAACACTCCTTCAGATGTTATTGAATGTTCATATTTGCTGTTAGTCTTATATGTAGTTTCATTGCTTTTTACATATGGATGCAACAAGTTCATCAGATTTTTTTCAAAGTCAGCTTAAAATAAAGAGAATACATACATGTATAATAATTCCTGGCAAAAGAAGGTGGAAATTGAGTGTATTGAGCAAAGAGTTTTGTTGCACCATGATCTTCTGTAGGAGGTTCTCCTCTAGAATGCATGCAGCTGTTTGCATATTCTGTAATGCAGCAAGTATTACTTGAGCTGAGCCCTCTGTCATAACTAAATTCAGTGGTGACTATTGTATATATGTATATTATATATATATATTTGCTATATATATATAATAGAAATAAAATTATTGTAAATATTGTAAATAAAGTAAAAGGTTTTTAAATTTATGTTTTCTGTGATGTACATCCTGAATTGTATGTCTCCTGGCTGAGGATATTATTATTATAGTTCCCTCTCCATAATTTCCATTATTATCTGCTTCTCATTATCTGCCTTGCGTTTTGGACCTTAGTTTCTTCCACATTGATTTCTCTCATCAGTAAAATAAGAGGCTGAGGCATCTTACCATTTAGTCAGGCGAGGGTTTATTGTCAAGATTAATTTGTTAGCTAATGCCTCCAAAGCCCTCTGTAGCTGAAAAGTGTTAAGTTGTTAAGGCTTGTTTATTAAGATGCTTTTTTTTTTTTTTTTGATTTATTCCCACCTTGACTCAGATACTTGCATGACCAAATCTTTCCTGGCTGGAACTTGAAATCTGGAGAGTTAGAAGAAGTTAATCCCCATGATCTCTACTTCTTGGATGCACACAGATTGTAAAACATAAGCATTTTAGGAACTACCAGGAGTCAGCAAAAATCTGCAGACAGTATCGTGAAAAAAAGCCAGTACATCTGACTCATGCCAATGCTGTGTGTTAGCTGCGTTCTTGTGCCACATTGCACAGCATTTTTCTTGATGTTGAAATCATTTGGAGCTAAAGATACCTGGATTATCTGAAATGTGAACTGTGAATATTTCTTATTTTCTAGTTAAAATAGAGGCAATAGGTGGTTACAATAACAGCCAAAATAACTTGTGTCACTTGGGTTCATTAACCTGATCCCACTTTTCAAGAAGTTTACTACTGTTTTTATTCCTTTTGTTCCCATTTCTGAAATGGGAATGGTACCCCATTGCCATCCTGCTTGAACAAGCATGTTGCATATCATAAGTTGTATTGCTTTCTGTGAGAAGGATGTTCACAGAAGTACATAAGTAGTGCTGTTTAGGGGGTCTGGCATCAACTTATTCCCATTTGTGGACTAGTAGCATGCCTAACATAGTCACTAATGATCACTAATTATCTGAAAAGGATGGAGGCTGCTCAGATTTCAAGTAGTTTGAGTAGTTGAAGTAACATAGTTTTCATAGCAATTGTTTTGATTGGCCTAGTAACAGTTACAACAGAAGTAATAGTTATAACAGTAGTGCAGTCCTTACTATTGTATTTTATTTTATTTTAAAAACTACCTTTCCTACTTTGACTACCTTTCCTACCTTCTGGATTAGACTTTCATTTTCTGAAGATATTTTAGATATTGCAGGTAGGTATATAAGCTAATAGAGAGGATTGCTAATACAAGCTGGAACATGTCTTGAAGAGATTTCACTATACAATACACATGGGGAAAAGCTTTGAAGTAACTGAAAGCAAAACCTGGTTCTTGTAGTCACTTCTGACTGATTAGAAATACACAAAGGATTAATTGGTTTGTTGCATGACTAAGAGTATGTCTCAGGATATACTCTGAATGTCTTTGGAAATGGTTAGGTACCCCATTTCATCTTTCCTTGTGCCAGTGTAATTTCAGCAAAATGTGTATCAGTCCTGTATCATTTAAATCCTAGGTGCAGGGATGAACCCACATAAAATAGTTTCTGATTAAACACATACAGGTTTCATGCCTACAGAATAAGTCATCACTGTCAAGGCCAGATTGTAAAAATTATATAAAATAAAATGTAATACATGATTGTATTAGGCTATACAGAGGGGAATAGTAAGATATTGCAAAGAAACCATGCATGATATCAGATGTGGTCATTTGTCTTCCTTTTAAATGATAAGCTCTGACAGCACTTCATTGTCTGTGCCCCACTGAGCAAGTGTCCATGTAAAAAAGAACTTAGTGTGCCAGAAGGCACACTAAGAAAATGTTCTCAGAGGTTAGGAACAAACACAATTTTATATACATATGGAATTGTAAGGAAGAAATTTTATTTTTTTTAAAATACTGCAGCATCTAATAATATTCAGGATACTTGTAAGTGTAGTAATATTTCTTACTTGTAAGAAGTAATTTATTTTAACCCCTCACAACTGATTAATTTGTTCACCTTCAGGTATGAAATCTTGATTTTCAGGTAATTAGCTTTAAAATCACTAAGAAACCAAAAGAATTCCTTCCTCTCTCTCCCCCCCCCCTCCCCCTTTTTTTTTTCTTTTTCTCAATGAAGCTTGGTTTAATCTGAAAAGTGATGCTGTCTCTTTACAGGGCCATGAGACCCCAATTCTGATGTGTTAGCTTCTTTCTTATTAACAGTATTTGATATCTTTACTCCTCTGCTATGTAAGTGTTACTAATCTAGATGCACTCTCCTAGTCTGCAAAATTGAGATTAAAAGCACCCGTCACTTTCTTGCTTAGATGGTGAGAGACAGTTAACAAATGGTCATAAATAATATCGTAGTAGATGTATAGAATAATACTTAGACTGCAGATATTTTGCTGCTAGTGATTTTGCTTTGCATAACTCCATTTATTCATAGAATAAGCTAATTCTATGGCCTGCAAGGTAGTTTTGCATGAAAATGCTCAGTTCTTATAGATTTCCATGCTTCAACAAAGACGTTATGTATTGAATTATGATGCTTTCAGCTTGGCAAGCACAGGTTAAACATCAGTGATTAAATATTTGGTTCTATGTATCTAATTACCTGGGGCTTTATTTCTTTCTAGTGAATAGATTCTACTCCACAATTGTCCCATTATTCTCCATGGGATGAATCTGTTCATAGATAGAAATGGTAATCATTTTTATTTATTTATTTATTTATTTATTTTAATCTAGGTTAAAAGTAAATTATTAGATTGTAAAGCTAAACACTTGATAATTAGGAAATGTATGATATTGAAATTGGCCTTTGTCGTGGTTTAACCCGGCTGGCAGCTAAACACCACGCAGCCGTTCGCTCACCCTCCCCCCTCCCTCTCTGGGACGGGGGAGAGAAATGGAAAGTGAAGCCCGTGAGTTGAGATAAAGACAGTTTAATAAGACAGGAAAATAATAATAATAATAATAATAATGATGATACAATGGTGATAATACGAAAGTAATAATAGTATGTACAAACAAGTGATGCACAATGCAATTGCTCACCACCCGCTGACCGATGCCCAGCCTAACCCCGAGCAGTCCGGCCCCCTCCCCCCGGCTAGCCACCCCTATATATTGTTTAGCATGACGTCAGATGGTATGGAATACCCCTTTGGCTAGTTTGGGTCACCTGTCCTGGGTCTGTCCCCTCCCAGCTCTTACTGCACCCCCCAGCCTGCCCGTTGGCAGGACAGAGCAAAGGCTGAGATGTCCTTGGCTTAGTATAAGCACTGCTCTGCAACAATTAAAGCATCGGGGTGTTATCAGCACTCTTCTCATTCTAAGCCAAAACACAGCATTCCACCAGCTACTAGGAAGAAAATTAATTCTGTGCTAACTGAAACCAGGACATCTATCCACCCCTTATTCCATACCATTTATGTCATGCTCAGGTTACACTCTTTTCCATACATTCTAATTAGTCACCTATAGTAATCATGGTAGTGATAATATACAGTATAATATACTATTTAACATGGTGCAATTCAGTTCATGGGCTATTCTCACCCAGTATTAAATCTCCTTGAGGTACACACCGGACCTCTCCGTTCTTTTGCATTACCCACCAAGTATATCCAGGTCCCTGAGCGAAAACAATTCCACGAATAGGTTTGCCTTTTCCTGAGGCAGGAGTAGCCCAGACTGTTTTACCCAGCATATTTTTTACATGCACTACAGGAACTTTATCCCCATCTACAGTACGTAACAGGTTTGATTGGGCAGGTCCAGCTCGGTTGGTAGATCCCCTAGTATTGACTAACCAGGTGGCCTTTGCCAAATGCGTATCCCAGTTTTTGAACGTCCCAGCGCCCATTGCTTTCAAGGTAGTCTTTAACAGGCCATTGTATCGTTCAACTTTCCCGGAGGCTGGTGCATGATAGGGGATGTGATACACCCATTCAATACCATGTTCTTTGGCCCAAGTGTCTATAAGGTTGTTTCGGAAGTGAGTCCCATTGTCTGATTCTATTCTTTCTGGGGTGCCATGTCGCCATAGGACTTGCTTTTCAAGGCCCAGGATGGTGTTCCGGGCGGTAGCATGAGGCACAGGATATGTTTCCAGCCATCCGGTGGTTGCTTCCACCATTGTAAGTACGTGGCGCTTGCCATTGCGAGTTTGAGGGAGTGTGATGTAATCAATCTGCCAGGCCTCTCCATATTTATATTTCAGCCATCGTCCTCCATACCAAAGAGGCTTTGACCGTTTGGCTTGCTTGATTGCAGCACATGTTTCACAGTCATGAATAACCTGTGCTATAGCGTCCATGGTCAAGTCCACCCCTCGATCACGAGCCCATCTGTATGTTGCATCTCTACCTTGATGGCCTGAGGTGTCATGGGCCCATCGGGCTATAAATAATTCACCTTTATGCTGCCAATCCAGGTCCACCTGAGCTACTTCAATCTTAGCAGCCTGATCCACCTGCTGGTTGTTTTGATGTTCTTCAGTAGCCCGATTCTTGGGCACATGAGCATCTACATGGCGTACTTTCACAGCCAGGTTCTCTACCCGAGCAGCAATATCTTGCCACAATGCAGCAGCCCAGATAGGTTTGCCCCTACGCTGCCAGTTGTTTTGCTTCCATTGCTGTAACCATCCCCACAGGGCATTTGCTACCATCCATGAATCGGTGTAGAGATAGAGAACTGGCCATTTTTCTCGTTCAGCAATGTCTAAAGCCAGCTGAATGGCTTTCACTTCTGCAAACTGACTCGATTCACCTTCTCCCTCAGCAGCTTCTGCAACTCGTCGCGTAGGACTCCATACAGCAGCCTTCCATCTCCGATGCTTCCCCACAATACGACAGGACCCATCAGTGAACAGGGCATATTTCTTTTCATTCTCTGGCAACTGGTTGTACAGTGGGGCTTCTTCAGCACGACCCACCTCCTCCTCTGATGATATCCCAAAGTATTTGCCTTCTGGCCAGTCCATGATCACTTCCAATATTCCTGGGCGACTGGGGTTTCCTATTCGAGCCCGCTGAGTAATCAGTGCAACCCACTTGCTCCATGTAGCATCAGTTGCATGATGCGTAGAGGGGACCCTTCCCTTGAACATCCAGCCTAGTACCGGTAATCGGGGTGCTAGGAGGAGCTGCGCTTCAGTACCGACCACCTCCGAAGCAGATCGAACTCCTCCATATGCTGCCAATATCTCCTTTTCAGTTGGAGTATAGCGGGCCTCAGATCCTCTGTATCCCCGACTCCAAAACCCCAGAGGCCGACCTCGAGTTTCCCCAGGTTCTTTCTGCCAGAGGCTCCAGGTGGGGCCGTTCTCCCCGGCTGCAGTGTAGAGCACATTCTTTACATCTGGTCCTGTTCGAACTGGCCCAAGGGCTACTGCATGGACTATTTCCTGCTTGATTTGTTCAAAGGCTTGTCGTTGTTCAGGGCCCCATTCAAACTCATTCTTCTTACGAGTTACTTGGTAGAGTGGGTTTACAATCAGACTGTAATTTGGGATGTGCATTCTCCAAAACCCCACAACACCTAGGAAAGTCTGTGTTTCTTTTTTGTTAGTTGGTGGAGACATAGCTGTTATTTTGTTGATCACATCCATTGGGATTTGACGACGTCCATCTTGCCATTTTATTCCTAAAAACTGGATCTCCCGTGCAGGTCCTTTGACTTTATTTTGTTTTATGGCAAAACCGGCTTTCAGAAGGATTTGGACTATTTTCTTCCCTTTCTCGAAAACTTCCTCTGCTGTGTCACCCCACACAATAATGTCATCGATGTACTGCAGGTGTTCAGGAGCTTCCCCCTGCTCTAGTGCAGACTGGATCAGCCCATGGCAAATGGTAGGGCTGTGTTTCCACCCCTGGGGCAGCCTATTCCAGGTATATTGGACTCCCCTCCAAGTGAAGGCAAATTGTGGCCTGCACTCTGCTGCTAGAGGGATGGAGAAAAATGCATTAGCGATATCAATTGTGGCGTACCATTTGGCTGCCTTCGATTCAAGTTCATACTGAAGTTCCAGCATGTCCGGCACTGCAGCACTCAGTGGTGGCGTGACTTCGTTCAGGCCGCGATAGTCCACTGTTAGTCTCCACTCGCCATTAGACTTTCGCACTGGCCATATGGGACTATTGAAAGGTGAATGAGTCTTACTTGATCACTCTCCCTTTCTCCTTCACCACCCCTGTACCCTCCTTGATCACTCTCCCTTCCTCCTTCACCACCCTCTTATCCTCCGAGTTTATTACAATAGCTCTCCAAGATATTGAATATCCTTGGGATACTCAGACCAGCATAGTCCTGTTGTTCTGCCTCCTGAATGCACTTCAGGTTCTGCTTAAAGTTAAACAACTACTTAGGAAGCTCATCCGGAGATCTGCCCGGAGGCAGTATAGTTGTGGGTGGCAGGGAGTATGGGAGGATATGGGCAGGCATCTAGACCAGTTGGCACCCCCAGTGTTTTGGAAATTCACCCCTGAACAAGTGCAAAATCCTCAAAAACTGGCAGAATGCTTGAATAAAAGGTGTCGCGATTCGGGAAGTTCCAAAGTAACACAAATCATTGTAACATGCTGGGGCCTGGCTTACGCCTATCGAGCTGCCATGGATACTGCCATCAACTTAGTGACAGACCCTGCGGCCACTCCAAGTCCCGTGACAGATCCAACGGCCACTGTGACCCCTACGGTGGACTCTGCAGCCGCTCCAGTCCCAGCTTCTGCAGATGCTCCAGTCCCAGCTTCTGCAGATGCTCCAGTCCCAGCTCCTGCAGCCACTCCAGTCCCAGCTCCTGCAGCCGCTCCAGTCCCAGCTCCTGCAGCCGCTCCAGTCCCAGTTCCTGAAGCCGCCCCAGTCCCAGCTCCTGAAGCCGCCCCAGTCCCAGTTCCTGCAGTCGCTCCAGTTCCAGCTCCGGCTGCTACTCCAGTCCCAGTTCCTGCAACTGCTCCAGTCCCAGCTCCTGAAGCTGCTCCAGCTCCAGCTCCTGCAGCCGCTCCAGCTCCAGCTCCTGCAGCTGCTCCAGTCCCAGTTCCTGCAGTCGCTCCAGTTCCAGCTCCGGCCGCTACTCCAGTCCCAGTTCCTGCAACTGCTCCAGTCCCAGCTCCTGAAGTCGCTCCAGCTCCAGCTCCTGAAGCCGCTCCAGCTCCAGCTCCTACTGCTGCTCCAGTCCCAGCTCCTGCAACTGCTCCAGCTCCAACTCCAGCTCCTGTAGCCGCTACAGCTCCGGTTCCTGCAACTGCTCCAGCTCCTGTAGCCGCTCCAGCTCCTGTGGCCGTGTCAGAGAAACGAGCTGTAGCAGTGCAAGTTGACCCTGCAGAGGGCATTCCAACCCCTGTGGCAGACCCTGTAACAAAGTCAGAGAAACGAGCAGTAGCAGTGCAAGCTGCCCCTGTAGAGAAGGTGAAAATATGGTATAGAAATTCAAGTCGTTTAGAACGCAGAGAGTCTTCTGCCAATCCAGGTAAGGCTTCTGCCAAAACTAAGTATAGAGATGACGAAGATGATGACGACGCTGGGCCGTCAAGGATTCAGGAGGAGGAAGATGAGGATGCCGAAAGAGCAACAGTAACTACCCGAAGCCTAAACGAGCGCGAGCTACGAGATGTGCGAAAAGATTTTGGTCGCTGTATAGGTGAGCAGCTTGTCACCTGGCTGCTCCGGTGCTGGGACTCTGGAGCCAATTGTGTGGAATTAGACGGCAGGGAAGCCAAGCGGCTGGGATCCCTTGCTCGAGACGCCGGCATTGACAAAGCAATTGCAGATGGAGCACGACCCACCAGCCTCTGGAGGCGTCTCCTCTCAGCTGTGAGGGAAAGGTATCCCTTCAAGGAAGATATTTTATGTCTACCAGGCAAGTGGACCACTATGGAGAAGGGAATCCAGTACCTGAGGGAATTAGCCGTACGGGAAGTGATTTATGAGGATCCAGACCTCAAACAAACATCCACAGATCCAGATGAAGTCAAGTGTACACGACCCATGTGGCGGAAGTTTGTACGGAGTGCACCATCATCATATGCCAGCTCATTGGCAATAATGGCCTGGAAAGAGGATGAGGAACCCACAGTGGGTGAAGCGGCTAAACAACTCCGGCAGTACGAAGAAAGTCTCTCCTCTTCCTTACAGGCCTGCGTCTCAGCTGTGGAGAAACTTTCTGAAAAGGTTCACCAACTTGAAGAGAATCTATTGTCCTCCCCACCTGAACCAACCAGTGCCCACCGACCAAAGGAGAACACTTGGGAGAAACTTTCTGAAAAGGTTCACCAACTTGAAGAGAGATTATTCTCCTTCGCACCTGTACAAAGCAGTGTCTCAGCTGTCAGGGGTAGGCGTTCACCCACACAAGGAAGACGATATGGTGGGTACTCACCCCGTGCCACCCTGTGGTTTTACTTACGAGACCATGGAGAGGACATGAGAAAGTGGGATGGAAAATCTACCGCGACCCTAGAGGCACGGGTACGTGAGTTGCAAAAGAAAACAATCAGGAAAAAGGGATTCTCCGAAAAGTTTGCTGCTCCAACTTCCAGCAGACAGTCCTTCAAACACAGAAACGAGGAAGATTCTGACCAGGATTAGGGGGGCCCTGCCTCCAGCCAGGGGGAGGAAAGGGACAATCGAGTTTATTGGACTGTGTGGATTCGATGGCCTGGCACATCACGCGCACAGAAGTATAAGGCTTTAGTAGACACCGGTGCACAATGTACTATAATGCCATCGAGCTATAAAGGACCAGAGCCCATCTATATTTGTGGAGTGACAGGGGGATCTCAGCAGTTGACTGTATTGGAGGCTGAAGTGAGTCTGACTGGGAATGAGTGGGAAAAGCACCGCATTGTGACTGGTCCGGATGCTCCATGTATCCTTGGCATAGACTATCTTAGAAGAGGATACTCTTGGCGCCACGTTGGGCGCCAAAAAGACTGTCGTGGTTTAACCCGGCTGGCAGCTAAACACCACGCAGCCGTTCGCTCACCCTCCCCCCTCCCTCTCTGGGACGGGGGAGAGAAATGGAAAGTGAAGCCCGTGAGTTGAGATAAAGACAGTTTAATAAGACAGGAAAATAATAATAATAATAATAATAATGATGATACAATGGTGATAATACGAAAGTAATAATAGTATGTACAAACAAGTGATGCACAATGCAATTGCTCACCACCCGCTGACCGATGCCCAGCCTAACCCCGAGCAGTCCGGCCCCCTCCCCCCGGCTAGCCACCCCTATATATTGTTTAGCATGACGTCAGATGGTATGGAATACCCCTTTGGCTAGTTTGGGTCACCTGTCCTGGGTCTGTCCCCTCCCAGCTCTTACTGCACCCCCCAGCCTGCCCGTTGGCAGGACAGAGCAAAGGCTGAGATGTCCTTGGCTTAGTATAAGCACTGCTCTGCAACAATTAAAGCATCGGGGTGTTATCAGCACTCTTCTCATTCTAAGCCAAAACACAGCATTCCACCAGCTACTAGGAAGAAAATTAATTCTGTGCTAACTGAAACCAGGACAGCCTTAATTTGTCTACCTTCTACATCTTCATTGTGATCCACTTTTCAGTTACAGAATCAACCGTTATTTTTTCAACTGGAAACTCATTTTATTGAGCATATGAAATAGAAATAGACTCACAACGACAGAAATATGCTTACAGTGCACTTGCATATTACAATGGAGATGTATACTTATTTTACTTATTATACCCGACTTTACAGCTTTTATGATTTCAACTTAATAAGAGGTGCTTTATTTTATTTTATTTTATTTTATTTTATTTTATTTTATTTTATTTTATTTTATTTTATTTTATTTTATTTTATTTTATTTTATTTTATTTTATTTTATTTTATTTTATTATTATTTTTCCTTCCCTGTAGCTAATTATTCAAAATGTAACTCCTACATAAGACAAACAAGACAGGTGGAGTTCACTGATAATTTTGGTAAAGCTGCAAAGGATACACCTTGTCTCTGGCAAAGAAAAGCTAGTAATAGCTTCCACTGCAGGGAGAGCTTGCAGAAGCATCTACCTCAGAACTGGAAGTCAGGTATTAAACAAAAGCTATATTTTGAACCCAAAAGCTAAGGTAAAGATACCCTAAGCAAAGAGATGTTTTTGAGATATATTTAGATGTTTTGTGTTGCTAGAATATTGTTTCATTGCAGGAAGAGAACTATCTGGCTGATCCTGTGTTTTTTATGTTGTGTGACTTCAGTAATGGGTTCATCCCTTCGCTAGGCAGGAATTATTTCATAGCTGGGATTTTTCCTGCAAATTAACAGGAAATGTCAGCAGTATACCACTAAAATGCCCCTAGCATTTTTGGTTACCTAATGGTGCAGGAAACTCATGCTTCTTGTGTGAGTGTTTAGCTCTACATTTGATCTTGGGATTATTTTGCGAGCAACCATGGCCAAATTTAAGAGATTTCACAAGTACCTGAATTTTTATATTTCTGGTGTACCAGATCCAGCTGGTCATACATTAATACTTAATGGCATATGTGTGGGTAGAATTTAGCAAGGATTTCTTAAAGACCAAATAGGCAACCTACAAACTGGAGATGTGCAAACTCATTCATTCAAAGATTGGTTAAAATGAAGTTGATCGTATTTCCTACAGGGAAACATCCCTACAGTATCCACAAAGTAATAAAACAAGCTTGTTTCCTTTTAAACTTGCCACATCAGGAGTGGGGTTTAGTCCAAAATCTTTAAATAAATATATGATAAACAAATATAAACTGTAGGAAGCACACAGTTTAATTGTTGTTGTGAAATGGAGTTTCTAATTCAAGAGTAATTTAGATAGATTCCAGTCTGTGATTTGTTATTGTGTGATTTGACATGGACACACGCTATCCATGTGACATTTCTTTCACCTGAGAAAATTGGATAATGAACTAATGAAGGTTTTCTTGCCTGATAATACTGTCTGTTTTCAGAATGGAGCAATTACAGAGTCTTTTTAGCACTCGATATCTATCTAAACAAAATCAATGCAAAAATAAGTGCAATTTAAGTGAAGTATTGTTATTTTACACTGTTTATGTAGTTCTCTGAGTGTCTGAAATGGTGCAGTAAAAAAATTCTTTGAGGCTTTAAATTCAGTCTGTTTAATGACCACATGATCTTTTGGTTTAAGTCATTCACAACTATTTGTGTGTTTACAAATGTAATGTCTTATCATTGCTACACTTACTTTTTCTAGAATAATACCTTATTCTATGTATCTTGATACTGGACTCGATTGGGATTCATGTGGCTTGAAAGGTGTAAATTGGGAACAGTCGGATTAAAGCTTCTCAAATATATACGTACAAAAAAATAAAACAGGAATTTCAGGGTCTATTTTTTTTTTTTTAATCTTACTCAGTTTTCTCTTCCATATGTGAGTCCTTTAAAAGGGCAGAGAATTGTTTGGACAATGCATTCAAAATATAATATGTTGTGCAAATGCTGATTTTTGGTATTACATTGCAGAGTAGAAGAAAAATCTGAATACAAAGTGCCATTAGAAATACAAAAAGATGCATGCCTATTCAGGCTTTCACCTGCTTTGCAGACCAACCTATAAATTAAGATAAGGAAAATTCAGATTAAATACACAAAATGTTTTGACAGTACAAGTAGGTGGCTTATGGATTCATTCTGTAAGTTTTTGTGGTAAATCATTGAACTTCTAACTCTGCACTGAAGAGAAATCTGAAGAAAGTCAGTACTGAACAGAAAAATCAAAAAGCTCACTCCTGCATTATATGGGAACTAGACAGTACATTTTTGATTGCTTTTTTTTTTTTTTTTTTTTTTTTTCTGCAACTGTTATTTTATTTAAAAATTTATTTAAGTACATTTACAAGTTATAAGTATGGAAGTGTGTCAAAAATGGTTCTCAATAAAGCATTGCTATTCTAGACTTAATTTCATTTTTTACATCAAGTGCTTCTAGTTCATCTGAAGGAATTATTGCTAATGACTCTGATACAACAGATTTTCTTATTTGATTTTCAAAGATTTCTTTCAGTAGATTCAGTAGATAATTGTAAATATTCCGTATATATGAAATCTTAATTGTCAACCTACTCCAAAGAAGCACCATAATCATGTCTTAGGTCCACTTTTGTTTTAGGACACATCTTTTAATGAAATAACTTTTGGTCTTTTCTGTCATCATGCTATGGGGAAAAAAAATAATCAACCTGCATAGAAGCAGTCTGTCATCCCAGATTATTTGTGTTTGTAAACCATTTAAACAAAACAAAAAAAAGCTCACACACACAGAAATTAGATATAGAAGGGAATCTATTGCAACTTTTACTTTTTCTCTCACCAACATTTCTGAAAATAATTTATAATAAAGCTGAATTTATCAAACATAATTGAATTTAACATTTTAAATTTTATTATGCAGTATATCAGACCAGGAGATGAGTTTTCTTCTTATATCCTCAAACAGCAGCAATGCATACACCATATACATGTTTCCCTGCTCTTATTAGCATAGTACTTAGAAGCTCCAGTCAAGGAACAATACCCATATTATTATGAATTCTGTATGACAGAAGCTTATGAGACAGAGATCCTTAGACAGAAAGTTTGGCATGGAAACAGGATGCCTAGGAACGATAAAGCAATATAATTCATGTCTCCTGAGGGTTTTCTCTGCTTACTGATAATACCTGTAGGGAAACAAATAATGGAAGGGGTAATATTATGAATATTAATTTGTGTGCCATATCACTTCCTATATTTTTTTCCCCTATGTGTTTGTCACTGTTATCAACATAGGAGGGACATACTTGTAATGCAGGTAGGTATTACATATAGCTATATGGTTTAATACCCAACAGAAGGGTGTAACCTCTGCTATAGATGACACCATTAGTGATAGTCAGGACAGAACAGTAGCTAAGCCAGTACTTAGCACAAAGCTTTTAGTGTTTTCTAAATATATGTGTTCACCCTTTAGGACTTCATAACACTTGGCAATTTTGTCTTAACGTTCTAGTATTGCAAATGATTTCTACTTGTGAACAGTCCAGTTGTGCTACAGATAGTCAAAAATTTATTTGTAGGGCTGTACACTGCTAGTTTATTATATAGGAGCTCGGTGCATTAATTTATCATATTACATCTAGTGTAGTCCCTTTTAGTTTTCAGACCATGGCTGTCTGAAGAGGCTAAAATTTCTTCTCAGCTTTGGTAAATTTTTAGCAGCTGTTCAGACCAACATTGTTTGTATGAGTAAGTTGGGGTGGGAGTAGCGTGTGATATATTTTAACTGTTTGTGTTTGCTTTGCCATATTTCTATGTGGTAGCATTATTATTGGTACTATAAAGCAGCACAACACTTTCCCTTTACTATGTATGGTAATAACTAGAAAGATATTCTTTAACCGCAGAATTACAATGTATTAAATATTAATCTACACCACACGCAAAGTAAAAAGCACTATACATTTCAAAAGTGTACTAAACCATGCTTCAAATGTAGATTTGTAAAGTCTTTTCAGAATCTCCTAATAGCTGTGTGACCCCACGCATATCACACCATTTGCTGGTGACCTTTTGCTGTGGCTTCTGACCTGCACTAAGCACATCATTCACACCCTGCCCAAAGCCAGCCCCAGCGACTTGTTCAGGAACTGATTTCCAGCAGGTATTGAACCATTTTCTCATCCATCTTTTAAACCATGGGATGACTACATGGGATGTTGATTGCAAAATTCACATTGTCTTCAGTAAAGCTAGATGCTTGCCCCACACATTTAGAAGTTATTTCTGTGACATTAAGGAACATGGGATTACATGGAATTTGCATGTGTCCCTCATATATAGGTTCATTCTGTGTGCCTTTAGCTCTTCATTGAGCTGAATGTAAGTTCACTACCCTCTGCATGTTTTATATCTTTTACGTTTGCATCTGTATAATTAAAAGGAATAACTACATTTATGTAAACTTTGCAGATGAGCTACATATAACTACTCACTAGTAGTTAAAACTAGTTTTAAGGTAAATAATGAGGTTACTTTTGAGGAGATTCTGAGGTATTTGTTCAGTTGCCACCTATACTGTGCATAGAAAATGAAATATCCATGGTTAGGGGTTTTCAATATCTTTCATGAGGACTAAGCACTTTCTCTCAACCATACGTGCACACCATGAATTTTTAACAAGTAAATATGCTGTTCATCTGCTATTGATGGGAAGAAAGGCTTTGTTGTTGTTGTTGTTTATTTTCTGATAAAATAATAGTTGGTGAAACTTAAATTAAGTTTGGTAAGTAATTGATATAGCTTGTTGAACACTAGAGAATGCTTACAGGCCATTTTGTTTTCTGTTCTGAAAAAGAATGCTGGGCAACTGGTGGTGAATAAGATATTGGTTAAAATGTTACCAGGGTTATTGTGATATGAGTCAGGGAGGGCGGAAGAAATTTCAGGTTTCTTTGTTTAGGATTTGAAACATACCACTTAGAAAGGTGTGTGTGTGTAAATTTAAATAGCACCATTCTCCCCACTTCCCTAGCAGTGCTTTTTCTTTGTTCCTAATCTGTATATAACCAAATATTTCTGCTTACTGGGAGATTAAAAATTGTAAAGGAGTAAGCAACTCAGGTGGGATGGAGGTAGTGTCCATATCTTGCAAGAAAGCTATTATTCCTGGATGTTTTTTCTTTCGAAATTATTCTTTTATTTTGTTTAAAACTAGGAAAAGGATCTGACACCTTTACAATAGGATTGTTTTGTTAATTGATTTTGTAGTTCTATTTAAAGAAAAGCAATGTGGTTTTCCTTTTATTTCATTTGTACACAGACCTATAAAACATTGTCATAAGAAGTGCTGACATTGAGATCCTGAGAGTAGCCTGGGCTCAGACAGGGGTCAATCAAAGCTGGAGTGCCCCTGGCCAGTGGCTTGGCATGGGCTCAGGTATTTACCAGAGTTCAGTTTGGAACAAAAAAGCTGCCACAAAGGCCTCATGCCTTCAGCTGAACAGTAGCAGGGAGATGGATCCACCTGAGGAGCCCAATTTTGACCCATTTGAATGCCATCCGGCTTTGAGCATCGTTGTGGCTTCCCATGGGATGCTGGAATCGCTGATCACTAATGAGGTCCACACTGAGCTTGGAGAGCTCACTGACAGCATGTCACAGAACAGTGGGGTAATATAAATAATAAGATTTTGCTCTGTTTTCTTTATTGCTCTTGTTGCATTTATTTTTAACTCTCTGCTACAAGAGATGGGTCTCTGGATTTCCTGCTCTGTTGCACACACTTTCCTTTTCGCTGGCTGTCTCTCTCTGTCTCTTGACAGGTGTAAGGAGGATCCTAAATATAGAAGCCACCCGTCAGTTGGCTTCAGCAATCAGCAAGCACAGATTTAGAAATTCTCTTAACCAGCTAAGCTCCAGAAGGGTGTTTCTTTTAAACGTCTATACATTTATTCAATTACAAGCTTTCTTTAAGATCAACCAGGTTATCCTAAAGTATGAAGAATACCATAAGCAAACATGTCTCGGGAATGACAGTTGTCAGGAATAGCTCTTGTGGTGGAAGGGAGAGGAAATATTTTTTTAAAACTCTCCTATATTTAAGCAGTTTAGTTAATAGGATAATCTCTCACTGGGGAAAACATTGGCATTGGATATAAGCATAAGCTCCAGTTTTTAGATGAAGGAACACAATTTCATACATAGGTAAATGTATATACTTTTTATGATTTTTTCCTTAGGAGGAGAGACTTAACTTCAGGCCTACTAATTAGTTGGGGCTTACTTTGCTACACACAGAAATTAGGTGGCTGGTGGGAAAAGTAGTTGCCCTGTACTGAATGCCCATAGTGTTTAATAAACAATTTTTTTAACACAGAGTAATATATTTCTCAATGTAGATTTGCTTATAGTTCTGCTGAACTCAGCACAATACTGATTCTTGAAAATTAATTGGCCAAGTTTATTATATTGTTGTTGCAAACAGTTCTAATTATGATATTTGGAAAAAAATAAAATAAATAAAAAATAAAACCTGCATCACTGCACTAAAGACAACTTGAAAATTTGATGTTAGTCAGTATGCAGGAGACTCAAAATTATTCTTTTCCATGTCCCCAGTTATCAATAGCATTCAGAGATATTTTTTGTCTACAGAGAAAAGAAGGAGATCCTAAAATTCAGAATTGAATTGTGGCAAGTTACATGTGATGAAGAACCTTTTTGATACTGATTTGGTTTAATTTTTATGTTTTAGGATTGTAGCACATTTCTAAGATATTAAACATAGTGTTAAACACAGAAACATAGGTAAAGGCGGTGCCTTTTATTGGGTCAGTATTACAGCTGTACTTTTTTCTTGATTATTTTAGTGCTTTTGTATGGTCTCTCTGGAAAATTCTGTAGCAAAAGATAGCATGGTTTTATTATGATTATGTAAGATTTTATTTTTGGTAACCTTTTCTCCTTATACCCAGCCATAAGAAACCACCTGTTCTCCTGTTTCCTTTTTAGACTCCTTTTAAAATTATTGTAATTTATTGTAGGTAAAATCTTATTGCAGGCAGGTGCCAGGTCTGGAATATCTGCTTATGGTACATCCGTTTGTGGTTTGTTGAGGGGGATTCAAATCTCCAGAATGGAGTAAGAGATAAAAATGGCAGGACTGATCCTGGCAAAAGGGAAAAAGGCTTCAGGTAGAAGATATTTGCAAGAAAAGGTGCTTTCTCAGGGATGGGGCAAGAGATACTGGGATAGCTCTAACATTCTTCATACGGGTATTCTTTAGCTTTATACCTAAAAATCCAAGCTGCTTCTAATGCACCTTCAGCTTGGAAGCTAAAAAATTTTGATAGGTTTGGTTATGAACTTGAGTTTCTGGGTTCAAAGAATGTTCTTGGGTGTGAACCCAGCAGTGGACTAAAACAGACCTGTCATAAGCTGGTAATGCACATACAGCAATGGCTGCTATGATAGGCAAACATATCTCTGCGAGGGTGTGAACCACCAGGCTGGAAGGCAGAAAAGGCAGAAGTGAATCTAAAAATTAGAAGTGTATTTTCACTTCGTTCCCCCTGCCCCTTGTTTTCACTGCAGCAATATAGCCAGGTCTCAAGCCAACTAGAAGACCTAGATTCTGCCTGTCTTTTGTATATCCTTTACTTAATACAATGAGAATAACTTTTCTGCTGATTTTTTCTTACCAGGTTAGCTTTTATTAGAAGAGGTTGTAGTCTCCTCTCACTAGCATTGCCCATCAGTCATGATGTATGGAATCAGTGCTGTGTCTGTCTGCTTGCCTCTATGTTTTTTCTTGACCCTTTATCCAGGATAGAATCCGTATACTCTACTTTCACATTTGTGTTTTCACGATCAAGGTACATTTTATAAATAGAATAAAAAAATTGTGTCACATGTGTTTTCCATCAGCCTCCATGGGCACTAGGTCAGATGTGTATTAGGTCTATGTGAAAATATTTCCATTACTGTAACTCACATCATAAAGTTACATGAAGCAAAAAATAGTGTCTATTCAGGAAAATCTGTACTAAGACAGCTCATTGGAAAAAGTGAAAAAAGGCAATTATGTTGCAAGAATTGGGAAATTACCTTTTTTATAAAAACCTTTGCTTCTTTGTCTATCTGTTCATACTGTCTATTGTCAGATCATCTATCTATTTACTGTGTTGAAGTTGAGGATAAGAAATAGTGCCCATAATTGGATTAAGGAAGTAAGAAGGTTAATGAAAGGATCTAAGGGTACTTTGTGAGCAGAATGACTAAGTTTGTTAGTAAAAATAGAACCACTGATCATGTTACATGCTTGGTAATAATGTACTTGAAGTACAAATATGTGGAGCAAAAGGAATCACCGATGATCTGTAGCATTAGGTAGGTGTGATTTGCAGCACTAATAGTGGTACAAATATATTTATCCAAATAAAGGGGAGGAATCCAGAAGCTGAGTTTGTAATCTCTTATCCTGAAATAATTTATGAATGCATCTTTGTGTGCATTTTGTGCATTGTGTTTTGGGTATTAGGTAAGTTTGTTTCTGTTCTTCTTGCCCATACTCAAAGACCAGGAGCGGTCAGGCTGGATGATGTACAAAGCTCAGGCATCTTCAGACAACAGAGTTAGATAAGAGGTATAAATCTTGAAAAAAGCACAGTCAGTTATGATTTTCCCACAAAGAGAAGGAGCCCTTCACTGTTTTCAAAACAGACTTGTGACTAAGAGCTAGCTGTATAAATAATGGAGATCTTGTATCTTATGTGATACATAAGAATTATCCTCTCAAGATATACAGGTAGTCCCTAAAGCAAACCAAGTATTTACTTTTCAAAGGGCTGGATAGTTATTAAAAGCTTTTATTTATTCTGACTTAAACACAAATTTTAGGAAAGTAATACTGTTAAGCAATTGGAAACCTTTTGGTGGCCTAGTCAGTGCTTTCAAAGGTGAAGAAAATTCTCTTTTGAGACGTTACTCCAGTACTGTCAGAGCAGTGATGTTCTGGTATCCTGTAATTCTCCATGGTAAGAGTTACATGGAAGAGGCCAAATTCAGTGCTGCCAAAGTAAAAGGTTCAGAAAACAGATGGGCAGGATGGCAGTTTTAGGAGGCAAGGAGGAACTGTGATCCTCATGTCTGAGCGCAAACCCATGCTGTGACAGTTGCATAGTATCATCTTTTCTGTCAGTTCTGACTTAGGATTTACTGGATCTCAGAGCCTGTAGGTCAAAAATATGCCTCCCATTTTTATTTCCTTTAGGAAAAATAATTTTTCAAGGTGCATATTTCTAAATGTTTCTGTGTGGATGATTGAGACTACGTTAGAAGTTCTGGCAAGTATTCTTTAATGAAAAAAACTACCCCATATCTCTTCTGATACCTGTTTTTCTCCTTGTAAAGCTATTGCTGTCACATGATAATCTTCATGAACACATTGTCCATTCCAGTCTGAAACTCAGATACTTCAACTAAATGAAAGAGTCAGTACTCCAGGAAAACGGGTCCTACGAATTCCCTATTAACAGAAAACATCAAATAGTAATGTGCATACAGTCTGTATATGTATGCATTTTGCAAACGCTACATCGACCCTGAGCTCTGAATACTCCTCTCCAAATGTATTTAGGACATGTAGCCTAATCTTGTCACAGTGATAAACATTTGCACAGCATTGTTCACCAAATGATGTTTAGAGGCCAGAATCTACCAAAGGGTACCTCACTGTGGCAAAAAGTGGCCACAGATGTGCCACCCAGCTCTCTAGCTGTTGGAGAGCCAGTCCTGATCCAACAGCTGCCCCAGAACAGAAGATTTCAGTGAGACAGAAGGCACATATTGCAAAAGGCACAGTAAAAGCCTGCTATTGATTCATAGTTTTCTTCTGTGAGTTCTTCTTTATGTAGGCCATAAGATTGCAAGTGCAGCTTCAACCCTGGCCTCCCCAAGGAAAACTTTTCAGGAAAGACCTTGCCAGTTTTGCAGGGAAAACCTTACCAGAAATGTGGGCATTGCTTGTAACTGACACCTGCTTGCTCATGTCCTCTGCAAACCAGTGGGTGTAGTGTATGATCTTAGACTGAAGTGTCAATAACAGGGCAGCTGTAAAGCAGTCAGCTATAGATAGAGATGCAGAACACACTGAAATAGATGTGTATGAACATTAAGGGCTCTGTTTCCATGTGTGAAAGGAAACAGAACCCTACATGAAGGTGCACTTTGGCCTGAGAAGCCATGCACCTTAAACCATCTCTCTGTATAATCCTGCTTGCAAACCTTCCCTGACTGCAGTCATTTTATGTCTAGTTCAGGAATTAATCCCCAGGTGGCTGAAGCACAGGAGTCATAAATCCTGAAGTCGCACGATCCTCTTAAGAGAAAAGTATATATGCCGTAGATGTTGCTCTGCAAAGTGCTTAAGGGTACTTAATGTCCCAATGTCTCACCTGTGGCTTGTCCAAACACAAGCATTTTGTTCACATGCCTTGTGGTGGGGACTAAATAACTGGAAGACTGGGATGGGGAGTATTAAAATGATGCTTGCTAGGAGAGGTTTGCCACCTGGCAGCACAGCAGCTTGCAGGTTCTAGTTTTGCAAATAGTCTTTGTAAATAGAGTTTGCTAAGATCTTATGAATCACTCATGCTCAAATGAATCTTGGCTTGTTTTCTTTATTAAGGAATGTAATCTGGATTTCTTGAAATGATAAAAATAAAAGTAGCCACTGTATTTTTACTATTTATATGATTATTTCACACAGAGAAGTTAGGTTCTTAGCAATAATCACACAGCAGCATACACTTCTTATGCGTGCCTTTGTGGTAGATTGCTATGCCTGTGTGTGATTATGTTGCAGCATCCAACAGAGGGTGAAGGTATTTCTTCCAGTTTTACAGCCCATGTAAAGACTGCCTAAGTCTGCAGCTCTTGCAATGCAGCTCTTGCATGGTGCTCCCAAAGGACAGCAGATAAAGGGTGGCAAGACAGCATGACTGTGTTTACTGCACTTGATGCGTTAGCAGTCAACTTTTTAAAGAGAAATCAGAGAGTTTTTTTGTTTTTTTTTTTTTTCTTTTCCTAATTCAAGCATAAGCCCCAAAAAGGAGCTTTTCTAGAGCAGTGTTGATATAATGTTGCTCAGGGCTACATGCCAAAACACTGCACTTTATATACAGTCACCACATTTTTAATGGCTTTCATCAGGAGACGTTTACCACTTGTCAAAGTGTCAGCCTGATGACTAGAGGGACTGAAATACACAACGAAGAACAGCAGCAAGGGCAGCACTTACGCTAACATACTTAGCCATTTCTGTCAAGACTTTCTGGCATCGATAAAACTGTTAATTTTAGGGCCCCACAGCCCCACTGTAATTCTTGAGTCCTTCAAGACCAGAGTGTCAGTCCTGGACTTGGTGAAGTGGTGTTGGTGCTGCTGGAGAGCAATCACAGTGCAGCTGAGAGAGGAGATCGCAGTGCCTGACGTGCACGTGCCACGTTTGAGGAATGGCTGGAGGCTTTCTGAAACATGTGTTGTAGGATATCACTACCTGCCTGTCTCTCTCCTCCTTGTTCTTTTTAATGCAGCCTGTCTCCTGTAGGTATGATCTAACTCTACCCGGTCAGATGGCATTTCTGCCACAGCAGGAGATTGTATGTTCCTCTCAGCACCGCACCCTGCTCCTGCACAAGCAACAGGCAGAGGCGTGAGGTGGGACAAACTCTGGCTGTACTCTCACTGAATTTTCAGTACAACTTAGCCAGTAAAGGAAGCTGACAGACAGGATTTGTTCCTGAGCTAGTATGTGATGTATAAAGTCAGATTTGTGAGCTTTCCTTGCTCTGACATCGGGCATCATGACAAAAAACCAACACACTCTGTTGTGTTGTCAGAACATATTTTTCCTTTCTGTCTGTGAAGAAGGAGTAATGGCAACAGCCTAAGTCTGTAGAGCTCCAAGAATCTGGAGCCTCTGACTGTCACTTGGTTTCTTTGAGTCCCTTGTCCTATCTGTAAGGAGTCATCACCTATTACCACGCAGGGATGCTGAATTAAATTCCAATCATAAAACACCATTTTTAAAAGTAGTAGGCACTGTGCAAATACATTTCATAGACTGGTATCTGTTGGTTGCTTATTTTCAACCCCTCCCTCTCCAACTACATAAAGTATTTCTATAAAATACAGGCTTTCCATTTTTATTTATTTATTTTTTTCTTAGTGAGGAAAAAATTAGCCACTCTAGCAGGAACAGAGCTTCAGGTGGCACAAGTACAGAGATTCCCGTGCAAGCTGCCACAGACTCTGAAACTTCTCCTTGTCTTTCAGCAACTGGAAAGATTAAGCACCTTTTCTCCACAGATAAATAAAAGGAAGGAGCAGCACTTCCTTTTACACTGGAAGACAGTTGATCATAAAACTAGTGTTCTGGTTCCTGGTTCTGGATTTATTCACTCTCAGCTTGTCATCTTCCCCAGGCATGTCGTGGTCCAAGCAATTCTTCTTGGACTGTGGTACTGATGGTAAAGTGATGACAGTTTTTCACGGATCAAGACCAATAGGTGTCTGTGAAATGCAGTCAAGAGAATGTGGGGGCTGATTTTAATAAAATGTAGTAAGTATAATGAGATTAGTGACAAACTATTAAGATGGCAACTTATCTGATACACTTGAAGTTTGAGCCTGGTTATAGTAATTAATTTACATATCAAAAAAAATTCTTATGAAAGCAATATCCCATGCAAAAGTGGCAGGAGCTTTGTCAGATTACAATCCTACCTCTATTTGAGCAGCTCAGTAGCCTAATTGAGGACTTAACAGTTAAATCTTGCTGTACACCGCTATGGCGGAATTTACAGGAGCATTCAGATTTTTGTAGTACAGAATTCAAGAGGTTTTTTATCAGAACATGCTGTTATCGTAGATTTTATTATAGGAATCATGTATCTTGAATGACTGAGTCATAAAAGCAAGTTGATTTTTATTTTTTATATGCATTTTCCTTGTCTGTATTTATAATTTTATACTGAAGGACAACTCTATCATACATATTTAAGTTGTCAATAAGACTTTAAAAATTGTTAAAAATTGTTAAAATTGCATATGTAAAATTTGAGTGTCTAAAATGACAGTATAGAAATAATTATAACAAATGGAAGAAAGGGAGGAAGGAAGGAAGGGGGAGAGCAACACTTGATCACAGAGGTGGCAGAGTACAAAAGGATTCTGATTCTGTGCTCAGAACCTAATGGTAAAATGGTATTAAAAAAAAAAAAAAAAAAGAGGAAAGTAAAGGGTCTACAGTCACAAAACTTAAAAAAGTCTTATTCATGCAGAAAAAATAAATGCAAATTCCAATTTTATTCATTTTAATGTTGTGAGGTACACCTTTAAGACTGTTTAAGAACGACTACTCTGTTTTCATCAGCCAAAATCCATGTTCCCAACCTCAGAACATTTGAACTTCGTTATCCTCAATCAGTTGTCAAACTGTCACCTTTGCATATCCCACAGGAAATAAAACCAAGAACTAGTTAGCTGGACTTATATAGTCTGTAAATGTGCAGGTCCAGACAGTATATATTTTAGATCTCTAAAGGGACAGCTTTAGAATCTGCAAAAATTATCTACTGTAAATCTTATGCGTCAGAAAAAAATATTCTATATCTGAGGAAAAAATATAATAATAATAATAATAGTAGTAGAACAGAAATTGACCTAGGGAGATACCAACCAAATAGTCTGTGCTGGAAAAAATATGCAAACAGTGTCAGGAATTATTACTAAGTATTTCAGATGGAATTACAGAATTTACCAGAAATACTGTTAAACAAATATTTTTCATAACATGTTGGTTTTAGCAAAAGAAATTTGAAAAGGGAATTGATATAAAGATGCATAAACCCATCAATTTAAGCAACATTAAGGTTCCATGAGCATTCAGAGAAGTAGCATGTGAACAAACCTGACCTAGCTGCACAGTGTCTTGGAAAGTCTAGAAAGAGATCTGTGCAATGTTCTCATTGTTAATTCATTAAAAAAGAAATCACTTCAAGGAGATAAGATAAAAGAATGTATAAAAATGCTTTGAGAGAAGTGCTATTTGGAAACTATTGAGGCAAATAAAGGGCATCAGATATGAGGCAGAGGAGTAGCCACATTATAGGAAATGACCCTCACTCTCTAAAAGAAGAGAATTTTTCTCTCTTAAATGAAATATATATATACATATAGAATACATATAGAATCATAGAAACATTTAGGTTGGAAAAGACCTCTACGATCATCTAGTCCAACCATTAACCTAGCACTGCCAAGTCTACCACTAAGTTCTGTCCCTAAGCATGACATCTACACATGTTTTGAAGACCTCCAGGGATGGTGACTCAACCACATCCCTGGGCAGCCTGTTCAAATGCTTCACAACCCTTTCAGTGAAGAAATTTTTCCTAATATTCAACCTAAACCTTCCCTGGAGCAGCTTTAGGCCATTTTATCTTGTCCTATTGCTTGTTGCTAGGGAGATGAGACTGACCCCCAACTCACTAAAACTTCCTTTGGGGTGGGGTGATAAGGTCTCCCTTGAGACTCTTTTTCTCCAAGCTAAACAACCCCAGATTCCTCAGTCACTCCTCATAAGACTTGTTATGTAGACCCTTCACCAGCTTCATTACTGGTCGTGAATTGTACTTTTGGATGTGATCTAGCACCTTGATGTCCTTCTTGTAGTAAGGGGCCCAAAACTGAACACAGCCAAGTACATAGCCAAGTACAGTGAGACAATCACTTCCCTGGTCCTGCTGGCCATGCTATTTCTGATACAAGCCAAGATGCTCTTGGCCTTCTTGGCCACCTGATCATACTGCTGGCTCATATTCAGATGGCTATTGACCAATACCTCCAGGTCCCTTTCCACTGGGCAGCTTTCCAGCCACTCCCCCCAGACTGTAGTGTTGCACAGGGCTGTTGTGCCCTGAGTGCAGGACCTAGCCCTTGGCCTTGTTGAACCTCATACAGTTGGTCTCAACGCATCAATCCAGTCTATTGAGATCACTCCGCAGAGCCCTCCTACTCTCAAGCAGATCAACACTTGCACCCAACTTGGTGTCATCTACAAACTTACTGAGCATGTGCTCTATTCCTTTGTCCAGATCCTCGATAAAAGCCCATGCTTCCATACTTGAGGTCAGGGTTTTGTAAAAGGGGCCATTCAGCAAATTTGGGAAATCGGTCTTCTTTATGGTATGTTGCATAATGTGCAGATTAATTAAACATTTATAAAAGCCTTGATCATATAACCTGCAAATTTAAGACATTAAATGTAGACTTTCTGTGAACTTTCCCATGTGTTCTATGTGATTTCTGTCTGCAAATTCTTAGGAGGGATTTGACTATGAAAGAACTGGAGAAAATCCAAAGGATTTCTTTAAAGATTTGAAAATTTGGAGTATAATTTTGAAAGAGGTTAAAACAGCTAATTGTATAAAATTCAGAAGAGAGAATACTCTCATCTTATGATCATGGTTTATATATATCTTCAAGGTAATGACATAAATGGGGGAAGAAGCTTATAGAGTTCCAAAAAGAGTGGTAAAAATGAATGGTTTAAACTAAGGAGCAGGGAAGGAAGAGACACTTGAGTAAATATTTACAAAAAAAAAAAAAAAGGGTTCTAGATTGCAAGAGCAAACAGAGAATGGATTAGACAACCACTGGTAAGAATAATTTGTTAAGACTAAAGACTACTAGGAACTCTAGACAGGTGCCTTGTTACAATGCCTAATTCACATGGTATCAGCAGATGACCAGGTGTAAAACATGTTACCTGTCTGTACAGCTCAACCAGGGCCTTCTTTGTGTTTGTAACTGTCCCATGTTCCCTATTTCTCATTCTGCTGAGTGGACTGGTAATGCCTTGAACCCTCAGGTCACTAAACTTGTTCTGTTTTATGCAGAAGGCGGTGTCGGGGACTCAGCTGTTGTCCTTTCCAGCCTACAAAAGTGTGTTGGGGAAGAAAAAGACTATCACAAAATTTCTAAAGTATTTCACAAAATGTAATAAACAAAAAACAAAACAAAACAAAACAAAAACAAAAACAAAAAACCTTTCATTTCCTTGATATTGGGTTGTTACAAAAATGGAAGGGATTGAATGGGCATAAACTGAATGATTAAATGAAAAGTTGCTAGAACACAGACTTTTGAACTGGCCCGTGACCATTTATGCTGTTTAAGTGATGCCAGGCATCGCCCTAGTGCAAGTTAGCTCCCAGACAATGCCCAAGTCTGCTTCTGAGGACCTCAGAATGTTCTGCTCTCAGTGAACAGGCTGGAAGTTGTCACTGCTTTTGGAAGTGGTCCCTACTTTGGGAAGAGAAAGGGAGTTGGGTACATGGATGAAGTCTGCAGACACTTGCTGTCAGAGCCAGGCAGAGGTCCCTGGTGTATGTTATTTAGGAGTACAACAGTACATCTATTCAAGGCTCTTGGGCTGTTAGGAGGCACCAGAATTTCATAGCGTTTTGAGTTCAATTGCAGTTTAATAACAGAAGCCTCAAAGATGAACAGATTGTTTTTAGCTCTTTGGCCACAGCAGTCTGAAGAGGACTAAATACCAGAGTTTTGACTCGGTTTTTATTTGGACTCTATTTGGGGAAGGCTTGAATTTAAAGGAATACTTGCAGAAGGGAGAAAAAACTGCAAATGTGAAATTCTGTTTATCTGTGTTGAAACAAAATGTTATAGCTGGTACTTCCTCCTTTGCTTGTTTGTTTTACTGGTAAGACAGTTTCTAATTCTGTTTAGTCTATGAGGATTACGACCATTAGCCAACTTTTAAAATTTCTGACAATGTTTTCTCCTCTGTTGTCCATGTGCTCGAGACCTGCTATAGTGCAGCTGACTATATTCTACTTGTGACATGTCTTCCATGTGAATTTGACAGGGTAAAAGGCAATTGTAGGTGAAGGTTTGTGTTACATATATTTTGTAACAGAGACTATATTATCATCACAATGACTCTATAATAACTTTCTTGTAGGATGAGATGAAATTTATTCATGATCAATTTTATGATGGGATGGTGAAATGTGGCAGATTATAGTCTGCATGCAGGAGATGTATGCCCTAGAGTTGATAATCATATAACCTTACTTTTCTCCTTTCCTGGGAAAATGATAAAGAACTTAAAATATGACTATCTACATGCTATTAAGACTAGTGGCAGGTAGTATGGTGACCTACACCACAGATTAGTGTGATCACCTAGATTGACCTTCTGGTTAATGCAAAACCTCACGCTGTAATTTCTGCAGTCAGCACATGACCTCTCCTCAGGATATAGGATTACATATAATTATAGAATTTCCTGTCGAGTTGACATTAAGGACAGAATTCAACAAGGGCTCAGACTTGAAGGATGAAGAGAGCAGTGATTAGCTACATGTAGTATGCATTTTATTTCCATTCATTGTTATTAAGAACATTTTTAGGCCAGCCTTGTGTTGAAGAGGCTGAAGGGGAGAGGCCAACAATCTTTCCTGATTGTTTTACAGACTTGGAGCCTGAGCACCACAGTGTCCCCATTTATCCCCTCTTTTATTTCTGTCTGTATTTTATTAACAGATTTTCTTTTGTCTATCACTCAGTCTTACATTAACTTCTTAACTAAGTCTTTTTCAAAAAGATGATACAAGTTTGCAGTTTCCTAGGATTCAGAAATATCTAGCTTGTAAATATGTCCTGACTTTGATCATAGGGCTCTTTAGGAGGGATGCATTAAAAGTATATGACACAAAGTTCTATGCATTTGACACCTAAAGGAAAGATCTGTTAATTCTGAGAACTAGAAGTCATGGTAATAACTGAAACCTTTCCAGCCATAAAGATGAATAATAATTTCCATGTCATAATTTGGAATTATAGAGTGTAACTAAGTAGAAGCAATATGTCTTACAATGTATTGTTGCATAATGAAACTATATATTTTATAGGAACTGGCACAGTTGTGAAATAGTAAATTAAAAAAAAATACTTTGTTGTGCAAAAAATTTTGGTGTTCTCTTTATCTATACATATCCCTCCAACTATTCTTCCCATCTCAGCTTTCAGGTTTCTTTCCTAAATTAGAAAATATATATATTATATACGTCACTGATTGAAAGTAGAGGAGTTCTGAGTGGTTCCCTTTACGTAGCAGAGAGCTACTACTCTTCTGTATGAGATGAGGATGAAAAAGTTGGCTGTATCATATGGCACAGAGGTATATTCCCTCTGGGAACCACAACCACCTTAGCTCTTGTGGTAAATTGCTGCTTGACTTCACCCAGCTGTAGTGACAATTAGGAGATATACTTTAACTCTGCCTGTCCCAGACCAGAGTGGATACCACCAGACCTGAGGAGAAAAGTATGATATTCCCATTAGATGAAGGAGTGAATAGTTTGAATGTCCCTCTGAAAGTCAGCTTCTTAAATACATTCTTTAAAGGAAAGCTTTACGCTTGTGCTGCAGCATTGAGATTCCCTAAATCTCCCCTGTTGCTGCCTGAAACCTAAATATTAACAAGCTCAGTGCAAGTGACATACGTTGAGATTCCAGTGGAGTAATTTTTTAGTAGAATAGTTATCTTGCTTTGAGATGCAGGTTTGACACAATACTTTTTTATTTTTATTTTTTATTTATTTATTTATTTATTTTTTTACATATAGTGAGATTTCAGTGGACCAATCAGTTAGCAGAATGGTTATCTTGCTTTGAGGTTCAGGTTTCTGGCAGGATACTTTCTTTTGTCCTTTTTTTTTTTTTTTTTTTTTCCTCTTTGTAGTCTAGCCTGTTAACCAAAAATACTGCTGAGACTCCATTTAACATCAGGAGTAGATAAAACATCATCACTAAACCAGACATCACTTCTCAAGATGGATAATGCTTATAGGACTTAAATAAGGTATAAGCTTTAAAGCCAACCTCTGCTCTTAGCTAATTCTTACTAAGCATTTGCACTAGGTATTTGATTTTTTTCCTAACTGCTTCATGTCTACCTCATTGTCTCTGCTGAGAGGGTGAGATAATGTGATCCAATTGTGTTGCAGTCATTCAGGTGTTCACCTGTAAGGATAGAGTCTGTCAATATGGATTGCATGCCACATGCTTGACACATGGCTATGCTGTTTTGCAGAAGTGTAAAAAGCTGGTGGAAACATAAGAGTTTTGAGTATGTTTTAGGTGTTTTTAGGCTATGACTACTTATGTGGGCAAGTACAAGCTCACTTTGTTTGAATATGAAGTGATCTAGCAGCCAGAACCTACACAGCCATGTCAGCAATAGTGCTGTGCTGGCTAATAGGGCATGTGGGAAGGCGGGCTGTAGCAGCCAGGGCATCATGCAGTGCTAACACAGATTTTAGGGTGGAAATGGCTCTTCTCCAGCCAGCTGGAAGCAGGCATAGAACACATAATGTCTCAAGAAGATACACACTTCTACTGATGATTTGTTGTTGCAAGGAGCATCATTTGTACTCCCTGTTTTTATAGCCAGAGAGTATGGTTCATGGCTTGCCACATGTTACTGTAAAAGGAGAAAAATATTGACAGCAAAATATAATACTTGGTGCTGTAACATGTTGCACAACTCCTGAGAAACCTCCTTCCAACCCAGCAAGCTGCATATTGCTACCAGTGTGTGCTGTATTCATCCAAGCTTTCTTCCCCAAGCTTGTCTCCTATTTATATATTCTGTTTATCCTGGAATACTCTAATACTCTGGTGCCTGTTCATATATATAACCAGTTTTCCACACATTATTTCATTCATTATCTGAATTTGATCATCTTATAAAATTTCAGTGTTTCTATCAGTACTTTGTAGACACGGAAGTTAAGTTCTTCACATTAATATTTGAAACATGAAAGTCAGTTAAAGATTCTCCTCACTACTGGATATAGGAGATGCTGGTAATGTTTAAAGTCCCTGTGTTGATTTAAAGAACCCTTCTGGTCATGGTATATTTTTTTTCTTTTCAGGAAGCAAACTAAGAAAATCATAATAAATTATAGCTCTTAAGTTCTGTCCTATCTGGAAAAACTTTATTAGCTATAATACAAATTGAACCTATTCAGGCTTTTTGGAACTTTACTCTAATTTCTCAAATAGATATCAATTTTATAATAGTGTGTTAGCGATTACATTAACGATATTTTATATAGCACAAGTAATTTGATGTGTGCTTCAACAGCTTTGTACAGCTAGTCCTTTTAAACAGATCTTCTCTTTTGTCCACTAAGCTTGTAGATCACAGCTTGAACTATGCTCCAAGATGACACTGCTGTGGATTCAGATTATTCAGATTTGTATAAGAAACCACAGAGTGAAGCAGTAGTAAAAAATTATTCTCCAGTCTTCACCACAGATCTCTAATGCCTGCTACATTGCTTTTTGCATTGGATTCCTAATACCTTCAGTAGAAATTTTGTATGGGATGAGTGAGAAATACGCAGTTGCAAGCTGACGAGTAGATAAATGATACACACTGCAGAGAGGAATGGTAGAAATTTGGCCATTTTATTAGCTTGTGCAGGGAAGCTGATGCTGCCATACTTGCTCTTCTTTGCTCTGTTATTTGTAGATTAAATCAGCAGTTCTGTAATCAGTTCCACATAGGAAGGTGCAAGTTAATTTTTCTTGTTACATTTTGTTGTTTTCATGCAGGGACATGAACCTTCTCATGCAGAAAAGTTTGTAGGATTAAGGACTATGTTTAAAACAGAGAAATATTCAATTTTAATATTGTAAAACAAACAAACAAACAAAATCAGAACCTCATTCTCTTGGTTTGTATTTCAAAAAGTATGTCTATGTAAATCTTTCCCCACACATCTTCACATGGGTTTGTTTAGATCAGTTGTGTGGCACACATTAAAAAGAAATAAAGACTTTAATTCCATAAATGTCATTCAATTAAAAGCAGTTAGAAAGTGAGAAATAATGAACATTAACTAGTATTTATTTCCAAAGAATTTCCAAGATGACTAGGAATTTGAGCTGTGTAAATAATTACATTTTTTCTGTTGCTGTTAAAATACATTTGAATAAGTTAATCATTTGATATATTCACATATCATTGCAAAAGACTTCTGTGTAAAGATGTTTTTGTATGTATACACATATTTACATATATATACATAAACACATTTAAACAGCTAAGTGCTTAAAACTATTGTGAAATTTACATTTGGATTTTTTTTTTCCTCTGAAAGTTAGAATTCAAAGTTTTTCATTTATTCATTTATTTATTTACTGCATATAATTACATTGATTTAAAATACCTTTGAAAAAGCAACTGTAAGAACTATTATATATTTTTTTAATGTGCCAGTCTTCTGCTGAATTCTTATATGCAGCTGGCTTGTATTTCTTTGACTACTCCAGTGCATGTGAGAACCAGCATTATAAATTATTTTGAAGTACATACAAAATATCCCAACTGTCTTAACTATGTACAAGACTGTGACCGTGTCTTCACCTGCAAGGCTAGTTTCTGCTGAATGTCTCTAAATACCTTATCAATACACAGTATAGTTATTTTTTTAACAGGAACCACCTGAGAGGCTGGCTATATTCAGGTGTCCCAAGTACAACATTCCAAGGATGTTGTACTGGGGGACCTTCCAGATGGACTGAAATTCTTACCTGGAAAGTTCCTGCATCATTTCATGACTTGCTTGGGCTTACGTTAGTCATCTTGGCTGAAGTCTGTCCTTTGACTCAGATCAGTCAATGATCTTATCTGTGCAGGAATTCCTGGCCCACCCAGGGAATAAACGTGCCAAGTGCACACAGGCATAGCCCTGATGCCCACACACATTGCAGCTGTAACTCAGGAAGCTGATTTGAAGGTCATCATGTATCCCACCCTTACTGTAAGCTCTGTCACTCTTGCATATGGTCTCAGCAGTGGCGAGGCTGCAGCTGGAATACAGCGCCCATTTCAGGCCTCCCAGTTCAAGGAGGATATTGAGAATCTGGGAAGGGTACGCAGAAGGGCTAGCAAGACTATCATGAGTACATGATTTATAAGGAGAGGTTGAGGAAGCCAAGTTCCTTTAGTCCAGCAAATGGGAGACTAAGGGGTGATCAAGTAGTAGCCTATATATTTTGAAGGGAATATAAAGGACAAACCAAAACCTCCCCAGTATTGGGAAAGAGGGGGTTAATGGTCCCATATTGCTCCTAGGAAAGTTCAGGTTGAACACTATGAAAAAAAAAAAAAAGAGAGAGAGAGAGTAGCACAGCTCTGTATCTGCACACCCAGAGAAGCTCTGACATCTCTGTCCTTGATTTTCAGGTGTTGCCCAAGTGAAGCCACGGCGTACCTGGTCTAGCCTGGTGACAGTCTCACTCTCAGCAGGAAGTTAAATGCAATATCTTCCCTAGATACATTCCTACAAACATTCTTACCATTCAGTGGTGATAATGGAAATAAATTTTGCATATGTATTTTCTGAGGACAAAAAATCTGTCTAATCTAAAGATAATATATATATATATATTTTTTTTTACAAGTGGAGGCTGATAAAAAGAACAAATTAGGTGTTTATATAGGTCCCTATCTAAGCCAACTTTTTTTTGGATTGATTATAAACATGAAGAATTTGAGTTGTAAAATTGTTTATGTAGTGCTTGATATACTGACAAATTAGTCAATGCACCCTCATCTCCGGCTATTGTATCAGTACCTCAGGGCTACACAGCAATTCCAGCACTTGAGACAAATCTTCCTGATCATTTGTTTTCTTACCAACAGTTGAATGCATTTTCATTTATTTATGATTTGAGGGAATGATTGCAGTGAAGGCCATTATGATGAAAATGAATGATAAAGGGATAAAATGAGCATAGAAACTAGTTATTTCTGTTGAAAACTAGTCTAGAGTGTTCTTAGTTTAAATACATATATATTCTTTATAAATACAGAAGGAATGGTGTTTGAAATTGTCATGACTGCGGGAAAAGGGATATAAATATTATTGCACAAACTTACTAAGTTTAGATGGAGATTCTGGAATGGTTAGCATAGGAATGTGCACATTGGATTCCCATTGCAGAGTGATTTTGGAGCACATGAATTTAAACTGGAAGATGTGCTTCAAAAACATGACTAACATCCTCTAACTGCTCACAGGCATTCAGGCCACCGGACTAAACTACAGTTTGTCCAAAGTCAAATGCTCCCATTGCACCTAGTCTGGACATTTAGTCATCAGTGTAACTGTTTTGCACCCCAGATTTGCCCCTATTGTGCCACAGTGCTTGCTAATATGAACAGAGGTTCTGTTTGAGTGATGTTATTCAGGACAGTCTGTGATTGCACAAAGTTTTTCTTGGGAAAATCCTGACCTTATTGACAATGGTGAACCTTTTGAAAGTGATGACAAACCCAGCAAAATTTCATAGCCTTTCCTCCCTCCACTCCTCTACTTTGTATTTCCTTAAAGTTGGTATAATTTGAAGAGATTTATCATTTTATAGTAAACATTTGCTGTTTGTAGAGAAACAGACCTACAATAAAGAGGGGAAAAAGCAAGTCCACAGAAGTCTTCTCTTGCATTACTGCATTGTTTGATTCCCTTGTCCATTCTTAAAATACAAATTTTTCATTATAGTACTGAAATTGGAGCTCATCAGATTCCTTGAAAGAATTTCAGGTAGAAGCTGCAATTAGTGATGTTTAGATGTTTTCACCATGTCATGTTTCATATGTACAGATGCCATTACTCTGGTTTTTGTCATGAGTTAGAGTGGCTTTTTATGTAAACTAATTGATTTCATGGATTCATGGAAGTATTCACAATCATGAAGATGGTAGGTAACCAGTGAAAGTGGAAAGTCACTGAAAATACTTTATAGCTACTCAGCATCTTTTAGAAACAGAGCTATATGGAAAAAAAATAATAAAAAGAAATTACACTGATTACACTGAAGACAACACAGACACTATCTGCTTTCTTTCAGATAGCAAGCAACAACAGTTTTGTCTTTCTCTACTACCAGATTTTTGTTATTCTTCCTGTTCTCACTTTGTTTAAAACAGATTTTTATGTAGGATGAAAATGGTCAGTTTTTGCCTGGAGCACATGTGTAGGCTTGCTTTAACCTTTTCAGAATGATTTTGTAAAAAAAAAAAATAAATAATAATAATAACATTGAAATACCTACTTGTAACTCCCTTATTTTTTCATGTTTAGATAGGCTTCATTGAGCTCAGTAAACAGAGTCATATTATTTAAGTCCTTAAACAGTGAGATTGAGATTGAGTCCTTAAACAGTGAGAACAGTAAGAGCTTTTCTGTATTAATAGAATTTGGCTGAGAGGAATATACCATTAGCATCCGTTTTTTCCTTCCTTGGGGCTAAAACAGTGTTACACGACTGAAAAAAATACAAAGTTTATTATATGCATGCCTCTTAAGTAATGGAAGCTTGAGTGTATGGCTGATTAAACAGTTAAACACTAAACTATTGAGTAGGCATATAGTCGCAGAAGTCCTACCAAAGGACTTTCAGTAGTCTACACAGACCACTTGTAGTAAGGGATGTGCAGAGCAAGAAACATCCAAATATGGCAGTTGAAAGTACATAGCACAAATAAAACACATGCTGTTTGCTAGTGACTGGAGCTTGAGAGTGTCTTTGGCATATGGCTAAGACAATAAACTGAATGGAAAAAATATGATAGAACATGAGAACTACTGGAAGAATGCATGAGCTAATGCATGAGGAACTTGGTAAATGTATATAAAGTAGAGCCATAGTTTGGATTCTTTGGATTCAAGCTACAAGACAGCTGACCTCACCACTTTGCCAAATGTTAGGCTTGCTAGCATAGTGCTGGGAATGAAAAAAGCCTCATATGAGAAATCCAGTGTTAAATTTATGTCTGTGCAAGGTGAATAGTATGTGCCTAGGATAGGTGCAAGTAGACACAGCACAGGAGAAATCAGTGCACAAAATCCTCTGGCCTGAATGGCTTCTACTGGGTCTGGCTGGAATGTTAACTTTCCCAGCAGCAGCCCATACAGTGCCGTACTCTGTACTTGTAGCTGGAACAGCAGTGTTATCACACCAGTGTTGTGTCTACTGCTGAGCAGCAGTGGCACAGCATCGGGCCTTTCTCTAACCCTCCTAGGGGGTGGGCAAAAAGTAAGGAGAGAAACATCACTAGGGCAGCTGACCTAAACCAATCAAAGGGATATTCCATACCATGTGATGTCACACTCAGCAATAAAAGGTGGAAACAAGAAGAAGAGGGGAGGGGTGGGCTCTCATTGGGAAAATGTCGGTCCTCCTCTCGAACACCGGCTGCGTGCGTTGAGGCCTTGCTTCAAGGATGTGGTCAATCATTGCTCATTTGTGGGAAGTAGAGAGTAATTTATTTCCTCTGCACTTCCCTATAGCCTTCATTTATTTTGTTTGTTTGTTTTCCTCCCTTCTTTTTATTTTCCCTTTTCCCCTCCCTTTCCCCCTTTCCCTTTCCATTTTCCCCTTAGTTAAATTGTTTAGTTCATGGTAGTCTTTATTTAATTGTTATTATTATTTCCCTTTAATTAAATTATCCTTATCTCAACCCGTCTTTGCTTTACTTCTCCCCTTCCTCATCTAAAGGAGGGGGAGTGAGAGAGGGGTTGTGGGGTTTAGCTGCCCAGCACGGTAAAACCACCACATGGCTAAAGGTAGTGTGACACCTAGGGAGGTCCCTGAGCACTTGTCCCATGTGGAGAGATGCCAGAGCCTGTGGGAGAGGAAAGCATGGAAAGGAGCAGGTACCATCTCAGACCATTGTCAGGCAGCTTTAGAAAGAAATAAAGGCTTAGCATTTGACTAGGCATATACAAACACATACAAACACATTGGCTTTTCTTTTGAAATTTTAAACACCCAGTTGATCGCTATCAGCTTTTTGCAATGGAAAATTAGTAGGACTTGGTTTCCGTGCAGTCATGTCACTCTTACTCTGGAAGCTGCTTAAATCAAACGATTTACACCAAAAAAAAAAAAAAAAAAAAAAAAAAAAAAAGAGTCCAAGGCAATGTAGAATGAGATTCCTGTTTCACTGCATGAAGTGAGTGCTAAGGATCTGAGTGGAAGCGGAGAGGTACAACTGCTTTGGGTGGTTTTGTACATTCGTCCTTTGTGCGGATTAGCAGGGTGGAGAGTTTAGGGGCTTGCAGCACTAAACTATTTCTTCTCACACTTCTTTGCCCAAACATCTGTTGAACCAATGACAAGGATGATGATTCTTTTCATGGTTCTGCCATGATTTCCTTTATGATTTTGGCAGGTCCCTTGTAATTCATTTAGCCTTTCAGGAAGTACCAGTTTGGAGCATGTAGTATTGACAATTGCTCAATAAACATAACAAAGAGGGTGGTCTCTTTTACTTGTCCAGATGACTGATAACAAAAAAAAGGTCAGTTTCAGATTTCATAGGTCACTTACTTTCTTCTTGTAGGAACAAAAGGTATCTACACACTCTCCCTCCCCAAGACCACTACAAATGGACTGTGTGAATGATGATGTGACTCTTGTGCTGACAAACTTTCTGGATTGGCATTTGAAAAGAAACTGTGAGAGTCAAAAGTCAATGCAGTAAATGTGCACTGGCTAAGAGAAATATGATTTTAGCTTGGGCAAAAGACAATTCAAAAGCATCCCATTAGAAGTGGAGAAGAGAGAATTTTCCAATCTTACCATGACAGCAAATAGCAATGGGTTTTATAGCTAACTTGTCCAGCACATGACACTTGATTATACTGTATTTAACAGGTTTCAGTGATATGGTAGCTGAGCTACGTGTACCTTGCTGGTATAGGAAAGCCAATATCCATTGATTTCTTCTACAGCAGATATTGGTACACACTCTCAGTATTTCATTATATTGTATACTATAAAAAGAAAGTGTGTATGGAAGAATCCCTTGTATTTTTATGTTAAAGCTTATAAGCATAGATTTTTCATCTCGCCTAACACTATGAACATAGAATGTAGATATTCAAGTTTGACATTGCCATTAAGAATTTCCTGGCTTTTGTGCATAAATCTGCTACCGTTGTCTTCTTTGGCCTTTCCATGGTACATTATTATTTTACATCCATTTTGTTCTACTGCATCAACAACTAGTGTTATCTGACTCCAAAAAAGGATATCTACAGAGATGGATATCATGAAAATGAATATGTCTGTATTGTGCGTGCATGCATTCCTCTCCTGATGTCTGATGTCTTTTTTTTTTTTTTTTTTTTTGTACTGGAAATGAGGAGAAGCAAGCATTTTATGATGAGTGCTTATCATAAACTACAGTTTAGAAATGTCTGATTTCATGTTTGCAATGTGAAGGTAATGCATTCACAGAAAGAGAAGAAATAGAAAAAAATTATGCACAATTAGGAGTTTAATTGGAGTAGGAATGTCAATGTTTTTCTCCACAAACGCTCTTCCTTGAAAATACTCTCCTCTTGCCCTTGGAGGATGTACAGTAGTCTACATAAATCAAAGTGTTAAGTTGATTAAATATTAAACACAAATTCTAAACTTTCATTAAAGTGCTCTGTTACCTTGGTAAGACTACTGAAAGCTATCTCATCCTTCTTATCCAAAGTATCATCAGTTGTACTGCACGCAGCACATCTCACATAGCAGTGCACTCTCGTATAGTACATGAAAAGAGATAATGTTTCACAGACAGACTTAGAAAGGGGTATAAATGGATCAAATTTTGATTGTGCTACTTTGTTGTGTGCTAAAGGCCTTTTAAACATCACTTGATCTCAGAATACTTTCCAGATAGCCATTCAACAGTCATGATAGCTTGTAGGAAAAAAAAAAGGTTATGCTAATTCTGCAAATGCGTGGTGGTCAGACATCTCTGTCTTTGTTTAGCTTCTTCTGTTCCCACACAGATCAGGTGCTTGTAAATGTGACAGACTGGCCTGTACTCTAATTCTCACTTGGATATAAGATATGAGGGGGATTTTGTTGAGAGAGCTAGGTTGAAAATTTATTTCAGGAATGCTTTTTATTTTTTATTTTTTTTTTCCAAAACAAAAATGGGCATTTAGACACATGTGAAAGCTCCTGTACTATTTACCCCATGATATAGTCCTTAGGTACAGCTCAGAACCCCTACGTCAGGCTTTGGCCATCCCCAATAAGTTAATTGGAAGAAGAAGAAACTTCCAAACAGGAAATTTAGAGAACGGACAGCAAGTACCTAAGGCAGGTCACAGAAATACCCATCAGACCATTATTAGTGTAATGGCAACGAGTATACAGATTCTTTAGGCATGTAAAAAAATCTCATCCTTGTACTAGGAAAACATTCAGAGACTTCATTTATACTCCCAAGCACTAAGCACTGTGTAAAGCTATGGTAAGGATATCTCTATCTGTAGAGTTAATCATGCAGCAGAACACTAAAGGTGTACAAGTTAAACAAGCTACTCATAATTAGTGCCAGATAAACATACTCTGCCTGTCTGCACACAAAGCACCTGCTTGTTACTGCTGCTTAACTTTCAGGCAACAAAATCAATGAAAGGGTTTGTTGCTGTCACTGCCTCCTGAAGCTGGACTTCATGTCTGTTGCCAGCTCTCTCAAATAACTCAGGTAAAACCAAGGTAAATTAAAATGATTCTGAATATTACATTTAAGCATAAATACATTTTAAACCACATTTTTGTATATGAGGCCTGATCCATTATTTCCTTTAGATGCCTCTTAAATCAGAGATTTGTGGAAATGATTGAGGAAGGAAAAGACTATTTATATTCATAGAAGACTGGACTCAATGGAACTGGCACACGGAGATGGCTCACAGGGTCTTGATCAGGTTGTGATCTATTTCAAATCATCTTTGAGCATCCAGTCCTGTTTGCATCCCATCTGCTATGTTCATTTAAAATAATGCCTGTAATCCAAGCAGAAAGAAAATCTAGGACCTTCCAATGTACCTCTGAAGCGTTAATCAATACCTAGGATACCTAGGATGTAAGACGTGACAATGGGACAGGCACTGGTTTTAAAGGTGGCTCATGTTTGCAGCATAACAAATCAGTTTGTGTTTGGAGTAGACTGTGACCTTTATTCAGTGCAATCTAACTAGAATCTTTCACAAAATTTGTCTAGTGGGTTGCGGGCAATTTTATTTGACTTTCACATGTTGTGTAAGGTGCTTCATTTACTACTACTTCAATAGAAATATCTCTCTGTGAGAACACACCTTACCATGCTGTGAAGTTTATTTTAGCATGTAAGCAGTAGAACTGGAAAAAACAAACAAACAAATGAACAAAACCCCCACTATTTCTCTATTTCTTTTCCTATTCATTCTTCTTTTTATTATCTTTACAGATTTTTTTTCTTTATAGATTTTTTTTTCTTTTTGACAGCAATTACATTGACCAAAAAATCTTTCCTTGTTGTGGCTCCCAGTCAGCAGTGGACTCATTGCATTAAATGGGACTAAATGGGACCATTTAAGACAGTCCTAGTGTAGATGTACCGGGGAAGAAAGAGTTATCTGATGAGTCTTAGGTCTGAAGTACAGGTTTGCAATCTGAGCACAGAGATTTTCCTGTAGTGTTTTAATATGTTGTAATCAGACAAAAATAAGAGAAAATTATGAAAGTTATGCTTATGAAGTATAAAATTGTACAGATTATGATACAGTGAGTATGCCTCTACTATTTCAGAGCTATCTTAATGGTGAACATGAGAACATAGTTGTGCTAATGTTTTTGCCTTCCCTTCTGTCTGGGGAATGTTACATATTCAGAGATGTCAAGGTATTCAGTGTAACCTTGGAATGTGGTATGTTGTCAAAGCAAAATTGTATTACAGTCATGACAATGAAGAGAAATGCAGGAACTGCACCCAATTTAAAAGGCTCTTTCATCTTTCCTCAATGATATTGATGGCCTTTTCACTGAGCAATCTGGAAATTCTGTAGCATAGCATTTTGTAAATAAAATTAAAAAAAAAGTGAAATATTTTCATTCATGGAGATTCTTTTTTTTTTTTTTTTTTTTTTAAGTTTACATTCTTTCACTGTAAGACCAGTCTCCTCATTCCCAGTTTTGGCCTGTGCCAAGTATTGTTCTCTTCTACTGTCTTCTACACTCATCCAGGCCTAAATAAATACAGCATGATCTTCCAGAGTTGACATTTTCTCTGCTTGCCAGGCTCTTTCTTATTTCCCTCTTTTTTTTGTTGCCTGAATGTGTCATATTTGTGCCTTTTACATGTTGTTATTCACCTCTGCTAGCCCAGGCTGGATCCAGGGTGCAGGGAGATAGCCTGAGGTGGGGAGAGGCTGGCCTTGTTTGCATGGTCAGATTCAAATTACCATTGCTGCTTCTGTTTGAATACCTTTCTCTCTCTCTCTCTCTTTAAGGAAATCAATTCTTTCTTAGATCACTCTCAGTGAATCTGCAATTGTATGTTAAACTGTTGGCAGTGCACTCCCTTCAGAACAGTTATCACCACTGGTCTGGATTAATAATTTTAAAAAATAATTGCTATTTATGGTTGTGACTTAAAAACTCAGTACATTATACTGGGAAATGGAAATGGAGAATGTTGCTGTAAAACAAAATGGAATGCACTCTTGTGATTTATCTGTTTTGCATAACACAGAGGCATTACTTTAGCAATTTGCTTTATTTTTTTTTCTTTGCTCACTGTAATGACTGCTAAAGATACTGATTTAATCAACCAACCATGCAAGTGCAATGATTGTGAATCAGATCGTTGTGAAGCAAACAAATGTTTCACAGTAAATTGCCAAGGGATACCAGCTACTCTGCTCTGTTTTTACTCAAATAGATTGTCTTTTAAGCAGCTGCCTCATAAAAAGTCTTTGCTATGTATGGACCTTTAATCAAAATGTCACTAAAGTCTGCATTCTGGTATGCTTCATTTGAAACATATCCAATGCTCTTATTTATTAAATTGTCCAGTGTCAATTGCAGCCACCATTAACCCTAGTAAGTTAAGATGGATGAGGGAATGACAAAAAGCTTGTGTCAGAGTTGAGATCAGTTGCCCATGTGTGATGTCTTGATCTATTTGTACATCCCTCTTGGGGATCATCGGGCAATTAAGTTCACCCGTTTCAAACACAGCCCTTTCTGTGCACTCTGATTTGATAGGAGAATGGGTAATTCCTGGTAATGACTACTACATCTGTTCAATTATATTGTGTTGTATTGATGCTTAATTAGAGTATGTGTTGAAATTGGGGAAGGGAACAAGTGGAAGAGGGGTGGGTTGGCTTCTGAGTAAATGTCAGACACTCTTCCGTAATAGCCTGTCTTCCTAATGTGCATTGAATACACTGACAAGTACTGTGGCCTCCTGACCTTAGAGCATTTACCCCAGCCTGAGAAAGGAGAGCAAAGCCTCTTTGAGAAGGCATTGTTTTAAAGCTGAATTACATTTAATGTCATTCTTGTTCAGCTTTGCTGTGAACTGACCCTTACAGCCCTTTGGCCCCGTGTGCACAGTTGGAAGCCATTTCTGTGCCTGAGCTTTCTGAATCAAACAGATCACCCAGGCTTTCAAAAGTGAAGCCCAAACATTGTAAGCACATACTCTTTTGCTTCTGAGGTTTATATGAGTTATTTGTGAGCTATCTGTAAGAATTCTTTTTCTTTTAAGGAACGAAGATGAGACTTTCATATCACTCCAATAATGATATTTAGTATTATCCTTCAATCTCCAGCTTCTGCAGATTTAAGAAAAATCACTATTGGAGGATTACAACAAAAATATGAAATCTGCAAAGCTGTGCATGACTGAACTGGCCTGTGAAGCCAGACACTAGCCATTTCAAAAGGTTAATTTTGTAACGTGAAAGACTGAAATATGGTTTTGGTTGCTTCTGGTTCTTTATGGAGTTATTGCATTTATTTATTTTCCCAGTAGTTTACAACTAGTAATTCTGATATACAATTGGTCTGTCGAACACCCTGGAAAAACTTAGTCATGGTTTTATTATATCTAAGCTTTATCTGCACCAGCTTGTACAGATGCAGCCCTGATCCAAATAGGAGACTTCACTTCCACTAGGCTGATTAACGTACAAATAGTTTACAGATTTGGATCTCATATTGTAATGGACAGTTTTCAAAACTGTTTTCAAGACAGAAGACTTCTGTGTGTCTGGTAACAGACTGATAACCTCCTGAACAGGATGAAAAGAATGCATTGATTATTTTCTCATAAACTATTTTCCTTTTTAAATAGCCATTTGCATCCCAGGAACCACAACATGCCAGCTGCGCCTTTAGCAAAAACTCAGTGTAATTCAGAGTGACTTTGTGAAATACAAAGAATTTAAAGGATTGCTAATTTTGATGCTAATTTCTGTAGAAACTTAATATTCTACGCCACAGTCTTCTGCTTGCACAATAATCTCTGCTTTGCCTCTTTTGCATCGTTTGTAATGATATTTTACTTTTTGTATTAAATGGTGGCACTAAACACAGATAGTGGTTATCTTTGGAGTCTATTTGGAGTCTAAAGATGGAGTCTATTTAGGTCCTTCCAAAACAATGCCTCTTTATTACTGTAAATGCTGTTACTATACATGCCGCAGTAGTGGCATGTTAGGGAGGTGACAGCTTTACACATTGGAAGTCAGGATTTGAAAGGAAGAATATATTTGCAAATGAAACATCTGATTAATTTGGATGTACTGTTTTCAAGTAAAATTCTTTGGAGTACATTTTGCAACAAAGATTTCTTAAAGTATGCAATAATTTGAAAAAACATCATTACAAGAAGTGTAGCATTCCACTGAAGTAGTACAGTTGGAGTCAGTTTTTTGTGTGTGTGTGTGAACTACATGGGTTCATCAGAAGGTGGCATTCTGCCATCTGATATAATAGATATTTTATTTATGAATCCTTGTCGTTATTAAACAAGAGAGATCAACATCACTGAAAACTACATTTTAAAGGAGGCTATAAAATTTGAAGCTTGGTATTGAACAGCTTATAGCTGTATAGTACAAAACCCGCACTTTTGTTGCCAATGTTTGTTGCTTTTTAGTGCTTAAGTGATCATGGAATTTTTCTTTAAGTTTTGTATTAAATGAACATTATAAAAACATACAATTTTAATAATAATAATTTCATACAGAGTTATTAGAAAGATTCTCCCTATACAATCAAGCCCCATCTTTTGCATTTAGGCAAAAGGCAAAACCTAAAAAGGCAGATTTGCTGTGCCTTTGTGTGATCTGAGTGCAGTTCAGCTGGGTACTTAAATTATATGACTTGTGCCACTTGCATAGGAGGAATTACTCATCTGCTCATGTACATTGCTGCAGCATCTGTAACACCTGATTTGCTGGTGCTGGTGTCAGTCCTTTGTAGTAGACTTCATGCTGCTACAACCAAAATTCACATCAGACATTCAAAGATATAAAGCTGAGCTGACACAATGTCGTCAGCTTAGCTGCAGTTATCTAGTACATCGTATTGAAGTATTGTGGTGAAGTATTTGAATACCCTCCCCCCCCCCAAAAAAAAAAAATAATATATATATATATAATCGTATGGGTCCTGATTTATGTTAATTTCCCTGAAAGACAGGGAAATGCAGTTTTAAGAACTTGTTCATGTGCTGCTGAACTCAAGAGAAGTCTTGTTGTTCACTACTTCAGACGTATCACTATGGACAAAATGAGATGGACATTTGGTCATTTCTGTGAACGCTTATACTAACTAGCATTTCTGTTAAATATATTTGTTCAATGCTGCATTTTTTTTTTGTTTATTTAGGTTCGAATTTATATATATAAATATATATAAATATTCACATATTCAATTCAAACCTAAACAAACAAAAAAAAGGTTATTCTGTATGCATTCAATGATAGATAAACTGAAAAAAAAAGCTAATCCATTTTATTCATTATCTGAATTATTGTATATTTCAAATTGTTTCAGAAAGTTTGTTTCAGTCTCAGATCTGATCCTTCAGCTCTTTGTCAGTACGGGGCAGGCTTCAAATTCAGCCTTGTCGGGTCACCTCCTTGTACAGCAGTATGACGCTGCTACATCATGCAGACATTATGTAGTTTCTGTTTTCACAGTTATACCTAGATCCTATGGTTTCTTCAGGTTTCTTCTATGTGAAGGTAAATTTGTTACCACAAACAGCTGATCAAACCAATTGCATGTTTTAAGGGAGTAAATGTGCGTGCTATTGTTATTGTGGTTGTCTGTACTGTTTATTTACACTTCCAGTCCATATATGTAGCTTCTGCACTGTAGATGCATGAAAGCTAGCTATTGCTATGGTAGTGTACAAGGGATGATATTTTCAGATGAAATTCTCACTGAGTTGGAATTGGTGCATGTGTCTGTGGATGCACAGGCATAAGTAAGTTCCTGAACACATTTCTAATTTGTATGAACCTCCTTCTTTTTTCCTTTAACCTCTTCTTTACAGGTATCCAATCTGCCATATTGCCATATTGCAATTTCCTTATGCTTTTTTTTTTTTTTTTTTTTCCCTGGGGCCAAAGTATAATGCTTATTAGTTTTGGGGAAAAAATCATTTTAATACAAATTATGGTTAAAGTGTGACTGTGATATGTTAAGCACAACTGATAAAATCATTTTTTTTTGCCTGAAATGCTTTAACAAAATTGTGCAGTTAGCACTTTGTGAAGTTCCATTACACTGAGATTTATTTTTCAGTCATGGTTTTCAAGACATGCTTTTTTTATTCCCCACTTATAAGCATTATATCGTTATCAGGGTTAATGTATAACATAAAACACTGCAAAACATCAACGTTTATGTATTTGCTTAGGGAACAGGTTCTAATCCACGTTCCATTGATACAATACTGGAATAATGTGAAATTCAGTTTTGGTTTACTTTTTACTAAAGGGTGATTTTAGGGGAGTATCTGTGTTTGTATTATACTGATAAACTTCGTCTGGGCTTAGTCTGTATGTTCTTTAAATACTAGGTACCAGAACTGAAGCAAAGATAGGATGAGAGTCATCTTTGGTGTTGTTCTGGGGGAACTCTGGTGAGATACACCTATGTGTCTCTGGTGGCAGCTTCTCTGATTTAGATCTCCAGGAGATCTACATGGTTAGGCCATATATAGAGAATTTAAAACAAAACAATTGCAATTTAAAACAAAATGATTGCATTTCATCTAGCACAGATTAGAAACAAATTAGGGATTCTTTATTTTAAGTGTATGTTTCTCAGCTACAGAAATGGTAACTAGATTAGGAGTGTTTGTGTTTTTAATGCTAAGCAATAAATGGTATATCTGATTGTAAAAACCTTTAATAAATATATCTGAGGACTAGTGATAATTATTTAAGCTATGAATGTCTTCTCTGTTAAACTGCTTTCTTTGATAATTAAAACATAATCATTTTAAGGATTTTTTTATTTTTTTTTACAGCTTACAGTAATTTTGCAGCTGATTGTACTTGTCAGGCTTAACATTAAAGACTGAGTTTAAATTATTAAACGATATTTTGTGCAACAGTAATTTCCGTTGGAGGATATTTTTCATGTTATTTGCTAGGAAGCTTTAGCCTCCAAAAGAACACTTTTGGCAAAGTAAAGAGAAATATTTGTGGAGCAGAAGCTGTAATTATGAACATGAGTGGCTAAACACCTGTCAGACTCTTGGTTTAGGCTGAACCAGCTTACAAAGTAATATGACCATGCCCTGATGATGTCTCTTTAAAATGAGAACCTCATTTATGGAATTACTTGGTCATTCCCATTTATCATCTAAGTACAACCCATTTATTAAATGAGAAATGCATTCTACCACCCACTTATAAAAGTGGGAAGGGATTCTATTTTTCTTGGCACTTGGGCAAAAAACAGGCAGATCCATGTGCTACTCATAGCTGACCATTTCCATCCCTGAACCTGCCATTGGGTTTGAACATGAAAGAAGAAAATCATTGCTCAGGACATACATGTAGACAGTCACTGAGATGTGAGTTCTGTCCTTTGTTTGCCATGAGCATCATCCTACAAGTGAGTGGTGGAACTTAGATCTACTGAGCTGGGGCTAAATCAGGGGGCTGCTCCTTCTGCTTCTGTCTGCATAAATGCTGCTTCAGTAAGTTCTTAGTGCCCCATTTATTAGGGGTGTTCCTTGGAAGGACAGTGGGTTAGTGAGTGCACCTGAGTACTTGTTCTATGAAGTCTATGATGGAGAGGAACCATGTTTATGTATGAGAAAGCGTTTGGAGAAAAACTGAAATTTTGTATAGCTTCTGTGACATGTATGGCTTAAACATGGAATAAGAGCTTAAAAATCACAAGTCTAAATATTAAGACATCTGCTACTAAAACTCAAATATATAGTGAAGACATTGCTGTCTGCATTATGACACAGATATTATGTCTCACTCCCCAAATGTTTCAGTTTGAGAAATGTAAGATAATTATTTCAAGCAAAATTTTTACATTTTGAAATGAAGAAAGAACAAGAGGGTCTCTTAGGTCTTGGCTATATGGGTGTTTCCTATCTGGAAAGGCTTTCCAAACTGCATGGACAAACTGCTCATCACATGTGGGCTGGTAAAACAGTCAAAGAGGGCAAAGGGACAAAGTACAATTTTTTTTTCTTGACAATGAAGGAAATATTTTTGCCTATGGAGTAGATGATTCATTTTGTGCATTCTTTTTTATGTAAAAACAGAGCATATCCTCCCCACTTTCCCTGCTCTGCACAGTAGTTAAATGTAATGACTTAATCTGTACTTTGTTTTTATTATGGAAAAGTTCTTCCAAACATTTATACAATATTTTGTGATATATTTTTCAACACAGCTGACAACTGGAGGGGTTCACAACAGCTGTAGAGGTTATACAATGAGGTGAGAATATCTCTAAATGATGAATTTAAATTGCCTCCACTCTGTGGATCTAATTGGATTGTTACAAATCCTGCAGTAAAATCTGGAAGATTCACATATTCTTACACTGACCACTTTGCCTTAATTTGCTTTTTTATCACATCTAAATTATATAACCCTCTTTTATTTATTTCTGGCTACTCAGTGGGGATTTGAGTACCATCACTTTATCAAGAGCTTAATCTGATAACCATGGGATTTGAGTGACCTTTGCATCAGTATCTGCATATCTAAACTCTTCTTTCCTTGATTTAGAATCAATGGGATTTTAGGACACTATTACTTTTTTTTTTTTTTTTTCAGTATTTCATAAAACTTGCCTTTATTACTCTTTCCAAAGTCGGGTTATCTGTAAATCTATCCTTCCACCCACATATCTGAAATGCTGTACTGTCAGCTTAATAGGTCATCAAAATATATAGTGGTATTAAAACTCAGTAGTTTTGCAGGAGGAGGTATAAATGCAGCAACATGGGTAATTTCTGTGTAGAAGGTTTGTAATTCCATCATAGCATAGTTTCTTCTTTCACATGCCTTCTATCAATTATGATAACAGTTTGTTTGCCCTTTTGTGTTACCTAAGAGGGGCAAAGAATTGTTGAAAATGCTGCTTTTACGATAATTTTGTAGACTTTCCTCTCTCCTTGACTGTCAGGAAACCTTCTAAAAAGCTTCTGATTCTGAAAATGTAGGATTTTCTGAGCAAGAAAATAAAGTGTGGAGTTGCTTGTAAAAATATAGCAAGGCTTGCTGTCTCACTCTTTCTGAGTCTAATCCCATCTATCTTCATTTTTCAAGCATTACTTTTCCAATAGTGGTACTATTTTATATAAACTAAGAAATACTGAACTATTGTGGAAAAAAATAATCTTCCTCTTGCCACTTAAATCTTTCATTATTCCAATTGTTGTTACTTTTGCATGCAAGAGCTCTTCAGAAACTTGAACAAAATGTAAGCTTAACTGAGGAGAGCTGGATGCAGATCTCCAACATAACACATGACTTAAACTGGCAGAGTTAAGGTCCACACATGCTCCTTTAGATTGTAAGAGAGTATCCAAGCAGAAGTCAGCTAATAGTCCTTAAATTAGGGTGACAGAGCTATGGTATGTAATTACATGAATCTACTTTCCTTGAAGTCAGTAGAAAGGAATTGCATCTGCTTCAGGAGGAAAAGGTGTTAGCCCAGCTGTTCTACATGTACCTCTCTTGTTTTCTTGTACTCTTCTAATTGGGCAGTACTCTGTTCTGCAAGTTTGGTGTACAAGTTGAACATACAATAGATTTTTAATGAAGTTAGAAGAAAGATTTATTAGGTTGGCACCTGCTATATTAAGTTTTATTTCGAACATGAGTGAGGGGCACTGGCAGAAATCCTTTGACTTTACTGAAAAAAAAATAAATAAATAAAAAGAGGAAGAAAGGATTTCTGGGTTGTCAAAATAGCTGTTATGCTAGGTTGGATAATACTGTAATGTGTATAGATGGCTCTGTAGTGTTCCAGCTGTTTCTTCATCAATCTGATCACAGCCCAGGCAGCAGCAGCAGGGTACCTCCTAATTCCACAGTAAATGACCCATATCTGTTTGTCTTTAATCAGATTGCTCCCTTAATTATTCACATCACTTAGAAACTTCGGTGGAAAGGCATGTGGGCTCTCCTGTTCTCCTGTCATTGTCTGATATGGGGAAAACCTACATGTGGGAGAATGGGGTTAAAATCAATTGTTCTGAAAATTGTAATCACCTTTCAGTGGAACATACATTGTAACATTCATGCCAAACCAACAGTGATAGGAACAAAGTAACCTTTCACACAGGCTTTCTGTTCCCTTTTGCAGAAAAATGACTGCTGCTTCTTTAAGTCATGAGACCTCATGTTTGCTGTGACAGCTTTCCAATTGTTAAATAAACTCTGACCACGAGCAGCTGTCAGGCAGATATTGCACTACAGGCTTCAGTTAAAAGGAGTACCAGACAAGCATTTCAGTGCCTAGAGGCTCTTGTTATTTATTGATTTTATTTATTTTTTTTAATGCAATGAGATAATATGATTCCTTAATAAATAAATAAATAAAATACTTCCATTTTAAATGTTCTGCTAAATTTTTCCATGAAAGCTTTGGGATTGTTTGGGGTTGTTTGCAGTTCAGGAACACGGATTATCTAAAATGTATGCTGCAAAGACACTTTTGTCTGGTGGTGAGGTGGAAGAAACGAGATGCAGATGTTAGACCCTAAAGTAATACTTATAATAATATTTAAGTTCTTGTTGGAAGGAGAGGGTAATTATATAAAGCTTCCTCAGAAATTTAGAATGCTATTTGACTATTTGTATTTCTGACAGTAATCCAGAAAAAAACCCTCCTAAATAATTAATCTTTACATTGGACCCTGCTGTTGTCCAGACAAGTAAGAAAAAGAAAATTTCCACTACAGAAAGTCCAGTAGATGAAGATAAACATATGATAAAAAAACCTTTTAAGGTAAATGCCCCATCAGGATTGGAAGAAGCATTCTTACTTATGTTCAAGTTATAGATGGGGAGAGAAATTGCTGTTAAGTTGGAATAAAGGTGGACTTCTTCCTATTTCATTTAAACAGATGCTTTCTAATGTAATCTGCCTAAAATTCAAGCATGTAGCCTAGCTGTACTGGGGATCCTGGACCAAGAATCTAAGTTGTCTGGAGTTCTAGCAGGGGCAATGGGGCAGCTCTGGAGGTGTCTTTCTCCATTAACTGTAGCAGAAACCTTGTTCAAACCAAAAGAAAAATAAAAAAGGAACAAAAGTAACAGCAGTCTAGGCAGCCAGATTCTAAACAGGATGAATCCTGGGCTAACTGTGTGGAAGCAGGAAGTCTAGAGGATATATAAGAAGATTTTATTGAAAAATAAAGAATATATTTGCAAATGAAAGAGGAAAACATTCCATATTTCATTTTCAAGTAATAGAAATATTAAGTAATAATAAGTAATTTGTGTTTTGAAAAGTAACTTCCAACAGTAACTCAAGGTTAACTAACTAATTAATGTATTTTCTCACCATTCCAGTTTTCTTCAGGGACAGAAGGGAAAATATCCAGTAAAAAACAAAGCAATGGGAAATGAAAAAAGTCAATTTAAAAATCAATCCTCCCTGACTTTTTCTATCAACCCTTCTTAGAAATAACACCCAGATTTTTTATAGCTGAAATGGATCATAAAAAATCTCAGTGTGTTCAATTATTTATTTTATGCTTTTGAAAATGTTTTTGGGTAATCAGTTTCACTTTTTCACCTTTTGTATACCTCATTCTTTCACAAAGAAAAACAGAAAACATACAAAAATGGTAGATTATTTATTATTATTATTATTATTTATACTTGTGTTTATGAGTTGATACTGTTCTACAGATACATGTGATGGACTTAAAACTGTGGTAAACAAAATGCACCATAAAGGATGATTTCTGTTAACATACTGATAACATAACTGATTTCTATTTTGTACAAAACTAAATGTTTGTAAAATATAAGGGGTTTGTGAGATTTCAACCAGATAATTAATTTATTTTATATCTTACTCTGGAAAGAAAAGTGTGGAAAATAAGATTTAGGAATATTAGGACAATGATGGAAGCAGTTATAACAGTCAATGAAAATGTAATCAGTCTCTAAATCCTGTTATATATCACTTTCATGTTACCATGTTAGAGATGTAGGATGTGAATAAGCAAAGAAATAAGACAGTAAGAGTATTCTTGGTGATATGATGCAAGGGGAAGAACAACTACAGACTGTTGACTCATTGCACCTATAGCCTTTGTTGAACCTCCACAGAAAAGCATCAACATTAAATTGACGGGGTATTCTCATTATCTGGATTGGAGACAGGTAGCAAACTAACTAAATGGTACAGCAGACATTCACCAAAGAATGGTAAAATAGCCCAGAGATTGGTCAAATCTCTGTAAAAGGTAGGTAGGAGAAAATAAGTACTCCATGTCCAAAGCAGGTTGTTATGTCTGCTAGTTGTGTCTAGGCTAACTCTTATTTTAAAATGTCTCATTCTTGTCAGTGGCTTGTTCCACTAGCACATAACAACTCTGAGGGTGAGTTCATACATGGACATTTTGCTACCATGTCCCTAAATCTTGACAGTCCCACAAATAATGAGGAATGTCAATTAAAAAAAAAAAAAAAAAAAAAAAAAAAAAGAGAGAGAGAGAAAGCTGTTCAGTTATTATGGATGAAGGGAGCTTTTGAGCACCTTTTAAAATATCCTCTCCATCTGGAGGTTTTTCTGTTAGCATACTTGGTCTTGTAAGCATTTGATAAAATGTTGAAGCCCTGCAGCAGATTTCTGGTGGGGGCACTGGAGCTCACACCTAAGAACAACCACACTTTTGGGGGTCTCCAGTCTTTTTATGCATTCTGCTAGTGTTCCTTGAATTTCTGAAGATCTGCAAAGAGGCTGGGAGAAGTATCAAGTTAAGAAGCACGTTGAACCAAACCCTTTTTTCATGCCATGGTATGGTAAAGACAGATCAGTAAGATTTTCATTCAAGACACTTATCCAAGCCCTTCTAGTACACTCTCTATAGTTTCAGTCCTTTTCAGCCAGTGGACTTGTCCTAGTAAGGTTTCTTTTTTTTTTTTTTTTTTTTAATTCTGTGTTTCATTACAATGCTCATGAAGCATTTTCATTACAACACTCATGCTTCTGTGCATATACTTTTTCCTCATGGAGAATTAACTATTTTATACAGTGGAAAGATTCCTGTAATGCTTTAGCACTATTTTACTTAGAAGCATTAATTTCAAAGTCTTTTTTTAGAAGTCTTTTAAAAGCAGTCCCAAATTAGAAAAATACCTGCAAGCTAAAAAACACATTCATGCAAATCTAGATAATTACAAACTAAATGAGGTCTCCTCTTGCACTATTGATTTGGCATATGTAGTGGTTTAATGTATATAATATTTTCCCCCAAATTTCAGAATTATAACTTGATGTTCTGCCATCTGGGCTAGAAGTCAGTCCACCATTTGCAGGACATAGCAACTACTCCACTTTCAGCTAAGGGAACAGAAAGACAAATGTCTGGCTGGGTGATTTTTGTCATCTGTAAATGTGGAGTGATGCTCTGACACTTGTCAGGGAGCATGGAATGAAGCATTAAAAACAAGGATGAGATACTGTATATACAAAAGTATTGTATGTAGCAAATATCAAGCTAATATAAAGTGTTATAGTGGCAGTCTAAGGGTTGAAGTAATGTGGGTAGCTTGAGCAGGGAGATATTAATCAAAATGTTGCTCTTTTGTTCTGTTTTGTACACTGCCAGCAAAAAGACTTCAATTCTCACACCATGAGCTGTGAATGGATGAGATTATCATTAGTAGCTATAACTGGCAAAAAAAGTTTTGGAGTATTCTTTGTTACAACACTGAAAACGTCTGGTGCACTGACAAGATTTTAAAGAACAGACAGTCTTCTGAACAGTTTCTAGCCTCTAGGAACTAAATCAATTGAAATTGCTTGGTGATGAACTACACTAGTGAAATAATGTCAATTATGACTTTTTTTCTTCTTTTTTTAAATTTTTTTTTAAGATGTAATTTTTATGCATCTGAATACTCCTAGCATCTAGTTAGAAAACAATGGAAGTGCTGTACAGACAGCTTAAAATCACTGTTCTTTATCCAAAGATTTGGAAAGGAAAAATAAAAGATATGACACAATAGAAAATGAAAGATATGACACAATAGATAAGTGTCAGACAAGCCAAGTGAAGGTCTGGAGACAGAAGATGAAAACAGCAGTATCACAGGCAGAAGCCATGGTTAATGAGAATCCATGGTTACAACTTGCCAGTTGCTTAAGCATTTTTTGTAAGGAATGCTGAGTCATAATTATAAGGCTCTCTCCTAGGTTGCATGAAACCAGAGTTCAGTTTCTGATATAGATTTTTTTGTAAAGACCTTAAAGACACGTTGAACTAAACTTTCAAAAAAGTTCTTGTGTACTTTGTTAGAGTATTTTGCTTGTGGTGTCTCAAAATAGGATTCACAAAAGACTGTGTATTGATTGGGGAGCCACCCAATATTGACTGAGAAGAAGGATTTGTTTTATATCTATGTTGTGGTTTAACCCGGCCGGCAGCTAAACACCACACAGCCGTTCGCTCACCCTCCCCCCTCCCTCTCTGGGATGGGGGAGAGAAATGGGAAAGTGAAGCCCGTGAGTTGAGATAAAGACAGTTTATTAAGACAGGAAATAATAATAACAATAATAATAATAACAATAATGATGATAATAGTACTACTACTAATAATGTGTACAAACAAGTGATGCACAATGCAATTGCTCACCACCCGCTGACCGATGCCCAGCTTAACCCCGAGCAGTCTGGCTCCCATTCCCCGGCTAGCCACCCCTATATATTGTTTAGCATGATGTCAGATGGTATGGAATACCCCTTTGGCTAGTTTGGGTCAGCTGTTCTGGGTCTGTCCCCTCCCAGCTCCTGCTGCACCCCCAGCCTGCCTGTTGGTAGGACAGAGCAAGAAGCTGAGACGTCCTTGGCTTGGTGTAAACACTGCTCTGCAACAATTAAAACATTGGGGTGTTATCAGCACTCTTCTCATCCTAAGCCAAAACATAGCATTCTACCAGACAGTAGGAAGAAAATTAACTCTGTCCTAACTGAAACCAGGACAATCTGACATCTTATATCTGGCATTTTTACTAAACTCAGTACCTTTCTGTAAGGTGGTTCCCATTCCTACCTGCACACAGATTATTTTGAGCTGCCAGAAGGTCCTTCATGATAGAAGTCAGACAAGAATCTTCTTTTGCATTTGGATGACTAATGTCTTTCTTCTAAAGCATGATGAAGGATCATTTAATAAAAGTCCCAAGTCACGACTCCATGATACAGTCTGTGACCTTTCAAGATATTGATTGTTTAACACAAAATGTATTAATAATGGTGGAAAGAAGGACTAAAACCAATCCTCCATATTCTTTCTTACTCTTCCAAATTTTCGACATTGCAGCAAAAATGGAGTCTCTCTTACTGCTTTCTTTCCAAATTACATGTATAATCTTTTAAGCAGCCATTCCCAATGTATCACATAAAGACTAGGAAATGGCTAGGATAAATACAAATATCTGTTCCAGGTTTCAGAGCTGAGAGCAGTAATAACGACAGGCATGACATGATAGATGAGATGGAGAACAAATTTTCTGGCTAGGCAAGCTACACCACTTTCTTCTGTTACTGGAATAAGCATAGATCTCACAGGAGTACACTTGTGCCATGACTCGTTTCCTGCTACAAAATGTGACATTGCATGTAAACACAAAAACTGTATTGGATCCAATACTTTTCCAAAGAGTCATGTTTACTGGGCTTAGGGAGCCAAGTGTGCACAGCAACAGCAGCCAGGAGCAGGTGCCTCTTGCCAGAACAACTCATGCCACCTATGCCTGTGGCTGCCTGTCCTACTTCTTCTTCCTTGGAGTGTCCAGAAAAGGGCTGCAGGCCAGATGTATTCTGTTTGGAAGCCTGCTTCCAGTTGTTGTTTTTCTCTGATTGTTCTATCTGTTGGCAGAGGGACCTCAAGCCCATACAGAAAGCTGTTGCTGTGAATGAGCTGTAGGCCAGGCAGGTTGTCCTGGTGGGCAGTGCACAGGCTCTGTTGTAGTGGTCTTTGCTACAGCTAGTAATGGATATGATGGCATGCTTGGTTTACAACAGATGAAGTATGGTGGCCACACCAGAAAACTGTATGAGAACATTCATCCTGTACAGGTCATCAAGGTTTGGTAGAAGCTCTGTTAGATGAAATAATAAATAAATAAATAAAAGGGGGAAAAAAAAAAAAAGGTATATTAGGCTCTATTGCATTTGGAAACAGACCTCAGAACTGTTAGCAGGAGTCTGCTGTAGTGATATTGTAGGGACAGTGTCTGGAGAGCACCAGGCATACTCCATCTGCTGAAAAGTAGAAGAAAAAAACACATGGCTTAGATTTTAGTCAGTGGAAGAGAACACTATTAGGATGTAGATTGTTTTGGTCTATTACAAGAAGATTAGTTTTTATCAAAGAATACTCACGTATATTTTATATTTAATAATATATATTCTGCTTATTCTGCTTTTTTTTTTTTTTCCCTTTTCTTGTAATGTATAATTAAATGCAAGTTCCTCACATTACTATTGAAAAAGTAAGTTCATGCATAAGAGAGGGAGAAAAGGAGAACAGAGAACATATCTAAAGCAGATTCACAGCTGTATCAGGTGGACTTCAGCGTAAACCTATTACATGAGAGTTAATCTGCCAGCCTTTATGTGTATTTGAGATTGTCATAGGTATTTGCCATTGATTTGATTGGACTTCTCTTCCTCTCTTCTTTTTGGTTTCTTTAGGATAAAATCATGGGTAGATAAGATGCAAGAAGACCTCGTAACTTTGGCACGAACTGCAAGTGGAGTGGACCAGCTTGCTGCGGTGAGTTGGAAGATATGCCTTAGAGTGCAATAACAGGAAGAGTGAAATGAATGGTGTGCATCATCTAGGTATTATGATCATTTAATTGTAACATAGTAAAAAGACTCTGGGAAATTAAACTCTGTAGTGTTTCTCTTCTACAGTGCTTACTGAGAGAGAAATGAATAACATAGGCATCATTCAATTCTCTCTTTTTGTGTTGCAACACTTTCTTGTTGCTAATATTTAATCAGCTTTGCAGCATTGGACATAAGGCTTACCATTATTGCAACACTCCCACCTTAAATGAGTGCTTTTATGTTATATGTTTGTCAGATAAAGTATCCAGGAAGCAACCATTCACAGCAGTCAAACATTCTGCTCTATATCAACAAGGGAGACCATTTTTGGGCATATATTCACAGCTGTGAAGCAGCCGTTGGCTACAAGAAACAGATGAGAATGAAAATTAGTTATATTCAGCTATTTTAATTTAATACAAAGTGTGTTTTAGGAATGAACTTATTGTTGTAGGAAATAAATTATTGTTTCATTGAGAAGACATTTTTGTGCTATATTTCATTCATAGAGGCTAAAAACACATTCTGAGATGGCAGAACTATGTAGTCACAATTCAGAAAATGTCAGGATTAGGCTACCTAAAAACTTTGTTTATACATCGTCACAAAGTATGCAACCACATGTTCATATATTTCCCTTTCCCTATCCCTGCCCATCCTGATGAAGGAAGGGCTGTGGCACTGCATGTACATGAGGAACATAAATGAAGTTTGCAGAGATTATTTTAGTTGTGGCCTTTCCTAACATTTGAGTGCTTGATATTGCAAAATAAATAAAAGAGTATTAAAACAGATGCTTTAGATGCAGTTTTTAATCTTAGAAATCCCCAAACAAACAGAAAACAAAATCCTAACTGAAACCAAAATCTTGAAATCCTAGCAAAAAAAGCATTAGATTGATACACATGTGGGTTTCCACAATAAGGTCTCAACAACACAGAAACGTCTATTACTTAAGCTTCCTGACGAACTGTAAGGTTATCCCAGCATGGAAAGCTAATGGGATTTTTTGTAGGTGGATTTCACACATATCTGCTGACAGAGGACAAGAAGGCTTGTGAATCATGTCTCTCTCTGCATGTTTTGGTGAGGAGTTTCTGCTAAGTGGATTCAGGGTCCTTTTTGCTCATCTGTTCTCTGTGTGATCCATTATCCTCTGTACTTGTGGTGTCTCTTTTTCCCCATGTGATGGTTTCACAATGCTAGGTAGCTAAGCTTCACCATGCTGCTCTCTCATTTCCCCTCCTCCAAAGAACAAGGAGAGCTGTGGTCAGACCCTAAAGTTTTGTCTCCACCACTCCTTCACAGTCACTCCCTGCCCCTGCTTCACATGGGGTCCCTCCCACAGAACGCTGTCCTTCCTGAACTGATCCTGTGGGGGCTTTCACGGGCAGGAGCTCTTTAAGAACTGCTCCGACACGGATCCATACCATGGGGTCCATACATCAGGAGCAAACTGCTCCAGCACAGGTTCCCCATGGGCAGCAGCTCCTCCAAGACCCCCTGCTCCTGCGTGGGCTCCTCTCCATGAGCTGCAGCTCCGGCCCGGGGCCTGCTCCTGCGGGGGCTCTCCATGGGCCGCAGCCTCCTCCAGGCCACATCCACCTGCTCCACCAGGGGCTCCTCCATGGGCTGCAGCGTGGAGATCTGCTCCATGTGGGACCCATGGGCGCAGGGGGACAGCCTGCTCCACCATAGGCTGCAAGGGAACTGCTGCTCTGGCACCTGAAGCACCTCCTGTCTTCCTTCTACACTCACCTTCGTGCAGAGATGTTTCTCTCACATTTTCTAACTCCTTTCTTCCAGCTGCTGTTGCATGGTGGGTTCTTTTTTGTTGTTGTTTCTTATATGCTCACTCACAAAGGTGCAATGAGCATCACACAGACTAGTAGTGCATTCCTTTTGGAACCAACTGGAGCAGGCCCTGATTTAACAGGGGGCAGCTGCTGGACTCTTCTCACAGAGGCCACCCCTGCAGCCCCCCTGCGACCAAAACCTTGCTGTGTGAACCCAGTACATCCCACCATACCCTCATTCAGCGTCATATGTCAGATCCGACATTGGCCCTTCCATTCCATATTCCTGCTATGCTGGTTGGGCTATCTTTCAGTCCTCCTGAATACATTCTTTGTTTCTGTTCCAGTTTCTGCTGACAAGTATTTTTCTTCACCCTTCCTATCTTTCCCTCCATTACTAGTTCTCAGTCTCAGACATGTAGTTTGTTTCTCCTTTCCTCTCCAGTCTCTTCTCTCCTTATTCTTTGCCTGCCAGTCTGTTGTCTCCTACATCATCCCAATCATTTATCCTTTGTTCCTCATCTACTTGTCATCTCTTCTTTCTTGCACTGATTAGACCACAGGTATGATCTGGAGATCACTGGAGAGACCAGAGTAAGTCTGAGTTTTAGTTGTGGAGGAAGCATGATGGGAGTGAAACTGTCTGGTTTGGAATACATCTGCATGTAGGATCTTGGGGATGTAGCTGAAAAATCTCTCCAGTGACATGCAGTTGTTTTTCGGGCTAAAATGCAATATACAGGAAGGAATAAAAGATCTATCTTTGAAAGAATACTTTATATCTTTAGTCTACAGTGAAGGAAATATAGAATATTTCAAAGAGAAATGTTTTACAGAGAATTTCTAATTGAGCAAAACAATGAGATAATGTCTTAACCATTTTGCCTGTCATTTCCATGCAAAGAAAGCATAGTAAAATAAGTAATGAAAAACCAAGAGATTGACACTCTCACTCATATTTCCCCCCTACCCCAAGGAAAATGTTACTTTGTATAGCTAAAATTAATAAAATTTACAAGCTGCTAAAACAATCTTCTAATTATAACTGCTGGGCAAGCATAGTAGTATGCAATGCCACTGGCTATAGTTATAGTATACAATAGTAACATTCATGCTGAAAAAAACATTATCTTTGAATACTGTAGGTAAGTTGCTTTTCCAAAGTTAAAATTTATAGCACAGTTGAAGCAAATCATAAGTTATCCTTGAGGATATTCACAAGATGGTCAATATTTGCATGTAATTTCAGGATTAGAAGCAAAAAAAAAGGGGGGGGGGAAGGGGGTGTTTCAGTGTAAAATATCCCTCTATCAAAGCCATTTATTTGACCTAAATTGCATGATGTCTTTAACTTTAGTTGTTTTTGATTAGCTCTCTTCAACGGTAAACAGTCTCTCCCTCTTTCCTTCTGTTTGCAGGTAGTTCTCACTTTCACATTTTTGAGCAGCATCATTTCTTTTCTGCTTACTGCCTATTAATGTTTAGTCAGATCTCCTCTGAAATGAACCACAGTCTTGCAAAAATGGAGATTACAAGACATTAAAAACAGCATGCTTGCATGCCTGTCACTTCTATTCACGGAACTTGCCTTCAGTTGCTTAAGCTTTAAAAATGCTTAACAGTTCAACTGAATTTTCAGCTTTGATTCTGGCTCATTACTTTGACTACTTCCAGAATTCTTTGGACCAAGCCTGTATTCTTAGTCTTCATGCTTTTGGATAGCTTCAAAACATTTTTTTTTTTTTTTTTTTTTGCTTGTTTACCCTCCTACCCCAAAACAGAGTGATCAATTCAAAAACAAGGAGCACAGGGCTTCTGCTATAAAACAGTAGATGTGACTTTCTATGAACAGCTGTAGTACTAGAGTATGTAGTGGTGGAATGTTATTCTTTGGTCAGGTACATATCCAGAAGGAGAAATGTGTTTCCTTATTCTTAAAAAAGTCAGTTTTGATTTGGCCAAGTGATGAGGTTAAAACTCATAAGAAAGACATTTCACAGCTTATAACCATTTTATAGCCTGCTGAACTCAGTAGAATAAGTCCAACTGATTCAGGTAAACTTTGTGCCTTCTTCATCCAGCTGGGTCTTCTGCGAAGAACCGTGAGGTGACTAAGATAGCTCTCGAGGTAGCATGTTCACTAATTTCTCAGCTGGAGTGAATTGTTTCTTCAAAAGCCAAGGATTTTCCAGATAGCTGCTGTACCATGCAGGTTTATGGTGTTTCCAAACTTGTTGAAGATGTCTTATTGTTCACCGGTGTTATACATACCTGCACATAAGTTTGATGTTCGTGTCTGTTTATGCAGTTGAAAATTATCCTACACAATGGTCTGTTCTGGAGAACTGTGAAATACTTTCTTCTGGCCACAACAGAGAGGCGTAGGAACACTGCCAGAACCCTTGATGTATGTGTTGTATCTTAAAGGAGGCTGTAGTGAGGTGGGGATTGGTCTATCCTCCCATGTGCCTGGTGACAGGATGAGGGGGAATGGGCTAAAGTTGCACCAGGGGAGGTTTAGGTTGGATATTGGGAAAAACTTCTTTACCAAAAGGGTTGCTAGGCATTGGGATGGGATGCCCAGGGAAGTGGTGGAGTCACCATCCCTGGAGGTCTTTAAAAGACGTTTAGATGTAGAGCTTAGTGATATGGCTTAGTGGAGGACTGGTTAGTGTTAGATCAGAGGTTGGACTCCGTGATCTTGGAGGTCTCTTCCAACCTAGATGATTCTGTGATTCTGTGATTTTAGTCTGGGGGAGAGAGAATATAAAACTCAAAATGTAACATCTACTTCCATATAAATAAAGAAATTCAGAATAAAACACCTTCAAAATTAAGCAAGAAAACTGTTATGTGACTGTTTAGTGTCTTTGTAAAAGTTGGTGGACGCAGACATCCAGTGAGAGAACGTTTTTTATCTTTAAGGCGTTTATATTCATCGTGTATTGAATTTAATGGAATCATGTTTATGAAATGAATCCCCTCAGAGAAGGATTCCCTTTTCTTTTTTTCTCTGAACGATTTCTTACAGTCACTTGGAATCACAATATTGACCTGGTGACTAACAACATTCCTCTTGTTTTGGGGCAGATAATAGAGCCATTGTAAACCATTGCATTAATAACAACTTCTGAAAACATCTTTATGGTGTGGACAAATTATTATATAATCATAAATGTTTCACATAGTGTTAAAAAAGAGAAGTTATTTGGGAATTTATTTAGTGATTGCTTCAATAATGACTATGTTTCTGAAAATATCACAGAATCACAGAATCACAGAATTTCTAGGTTGGAAGAGACCTCAAGGTCATCGAGTCCAACCTCTGACCTAACGCTAGCAGTCCCCACTAAACCATATCCCTAAGCTCTACATCTAAACGTCTTTTGAAGACTTCCAGGGATGGTGACTCCACCACTTCCCTGGGCAGCCTGTTCCAGTGCCTCACAACCCTTTCAGTAAAGAAGTTCTTCCTAACATCTAAGCTAAAACTCCCCTGGCTCAACTTAAGCCCATTCCCCCTCGTCCTGTCACCAGGCACGTGGGAGAACAGGCCAACCCCCACCTCGCTACAGCCTCCCTTGAGGTACCTAAAAAGAGCGATAAGGTCACCCCTGAGCCTCCTCTTCTCCAGGCTGAACAAGCCCAGCTCCCTCAGCCGCTCTTCATAGGACTTGTTCTCCAGGCCCCTCACCAGCTTCGTCGCCCTTCTCTGCACCCGCTCAAGCACCTCCATGTCCTTCTTGTAGCGAGGGGCCCGAAACTGAACACAGTACTCGAGGTGCGGCCTCACCAGAGCTGAGTACAGGGGGACGATCACCTCCCTAGCCCTGCTGGTCACGCTGTTCCTGATACAAGCCAGGATGCCGTTGGCCTTCTTGGCCACCTGAGCACACTGCTGGCTCATATTCAGCCGACTATCCACCATCACTCCCAGGTCCTTCTCTGCCTGGCAGCTTTCCAACCATTCCTCTCCCAGCCTGTAGCTCTGCTTGGGGTTATTGCGCCCCAGGTGCAGGACCCGGCACTTGGCCTTGTTAAACTTCATGCAGTTGACCTCAGCCCATCGGTGGAGCCTATCCAGATCCTCGTGCAGAGCTTTCCTACCCTCAAGCAGATCGACACACGCACCTAACTTGGTGTCATCTGCAAACTTACTGAGGGTGCACTCAATGCCCTCGTCCAGATCATCGATGAAGATATTAAAGAGGACCGGCCCCAGCACCGAGCCCTGGGGGACACCACTAGTGACTGGCCTCCAACTGGACTTGGCTCCATTCACCACGACTCTTTGGGCCCGGCTATCCAGCCAGTTTCTAACCCAACGAAGCGTGCGCCAGTCCAAGCCAAGAGCAGCCAGTTTCTTGAGGAGAATGCTGTGGGAGACGGTGTCAAAAGCCTTGCTGAAGTCAAGGTAGACCACATCCACAGCCTTTCCCTCATCCACCCAGCGCGTCACTCTGTCATAGAAGGAGATCAGGTTCGTCAGGCATGACCTGCCTTTCATAAAGCCATGCTGACTGGGCCTGATCGCCTGCTTCCCCTGCAAGTGCTATATGAATATGTTTATGCCAATGGAAATTTCATAAACTCTTTTTCTTGTTACCAGTGATAACAGCAATACCTGTGGTAAGCAAAACGTCCAAAAAGATTGGATTCAAGTGAATGAAAAGTTCTAAATTGAGGCTGCTCTTATCCATAGCCTTAAAAAAAACTATCTGTATAACAGTAGTAGAAGGAACAGAAAATAATTGTGGGTAAGAGATGGAGAGGCAGGTGAGAGTTGAGTGATTTTTTTAAAGTGCACAGAGAATAAGTTCTTTAATATATCAATGCTCATCTACTCCTTTGCTAAATTAGTGAGTAAGAAGAGTAAGGACCATGCAGAGAACTCTGATCCAACCAGGTACTGAGCTCGGATTTTCATTTGCCTATTTAGAGCTTTAATACAAGATCATTCTTTCTCTGAATTAGTTGTGTTAGATTGTTAGTTTGGCAGTACATATCAGCACAAATACCAGAGCCACATAAATGTGAATTCTTTATCAGTAAGACCGATTGTGTTTAAAATTCATTTGCTCCTTGTATCTCTCAAGTCTTACTTAAACTGTCTGGGAAAGTCTCAAAAGAGTCTTCCAAAAATAGATCTTAAGTACATTTTTAAATACTGCTTTTTTTGGACATTAATTGGGAGTTAGAGCAAGATCTGGGAGAATCCCAACTTGGATTTAATACATACGTAATATCTTCATCACAGTAATGTGAAGATTGTTTCAACAAGTAAGGAAGTCAGGATTCAAGATGCCAAAATAATCAGCTGGTTGAAAACTGGCAGAGCTCCACTGACTTCAGTGTATTACTCTGATTTACATTAGCTAAGAATTATGCCTAACATTTGATTTACAATTCAAGCAAGTAAAAACTATTTTTGAGAAGAAAACAGAACGAAACAAAAAAACTTTAACCATTTTTACATAATGTAAAAAAGAGAGGACATAGCTTGATATTGCTGCTGTTGTAGTTGCTGAGATGAAAAGGGTATTGTTGGGTACTTTCAATGATTTAATAGATTTTTTTTCCCTAGAAGAGCAAAGGGAATGTTCATCAGGTGGTTTTGTATGTACAACAAATTGAGACTTGAAAGCAAGATTACAGGATACACTGTAAAATCTTTAAGGAGGTACAAGATGTCTAACATGCTTCTTTAAATATCTCTTGAGAAAGGCACAGCTTAGTATATGCCCTTTAATGGTATAAATGATGTGTTTTAAAATATAAAATAGTAATTGTCATTTAATATATTTTAAAATATAAAATTGTAATTGTCATTTCAACTTAAAAGGGTTCATGTAACTTTGTCCTACTTGTGAACTCTCTGTGCTGTCAGGCATTATGAAGCTGCTCTGGTAAGAATGATAGCAGTCTCTACAGAGCAAATAGACTTTCAGGGAAAAAAAAAAAGAAGGTATAGACAGCACTTTAAAAGAATTTTTAAATCTATGCAGCAAAATAAATATTGAGTATGTATCTTATCTCACTAGCTTCATTTATCTGTAGATGCTCTATCTTAGTAAAGAAAAAAAATGCACAAAAAGTTCAAAGTCAAGTTTTTTACCTATGAAGAGTTACCTCAGCATGCTGAAAAAAATAGGTAGAGATCCTATTGAACTACAAGATTAAGTAAATAAGTAGCCATATTTTGATGGAAGTATGCTCAACTTCCATTTTCACATAGACATTTCACAGCAAAGGCCCATGACTAAGCTAATTGACAGCTCTTTTAATCTAATAAACTACAAGTATGCTTTTGATTTCTAGTTCCTAAAATACCTCTAGGGACAAGAGAAAAGAGGGAAGGATCCTTGCAGTACACAGAGAGGAAGACCTCAGAGTAGAGAATATGCCTTATAGCAATGCACAAGCCTGTCTGTTCCAAACTGATTGAAGAGAATCCTATTTTACATAAACACTGTATTAAAAATGTGGGTCTGTTAAGAGCTTTGACGTGACAAACACACAGGAGCTTCACTATGACTACTATGGCAAAGAAATGCCATCTTGTACAGTGTAACCTTTTCAAGCAATGGCATAATTGAACAAAACAGCAGTTAGAGATGCTGTTCCAAGGAAATTTAGTCTCTGAATCTGTTTCTTTTTTGGTACATTGCTGCAAAAACAATCCATGCATGATGTTCACAAGCCATGCTATTATTAAAGTCCCAGGAGCTGTAGAGTGAACCCATATAGAATGACTTGGCCTTTAAATGATATTCATACCAAGATAGAAATACTGTGCCTTCCTCCAGAATGAAACAGAGCTACACACGGGTGTTTGTTGTGTGGCAACAAGTTCCATTCACAGTCAGTCCACCAGCAACTGTTAGATATTTTTTTTTTAATTTATTTTCTCTCTTGAATACTATTTTAGAATAATTAGCTCTTTCTTGCCGAACACTCAGCCACGGTTCTGCATGAGCACATTTCAGCCATTGCTCAGTGTGAGGTCTATGTGCCTAACACACAGATGGTGGGAGTCAGCTGAAGCACTCAGATTGGCAGCAGATTCCCAGTCCATGCTTTCAGATTTTCACATCCCTGGATAAGTCCATAGAGTTTATCTGAGATGAGTGACTTTTAAGAGACCGGTCTCTGATTTGAGCTGCCCTGGAGCATGAATGTTCAGGAAGGCTTCCTTCTGCCAGAAGGAATTATAACCTAGCGGTAATTTTCTGTTGGACTTATTACAAATTCCAGCAAAGATACTGTTATGTTCTCGAAGCTCCACAGATAGAGGCATGTCACTAACTTTTTCTGTAGAAGCTGTCATATGCCACTAAATTTTTATGTAGAGAAGCTGTCATATAGAGCTTTCCTTGATCTCTTCATTAACTGTATAGACATATGTGCAAGGGGAGACTTTAGCAGCTTTCTTGAAATTAACGTAAAATTTCTATTTGCATGTGTCTTCTCTACTGTCATCATAGGTGGTCTGAAATTCTTGGTGTGAAAGGTGGCTTGACAGACAAGTTGGCAGTAAATGTTTTAATTCTTACTATTTTTCTCTTTAATGGAATGAATTAGTGAATACTTTATATAAATTTGGAATTATTTGGAATTATTAATTCAAGCAATTAAGCTGATACAGAGAATTTAAATTTCCTTTTTTTTTTTTTTTTTTACTAGCTTTACTCTCTCTCTCTTTTTTTTTTTTTTTTTTTTTCCCTTACTGTATTTATCAGGTTGCATTCAGCTTGAATATGGTTTAGCCAAAGGCAAAGAGTTTTGTACCTCATGCTGTTCTCTGATGAACTACCAGATGGACCTAGGGGACATATGGCCACATTCCAGAATACACTACATTCATCCTTGTTAAGATTAAAGTAATGGAGAGTTTTATTACTAAGAAAAGTATAAAAGAAATGTGAGATCTTGATTTTTTTTGTTTGTTTGTTTAAAGTAGGTTTGATTTCAAGAATAACATCCCAAATGCAATTAGTTTGCATTTCTCTGAAGACCTTTTCTATGGACTTTGCAAGTCTGAATTTCATTTGGTTGTTCTGATTGTTATAGATTCTGATTAATTTGTCACTATTTTAACCCTGAATTTTTAGGCACATGACTTCTGATCAAACAGAAATATATTGATGTGAATGTGTGCAGTCTCCATCCTTCATCACTCCTGAAACTGGAAAAAAAAAACCACTAATGCCTCAACAGGTGTAGGCATACCATGAATAACCATGAAGCTGTTCACTGCATGCCCTGGGTGTACTCTCTAGTGCTCTATGAAAGGAAAGCAAGTGTTTAAAGAAGTTGAATATTGGAATCAAGGAGTCTTTCATATGCAGGCAATAGATTGTGGCATCGAGTCAGGTTCATAATGGCTGGTCTCAAAAGTCAGAAAATATTGTATCCTTTCTGTTCTCCTTTTGTTTCTTTTTATTTTATTTAAGAGAACAGAAGTCTAAAATATTTTTTAACCTCAAGTAAAATAGAGGAATTTTCAGTCATAAAACCTAAACACAACTAAATTTTAAAGTGTCATTTGGAAAAGAAAATTAAAAACAAAATTAACAAAACAAAAATCACAGGTGTTTTGAAATTATTGAAGCATTTCTTGGAATTTCATTGGATTACTGGTTTTATATTAGATGAAAATTCCCTGAGTTCACACAATTTCTACGAGTGGTTCTATCAGGTCTATAACCACAGTTTTCTGTGAATGTGCAGTTTCTTACACTGTTTTTCTCAGGAGCAGAAGGAGAAAAATCTAAAAACATGGAACCAACTCTAAATTTTCTTCTTTTTCAGTAATTTATAATGTAATAGATCGTTTATCAGAAATTTGGAATGGGTGAGTGGGCTGAGTATGAGGCTAGTGCTCTGAAACGCCTGAATTGTAAGCATAAATTAGCTATTGTACACCATTTACATTTGTGTCTTTTGCCTCATCCCTAAGGCAAGGACAACAGTTTGCTGTTGGAATGGGGTGTGGTGGTGGGAAATGAGTCCAAGATTACTTTTAGAATGGAATCTCTTGACTTGAACATTGTTATGAATGGGTTGTTACAGTGAAACCTAGGAATTTCATGTAATCATTGAGAAGCTGGAATCCATTTGCAAGAATTTAAACAATATATGAGATAGGTTAGAGTGGTTAGGGATTACCAAAATACAGAAACTGAATTTTTATAATACAGTATTTACAAAGGTATGTCTCATTTGAGTGGTATACCACTGCCACTGCTATGCTCTACAACCAAATACTAAAGCTGGAAATGTTAAAAATAGAAAGTTAAATGTTAAAATCCTCCAAACTAATTTCTTTTGAGTTTACACATTGCTAACCAATGTCAAGAGGTCAGTAAAATTAAATCACTTTTAAAAATGCAGCCTGGAAAATTTGAAGACACATCTGCAAGTTCTCTTTGTAATCCAAATGGAAATTAAGAGACTGTCAAAACACAGGGAGCCTCATTTATTATTTGCAGATGCTGCTCTCCCTCTGTTCCCTTAGCAATAAACTGGCATTTTGAAGAGTTCCTTCTTCCAGCAGGCAAAATCAGCTGTAAGTCATTAAGAATAGGTGGATGCATTAAAAAAGCTTCTTCAGACTCAAGGGAAGGAAGGGGTAGCCTAATATTACTGTAGTTTTAATTACTATTTGATGATCTGGATAATCTTTGTGCAAAAAATGTTCTTGGTTCATTTACAGCTTTCCACTGGTTTTAACACTAATAAAAATTGTCCTAAAACTAAGAAAAGCTGTCCTATTCTTGCCTCACTTTGTGGTCATATACAGATGATGGTTGTAACTAATCAAGAAAGCTAATCAATTTCCACATTTTCTGGTTAGTAAAACATCAAAATAGAATCTGCTATGAATAAATATAACATTTGGGGAGAGTCAGTAGGTGTTAAATGGCATTAACAGCAGCTGAGGCAGGATAAAATTTCCTAAAAGTAAATGAGTTTGACAAATGAGACAAGTGTCCACCTCAAAATATGCCAGAAAAGCACGAGAAATATAAAACATTTTTTTCTATTTTTCTTCTGTTACAACAAAAAAAAATAACTTGTAAACATTCTACTCACTGCATGGGTTGGGATTCAAGGGTTCTCATCCAGTATCAACTAAAAATTTGAGCTAAAATCTGAAAATGCTGTGAAACCATTAAATGATGTAGTCTTGTTACTTAGTACTCTATCACTGTGAAACAAAATCACATGCCTTAACTACATTTTTTCAATTAAGGGGGATTTTCAGATCCATCTTTGATGTTGGTACAAAAGCAGAGGTACTCATGTTTTATGAAGATTTGAATGCAAAATAACAATTACAAAAATTACTTCTTAATTTTAAAATCCTCTAGACTACTTTCTTAATTATCAGCTGTTGAAAGTGTCTGATGATTCCATCCTGCAAAGTATCCCTGATTATCTGCTTTCCTTTGAGTAGGCACCTGAGTGAGCCAATTGACTCTGGCACTACTTAGATTCTTTCTGATGTTAACTGAGGCATAAGTGTTTCCAAAATGGTGTAGAATTGAACTCAGCCTGCATGTATTACCTAGGAATGAACTCTCTGTGATAATTTCTTTCCTAATGTGTACATCACTGCTATGGTATGGCATGGTTTTCAAAGTGGCAGTTGCCATGTCACATGTCATCTCAGATCTGAACAGCAGTCAGTGATCAGGCAAGTGATTCAGAAAAGCAACAGATACAGTAAACTATTGTTTTTTCCTTTGTGTTATTGTCATGAATTTCAAGAATGAAGGCATCAGGGGGTTGCTAGGGAGCAACTGTAATCTTATTTATACATATATAAAAGCAGAGAGTAAGACACGTTTAAAGTACTCAGTCTGATTTCTTTGTGTACCGAACTTGAGAAGGAACACTTTTCAATATGTTCTGCAATGGATCACTTGTATCCATGTGATGGATCACAAAGAAAAGAAGCATCTTGTTGAAAAAAAAAAAAAAAGAAGTTCTCTGACATGTATTAGAAATACAGATTGTAACTTTGTAAATAAGATATGATAGTGAGAAGACAGAATTTGTTCCCTTTGGGTAGATTACATAGTTGTCTATGACTGTTCAAAATTTGAGTTAAAGGACAATACCCACAGCAATAAAAAGTTAGCAGTAATAATCACTCAAGTAGATTGGAGTGATTTTGTCTTCTTGCCTGCTTCCAAGATCCGTTCATATGTTTAGATGTCTGTCAAACAGTCACCCCTTCTTTTCTTTTCTCGCATATGTGAGATCAGGACATGTCACTTCATGTCTCTCATGAAGCCAAAATTGAATAATTTGTTGATTTTTTTTTTCTGATAAAACAGTATAATTTTGTCAGAATATTTGTTTTCAAAACTTTACCTGAAATTTCAGTAAGAAATGTACTTTTTTATTATTTATTTATTTATTATTAATTTTAAGCAAGACGATTCTTTTCTCTCCAGGAATAATTTTTTGGGTCAATCTATATCATTTTGTTTCAGAAGGGGAGAGGGGAAACGGAGAGCAGTGAATGAACTCAACAACAATTCTGGACTGAGTTAAAGTAGATTTATAAATTAGAAAAACTTTTTAAGTTACATGTTAGCTATATTTTTATTTGACACTCTGATATGGTTCATTAAGCAAGGATTTTGCTTCATTCAAGAACAGTAAGTCAACTCTATTGTCTAGATAAGGGACCCTATTGTCTAGATAAGGGGCAGACAAATACTCTGAGAATAAAACCTTTGGATGTGCCTCTTTCTTTCAGTAGCTATAAATGTGAGTTGGGATGCTTGCTTAGCCTTAGTTTTAGAAATCTCAGAGCTACATAAATCTCAAACTAAGTGTTAGCAAAGAGCAGACATTGCTCATCAGTTCTTACTGGTTTCAACAGAGGATTACCCAATGCACAGAACCAGCTTTGATGTTGAGTGGCCCAGCCTGTCAGCTGGGCTGGACTCCAGCAGTGACCTCCAGACACTGGGATCTTTCTGCATCTAGCCCCCCAGCACTGAAGACTCTGAACGTTCTTTTAGTTTGAGGACAACTCTGTACCTAAGTTATTTCTTTGCTTTTGTGACATACTCTGCAGCAGCTAATAAGTACTCTGGAGTTGCTGGTGCATGAGTTGTGCATTGGAAAGGTGCTGGCTTTGAATGTGGTGTCAGATTAGCTCTTTCTCAGCCACAGGTAGTAAATCTGGGATGGCTTCATAAAGAAACGTGCAAATACCTGTGACAAGTGTTCTCCAGTTCTCCTAGTTCCAGGTGGTTAATGCTGAGGTAATGTTTCCATTGTATAGCAGCCACCTGAGTCAGGGAGGGAGGGGGGATTTTAGTTTTGTGCTGTTGTAAGGGAGCTGGATGCTGGTAGCAGTCTATCAGCAGCTTCAGAACTGAGAGGCAATGAACCAGGTCCAGGATTCATCCAGGGCCTCCAGTTAGGAGCAAAAGGAGATGGGGCTAGGGACAGGCTGGAAACAAGGCTACAATGTGGGTCTGAAGTCAATCAAAGAGATAGGACTGGAAAAAAAGCTATAACAAACATCTGAGAGGTCCATCTAGGAGATTGACTACATATGGCATAGGTCCAAGGTCCATTCAGGAGTTAGGGCTGAAAAAAGTCATACCTACAGAGTAGCTGCCCAGGACTAGGCTGAAATGGAGCCCATGCACAGGGGTGCAGGCAGAGGATCCCTGTGAGGTAGGTCATGGTCATTAATTCCCATCAGCTTACTCAGGACCTTGACACAGGTCAGCAGAGATACATGCTCACCCACAGGCATGTAACAAAAATAAAAACTGTTGAGAGACCTATAAAAAGACCAGAAAACGAGTTCATAAGCAGGCCCCCATCACAACAGAAGGCAAGAGACTTTTTGGTAGGACCTAGAGGGAACTGATCAAGGGATGCCTTCTCCAAAAGTAGGGGGAGGGCAAGAACAGATTAATAGACAAACTCTTAATTAATTTGTGCTCAATTCAAATTTTATTTAAAAAGTTAACTGCTTTAGTATATAAGCTTGTAAAACCTAGCTCCAGATTTCAAAAACACTCAAAGTATCTCAAAGCTTTTGTTGATTTGTGGTCTGAAGCACAGTAGTGTCTTTGAACAGTAGTTTTACCTTCATGATAGTCTTCAGCTGGTCTAGACTGATTATAAATATTGATTGTTCATCAAGGTGTCACACCAGCCTAGCTAGGCTATCTGATGTTGGAAGTAGTATCAAAGTAGCACAAGCATAATAGATTTATTTACCTTTGTACAGACAGGTAAGTTGAGGTGTTTTGTTTCTTTATTCCAAAGCACATTTTAAGGTAGGAAAAGACATATTATTATTGGTTAATGGTTACAATTCTGAGTTTGGACTTCTGAAGATCTCATCTCATATGACATCTTACATCCATACGAGTACTTGGTGGTGGAACTGAGATTGGTGTGTACGCATCCCAGACCTGTGTTGGGACCTTGGCTAGGTTAGCACTGTTTGAAGAAACATCTCCTTTTTTTTTTTTTTTTTTTTTTTCCTTAAATGGAGAAATGGACAGTTAATATAATAAATAAAAAAGGGAATGGAATTTTGCTGTAGTTTAGAATGACTCAACATAAATTATTATTCTTTGTTACTTGGGTAATCTTTTGAAATAATGCCAAGACTGCTGACCATCCAAAACAGATAATTTATCACTCTCAGGAACTTGTATGAGAAGCTAGCTTTTCTACCTGTAATAAAGCATGAAGGCCATTTAAATGAAATTGCAGCCTTAAAGCCCAGCCCAATGCCTGCCACAATGTAGCAAGAGTCATGCGATGAATGTACATCTTTCAATTTGTACAGAAATGTTTGACTTTCCCTGGCAAGTCTGGTAGAAAGAAAGAAGAATGTCTCTTTGTAGGGGATTTATAAATATGTCCTTGAAGAATGAGTGGAGAGGGACATGTTCTGCTGAGGAACAGGCAGTTTTTTTCATCTTTACCACATTCAGCTGTTGTCCTTGTTCGTGTGTTGTTCCATACTCATATGACACCCACCTCCACCCCCATCATATTTCTTCTTTAAAACCTTGCAGTTTATTATACCAGAATAAATATTTAGCATTTAGAAAGCCATCTTTCCTGAATACAAAAGTCCATGGCTATTGACTTCAGAGAAAAATTAAAGCATTTTTTGTGCTATGACCTTATGGATTTTACTTAGTCATGCAATGAAGCTTTATTCTCTGAAAAATGCTAGGGTTTTACTGACAAATTGGAGAGCTTTTAGCAGAACATTAGTGATTAAAGTACTAAAAATGATTTTAGATGTAAAAGCCAGCAGAAACTTACATTCACTTGGTCAAAGCAATTTCATAAATTGTATTCAAATTAGCTCTTCTTAACAAGCCATGGAGCCTGCCAAATTGCATTTTGAAAGGCGAATGAGCACACCTTTGCTGATAAGACCCTTTATGGCTATTTGAGATGAGCTTTTGCTAATTGTGTTTGACTGCGAGGTGGGAGGCTTTGAGAATGAAAAGTTTGTTACAGAGAGCCAAATTCTGAGGCGTGTATCATTTCCCCATGTGCTGCTGCACTGAACTGCTGCAGTGTTAGAACTGAGGTAGAGAAAAGGGGAACAGGCAACAAATAAATTATGTACACCCCTCTTAAATAATTAGTGAATGTTTCTTACACTGTTCCTTGGTAGCTCTCATGCTTCAGGAAAATAAAGGAGTGTGTTAAGTTCTGAGTTATTTCTGATGCCTTTTGTTTAAGATGTTGTGGGATAAATCGTCCACCAGTGATACTAACAGGGGAGATAGGTGCTACAAGTCCTGGAGTAGCGTAACATGGGGAGAAGTCAGCAACTCAACTCAGTTAGTTGCTGACTCAATATTGGAGATCTTGTGCAAGACTCAGTCTTTTTTTTTTTTTTTTTTTGGGGGGGGGTGCAGGGGGTGTTGTAGAGTGGAGTGAGTGGGAAGGAGGGAGAGAGGTGTTGATTTTCATTTTTTTGATTTAAAGACACACAGTAGTTTCTGAAGCCAGCCTTGTAGTTGGGGTCTCTCAGTGGCAGGACCAATAATGCAGGTTACGAAGGTTTTAAGTTGAAGTATGAACAGGACTGCCATCAGTTGTGGCTGTTATCTCCTTGTTAAGTGGTTCAGGCTTTTGAGCTATTTTTATAGCTGGTAAAAAGAAAACATTTCTTTTTATTATTATTATTATTAAGTATGCTCCCACTAGACCACACTTTGATAGCCCACAGCTTTCAAGTCACCCAGGATGGGAGGTTTGGGAACAAATTGCCTATAGGAGTGGTGTGTATGAAAAACTGGAATGTTTTCAGATGGGGGTTTACAGGGTCAAGTTTGCTGTAAGAGTGGATTACACATAGGGATGAAAACGTGTATTTTTCATCCAGGTTCTTGAACCCTTACAAGTATGGCTTACTATAACTTTGCTCTGTACTCAAAGGTTAATTCCAGATTCAATTTAACTCAGAATCCTGTGCAAATTTGATGTTTCTCAGGGAAAAAGCTAAGATCTAAAATCTGTAGTGATTGGTTGTAACATAAAATTTATTACTGTTTTTTGAGGGGTAATTTTCAGCTATGCTATTAAACTCTTTTATCAACAACAACAACAAAATGAGATTTTGTTGTGTTCCCAAGATAAAATTTCTATGTGACAATTTTGAAAATCAAGCACCTCAAAAACATCCAAACTATAATCAGTGTTCGTTATAAACTATCTTTCTTTATAATGGTTTTCTACTCTGGATGCACTGAATTTTTAGAACTATTGCTACTATACCAAGAATTAGAGCATATTCCAGTTATTTAATTACTGATGGAAGGATAACATTTCTGTAGGAAAATAAATAAATAAATCAGTGTTCTGAAATTCAAAATTGATGGAAACCTTTGACAACTTATGAGACATGCCTGATAAAAATTTGCAGATATAACTGTAGTTGTCAGAAATTTACTTGTGATAACACCCATCAGCTACAAGCATCAGAGGGAGACAGATTTGGTGAGTCTTTTTAAGGTCTCCATAGCTTTAACCCGAAAAACCTGGCAGGGCTGGTAGACTTAGCCTGGTCTGCAGTTTCTCAGTTCTTGCGCTGGCTTGCAGCCAGCACATTAGTGCTGGACCTGTTCCTGTGTGTGCCTGGAATTACTTCCCAGGAGACAGCACAGCCCCATCAGGCAGCCTTTCAGAAAGGCAGAGTACTTGAGTAAACTCAGGCCATCTGTTGGTTGCATAAATTAGTTCTCCCCATTTGCCCATCTAGCCATAAGGTATCCACTTTTTGTTTTCTTTTGCCAAATAATATATTTTTCTTTCTCTGTATAGTTCTATCCAGGACAGACATAGGCAAATGATTTTTTTTCTATTTTTTTTTTTCTTCTTTACTTCTCGTGGTTGTACATTGCTCATTGTAGCGGCTTTGTTTAACAAATCAAATTATCTCATTTATATGTGCTCTGCTTTGTAAATAGCTATGATTCCTCACCAAAAATGACCTTTATTCATGACAAGGAAGAAACATCCCTTGCCCCCTTCCTCTTTTTTACCCCCCCCCCCCCTTTTTTTTTTTTTTTTAACATTTCCCTTTTGTTGTTTTGTTTTGCCTTTTTTCTCTTATTTATTTTTCCTTCCTCTTCCTCTTCTCTTTCCTCATGAATACTTATACTATAATATGAATAAATAGATAAGGGACTAAATCGATTGCATTAGCATAATTTAAATTATTTACTTCAAAAGCATGTTGGTTGTTCAGTATTCAAGTAAAAATTAAATTCAGCAGTGATTATTTGGTTTCAGCTTCAGTCATTTTAAAAGATCTCTCTTACTTTTGTCTTAGCTCTCTATGAGAACCTGATTCCTTGAGAATTTAGAAGTTGAATATTCAGTCACTAGAATCAGTCAGTTTTGAAGATTTATTAAGTGGTTTTTAGTGGCACCTTTTACCAATCAAACAAAAATGTGAAGTATTTCTTTCGTGAAGCACATTGGGATTATCCTAACAACAATCTTTCTGTAGATCTCTAGTAAGAACAGAGGATTTACTGATATTTGTTCTGTCAAGTCACTGCTTATTTTGAAAGTCAGTTGCCATCTTAATTTATTTCAATTTTTTCCTCTTTCAGATATATTTGAAATACAGAGATTTGTATACTGTAGAAGCCAACAACCCTCGTCAGCTAGTGGAAATTGCAGCCAGAGACATTGAAAAACTACTGAGTAACAGGTCCAAGGCCTTGGTGGTGAGTACTAATTGGTTAGGTTTTTTATTTAGTATTTTTTAAAATGTATATGTACTGTTGAAGCATGATTTTATTGTTATTTTTGCTGCCTTATACACTTCTACTTGCTATACACTTACGGGCAGTGTCAGCCTGATGTTTACAGAACATGACATGTAGAAAGATAGCTCACAACTTCATGGTAGAAAATGAACTCATTAGTTAGTTGGCATAGGGCAGATGCTTATAATATTGATGGGCAGACTAGGAAACATGGCCAAGTAACAAATCAAATTATAAATAGATCAGAAAATAGCCCTCTAAGTGATGCACATGAATGTTTATGACTTGAAGATCACTGTACTCTACAGTCATGATCTTGGGGAAACAAGAATTGAAGATTTTTCTTTAAAAAGTGATTTAAAAATAATGGTGTCTTTGAAGTTATGTTAATTTTGGTATTATTGCTAAATAAATCTGTTGATATTTGTTTTCTTCATCTTTTCAATTCCTCAGTCTTTCTTGATGGTAACAACTAATTATTCTCTTTCAACAAATCTAGCCATGTGTGAATCACATTTATTTCTAGACCTATTCTATTTCTGACTTGATAATTTAATTTGTATTTCAATCATGTTTTGTATCAGCAAAGTTAATCCTGAGCTACTAGTGTGAGGATTGTGCTGCATGATGATCTCACAATTCTTTATGGTTTAAATAAGCAGCAGCTATTTTTTGAAAATGTTTTTTTTTTTTGTCAGCAGTCCCTTTCCGTTCTGTCTTACGAAAGGCCAAACCTGGATAATTGCTTTTTATGACTCCTACTTGCAAAAATATGAATTCTGTAATGTAGTTTGCCTTTCAGACAATAGTCACCAAATACACACAAGGGGGACCTGGATGAATTCATAAACATACCTTTTATAGAGTGGAGCTATTAGAAATAGGCTTAAAGGACAGAACAGCAGGTTGGGATTCCCTGAGCAGTAGTATATCCACTTTGACTTGCAGATGATTTTGGATGTGTCATTTGAAGTGTAAGTAAGAAGAAAGAAGGATTAATTCACCAAACTTTAGACATCTACTGCGTAGACTGTGTGGACGTTAAAACTCTGCTGGTTGCCCTAAAGTCCCTTTTTGTTCAGTGGAACAAAGCAGGCACTTCTCAGCCAGGACTGATCTGAAATGTTCTAAGACTATACAGTGGGATGAGCTTGGACTCAATACTCCATAGTCCGGAGTATGGACTTCTCTCTTCTTTATCAGAGGTGCCTAGATGTATATATATCTATGCTGTTGGTGTGTAAAGCTGGGGGAAATGAGTTCCACTCCAGCAGTCCTTCTATCAGCACAGTTTGACTTAGCTGAAGAATCAATCTGCATGCTATGCTGAGAACTAGCTTTCTTGTAGGAGATGAGAGGAAACTAGGGAAGTCATTTGCTTAGTCAGTTGTCCATGCATAGGTACCACAGGAGGTATGTGTTTTCCTGCTGCTTCTGCTTAGCAGGAGTTCACTCTTGCAGTTTCTATAGCTTCCCTAACATGTAATGTAAATCAGTGTTGTCTGGGAAAAAATTCTCTGTGCTTCAGTTAAATGGGTGGAAAATTGTTTGCTTTCCTTTTGTAACTCAGTGGGCATGTGTTTATGTAGCTTTCTGTGGACTTTGTATTATTACTGCAAAATATTATGAGTCATTTATAGACCTGTGTGAATACACCATTTTTTCCATCAATTTTCCATGAACTCATGCAAGTCTGATACGTGTAAGTTATCACAGCCAAATTTTATTATTTTCCCTAGACTCATGATTCTAGTAGAGATTTTTGCATATGTATGGTGTTTTTTCATAAAACCTTAAGAAAATGAAATAAGTGTCTCATGCTTAGTTTAGAAAAGATTCCAGAACAGTTTTTTCTGTGAAGATGGAGGAAGAAGGGTGTCCCATCTCATTTTAGATGAGCTCTTGATCATTCTTTCAGAAGGGTAATATGATTCAGTTCCCTGAAGTAAAAGAAGACTAAATTAGGGAAAAAAACATTCTTTCAGTGCAGCCTCTCTCTCTCTCAAAAAAAATATTTTTCAGAAATTCTCGGATAATTTTAAATGTTCAAGTCAATAAGGCAAATAAATTCCTCCAAATGTATTAGTGGCTTAAGACCTATGACTTTAAAACCAGTTTTATTAGTTTAGAGGATGTGACTCATGATGTCTTTAGTGCTTGAGGTTGGCATTACTGACAGTGCTGCAGTGAATGTACAATACTTATTATTTTTAGCTGCATGCTATCATTTTAGGATGTGCACAGTGGTTCTCTGCATACCAGCAAGATTTCTTCATGACCTCTATATCAATCTTGCTACTTCATGCAGTGTAATTCACCCTCAGATTGCAATAATTTAGCTCCCCCCTGCTTCCCACAACTGAATTTGATTTTCCATCCTTTAAATACTAATCAATGCTATTTCTTTTTAGTGTTAGAACACCTCTAAAGTTTTTAATGTGACTTTTTTTTTTTTTTTTTGCCTGGGAATCGCAAGAATTTACAAACATTAACTACATGATTACAGCACAAATGTAAGATCCTTTTTCTTTTTTTCTTTTTTTCTTTTTTTTTTTTTTTTGTGGTAAACTGATTGAAATGATCTTTTGAAACTTTTTTCTACTCTTGTTCAAGAAGAACTGAGCTGGCTTATGTATATAAATATCTGAGGAGAGGGTGTTGAGAGGATGGAGCCGGTCTCTTTTCATCTGAGCCCAGCAATAGGACGAGAAGCGATGGGCACAAACTGAAGCACAGGAGGCTCAATATGAGGGGGCACTCTGAGGGTGACAGAGCACTGAGACAGGTTGCACAGAGAGGTTCTGAAGTCTCCTTCACTGGAGATATTCAAAACCCAACTGGATACCATCCTGTGCTATGTGCTCTAGGTGATCCTACTCAGCAAGGGGGTTGGACTAGATGATCTTCAGAGGTCCCTTCCAACCTCAGCCATTCTGGGAATCTGTGATTTTGTGATTCTGACTTGTAGAGGTTGTCAGATTCTTAAAGTTTGTCTTGTGAAAAATTTCTGTGAATGTTGTGGGAGCTTTTTTGTCCTAAATTTATCTGTCTATCTATGGTAATCTATTGTGCTTTCTTAGTCACTCCTATTTTGTTTGTTTTTAATTTAAGTATGTACATACATTTTAAAAGTTTGTCAAATACATTTTTTTTCAGAAGACATTTCTGGGTATGATCAGTCAATAGACGGTTCCTGAGAAAATGTACTTTTCCTTATGTATCAAATGCCAGACACAGCCAAAGCCATACATTCAAAAATGAGTATTACCTCTCAAATTAGTAAACCCAAGTCAATGGTGATTAAGCTTTTAATGTGATTTTAATTGTTTGTTTTAGCTTCTAATTTCTGATTCAGACATCTTTCTTCTCAACTATTACCAAGGTTAGCTGTTCTGGGAAGTTCTGTTATTGGTTCTTTAAAAATATGTGTTTCTTATGTATATTCATGTACCCAGGGGCTTAGTCTGATTTAAAAATAATAAAAATAAAGGGGGTGAGGGGGAAGACCTAAAAAGCATTACCTAAGGGGAGAAATACCCTTTTATTAACTTAACCCCTAGTCAGATCTCTTTGCTGACTCATATTTTACATCATTATCAATTCTAGATCACTTTGCGTTGTTTTCCCTGATGCCATCATCTTAAGAGCTCCTAATGGCTCAGGTATTTGTACTGTCTTTTCTATTTGCAGTTCTCCTGGGTTTATATCAGAGCTTTCAATGACTCCTGTTTTTAAATTTTCCTATTTTAGGAAGGTTTTTTATACATGAGACACTTGCTTGTTATCTCCTGAATCTGAGCTGATACTTTCTACTAAGATAATTTCTTCACCTTCCGTATGTTTGCTGCTTCTTTTTCTTTTCATGGACTATCTTTATGCTTGCATTTTGTAAACTTTATGTAGTGAAGCTGAATTGTTTATCTGAAGTTTAAGTCATCTTAAATCTACAGGGTCACATTTTTTCTGAAATTAGAAGTGGAGTTGAACATAACTGTTACTAATGACTGCACAGAGAATTTTACTGTTAGGGCTTATGTGACTCAAAGTGTTAATTAAGACCTGAATCATGAAAAGAATTTGATGGAAGAGGATTATACATCCTCCAGTAATGCCATGAGGAAGGTGCCAGTGAAGGTTATCAGTGGTGTCATTGCTCAAACACTAGCATACTACGGAGATGGCTATGATTTTTCCTAGGCATGCTACACAGACAATCTCTGGGCAAGGTTATAATAAGTATTAGTGATGACTTTTCTAATACTATGTTAGCATCCCTTGAGCTGCAAGAGCACTTTAAATGAAAAATAACACTTGTATACTACATTATATTTGTGTTTTCATGCACCTTTATGCTAGAAAATTATATAATTAGGAAAGATAAAATTACTTCTGTGCATTACACAAGAAAGACTTGAGTAATTTGGAAAAGCATTATGATTTCATTTCTGGTTTATATATGAAATGATTTTAAGGAAAATTTGGACAAAGATGACTTGTTCCACTCTAAAGAAAGAAATTCTACTGTTGTTTTTCAATGTGTATGAATTTACGCTAATATGAAAAAATGTTTGTGAGCAGCTTTAAAGGTGGTTGAAATAGGTGTATGGCTGGGCATGGGGAAAAGGGAAAGCCCTGATCTGAACTCAGAGGGATTTGCTAAATGACTTTTGCCAGAAAATGAGGACCATAGCACAAAAAGCAAAGATGAAAAGAACACAGAGGCTTTTCTAGCAAATTGCAATGGAGAAGGAGGGTTGTATCAGCTGTAAGGAGGGAGACAAGCACCAGCTCATGGTCAATGATGTCAAAGAATGCCATGTGTCAGGGCCTGCTGTTTAAACAGTGAACATGTCTTTTTTTGCTTTACTGTTGATTACTATTGCATACTTGCCTGTCTTAACTCTTACCAAGCATACACCATTTAAGTATTATGAGATTTCCATATTTACTTGGTATTATGTGCAAGTTCATATTCTGTCTATATGTATCCTGCTAAAAGGTGGTATATAGGCTAGCTGTGCTACCAATGTGACCTGCATTTGCATGTTTGGGATGGTGGAGGCTTTGTTGAAAATATATCCTGCAGTAACTAAGGGCAAAATTCCCAAAGGTTCTTGTATGCTTTTCAGGTACTCCCCATTCATCAGTGCAATAGCTGTCTGGAGCTATGTAGATCATGCTAGTAGATCATAAGCTTTCAGTTCTGCTGGAAGCAAAATAATATAAACAAAAACTTTTCTATGTACAAGAAAGTGAGGATACTTGCATTTGGAAACAACTGTTTTATGAGTATCACTAGAAATACTGAAAAGTATTTGACATTGTAATAATTTATAAAATACAGTTAGAAGAGTTACAAATATTTTCCCACAGACTGTGTAAATTTAAAACCTTTTAAACTCATAAATATGTGAGTTGGACTCATGACATATTTCTTTATTACTCATGTAAAACACTGTAGTAAGCTTAAGCTTCGCAAAGATCCCAATTTTTGTTGTCACACTTTAAAAATTGTGAATAGTGTTTTTTAGAAAATTATATTTTAAAAAATCAGTGGTTTGCAAAAGGCTTTTGGGATTTTGTTTTTCAGTTATCCATCATGTTGTGAGGGAAATGAAGTATGACTTACTTTAAAGCAGTGTCTGATCCAGTGCTGCACACTAAACCCAAGGTGCAGCCTCATTTTTCTGCAGTGTGGTGTCATCAGTTGTGCAGCCCTCAGCCTTCATCTGTCCACCTGAGCAGCCCAATACTCGTTAGGTATCAGGGAGCATCTCTAATGTTCCATCTCAGGAAAATCTGAAGTTTTACCTTCTTGCACTTTTTTATTTATTTTATTTTATTTTATTTAGCTGAAGAGAGGTTAGATCTTTTAGGTAAGAGAAAATTAAATTGGAGAGAAAATGATGATTAAAGAATACCTACTAACACTCTTTACAAGCACAGCCTGCAGAAAATGTTGGAAACAACATCAAAATATCCTATTTCCTGCTTCAGTAAGGTCCTTTTCCACATTCTCAAGTTATTTACTAAATACTCTTTTTTTACTCTTTCTGAAAGACCTTGCATCAGTGTCAGTACTTTGTTGTCAACACTATAATGCATACTGAGTGCATTATTTAATAAACTTTTGTTCCATTACTGCCCATATTGAAAGGAAACAGCATAACTGTTTATATAAAACAAAGACTCAAATTCCACTAAAATACCTTTCACCAGAGAATGAGAGACATTCATATTTTCACTGTCAAATCCTTGCCTAAGGTTTCTTTGTGTTACTTTCTATTGGGTTATTTGCTTTTACTTGTTTTCTTGGGACTGTAGAGTTTCATGCAATTTTGCACATTATTGTCCAGATTTCTTCAGACATCTCAACCAGAGAAATCATATCTTCATTCTAGCCTTTATGCCTTGGGTTCTTATGAAAACTGAGGAAAGTGAGTTTCCATGGAAACTGAGGCACAGATTGTGTGCTAGGAGGCAGGTTGCCTGTATGTGACATTGGGAAATGTCCAAGGTGCACCGTTGTGGCTGTGGCTGGGAATGAGGAGTTCAGAGTGTTTGTCTGCTAGTTTAAATACAGTTTCAACACAGCTGTGCAAGTATGTCCAGATTCCCTTATATTTTCCTGCTCATATGGAATAAGGCTTCAATATCTCACAATACAACTGGAAAATTTAAATAAACCTGTTATAATGTATTTTAAGATTCCTGAGCAGAGATGTCATCCACTTTAAATAGGATTGGGAATTTTTCTGTGGTATCAAAGATCTATATGACTAAAATAAATTTTGTGGGTGTGCTTGATACTTTTTTTTTTTTTTTTTTTTTTTGGCTGGGGGGGGAGGGTTCCAGAGGACAGGTTCCAAAGCTTTAACCTGAGTTTTGCTTTGGATCCCTAAAACACACTTAGTATCCTAGATAGCCTTCCAAGACACCTACTTTCTTGTCTGTGAATGATAAATCACTTATACTAACAAGATGTTTTTCTATTATTTTAAAATACACGATAGATAAATTTTGATTGACTGCTCGTGTTTGTTTAGTGGAACCTGCACTGGGCAGCATCTCTTGCTTAGTGCTCTGTTGCAATTCAACCACTAGTCTCCTGAGCTGCTGCAGAAATGTCAAAGAAGCCTGAATTCTCACACCTAACACCTAAAGATTAACCAATCCATGAAGGTTTGGGGCAGGTTTGTGAGATAAAAATATCTGTGTATACATATGGATATACATCTAAATCTGGACACACACGAGTGTGTTGAAGTTGCATCTGAATTATATTCCAGTATACATGTAGATACTGTACACGTATATGTGTACACACACAACTATTTTTTAATCTAACGGGTAAATACAAGACATCTGACCAGCGAGGAAGATTTGCAGCTTGGTTGTCTTCTTTCCCATTTAAGCACTCTGATTGCAAGGCTCAAGTCCTCCAATCTATAACATACATGTAAGCTGTGCACAAATCACCTTCTGAAACAATTTAATGCTAACAACTGCTCTCTGCTGTCATTATCATCCCCCTCAAAAATGTTTAATTAATTTATTCTTGTCCTCAGACTGCGAGGACCAGAGTATTTGCCCTATAACCTGAAAATTATGTTATTTTCAAGAGGTGTAATTTGGATACTCCTAAAGTATCTGCAATCCTGACTTCTCTCATTATTTTGTAAAACATGATATGGTAAACACTGTGATTTTGTCATTAGGAGACACTGATTAACTAGGTCTTGAAACACTTGATATTTCCTTTTTCCCATTTCACACACCAATGCAATATCCTATAGAATCAACACAGAAAAGGAGAGGTCCCAGTTTTAGTGGTGGATTGTGATGGCTTCAGAATGTTCATCAAGACATAGTCTTTCCCTTCTCCTTTCCTAGCTGATTTTAAGGACTTAAACCATGTTGAAAACTGATTTCAAAACTAATTCCAGTAAAAATGTTACACTTTCAAGTGTTTCTACCATTTTGACTCACTTGCCAGCTACATGCACTGCTGGGCAATTGTATTTTAAAAGGCTCAAGCTGGAGAGATTCAGAGAAGAAAAATAGTTTGTATTGTTGTTTGTCTCATACCAAATAACACTTTCCAACACTTTGTTTGTATTTCCTGATACATGAGAGGCTGGTCATAATGCAGAACAGTTAGCGCTCTGTGTGCTGGGTTGTTTACCGAAATAATTTCAGGTCTGACTTAGTAGGAAGAGAAAATGTACATGGATAGAAAAGGGCAAACTAACAAAAATAAATTAACAGTTAAAAAGATGAACAGAGTTTTGTCTATACTTGTCTTTGGGCAGTGCATGCATATACCTATACAAAGGTTTTATGGTGGTTTTCACTCTAATATTGGAATTGTTAGGTTATAGCAGTTTATTCTGTTTAATCTTTCAAAATATTTTATTCCTTTATTTGAGCTTTGTATTTCACCCTGGGGGTGACTCTTGGGCTATACAGAAGGTATTGAATGAAAGTATTCCAGTGTGTTAGCAGCATTACAAAACAAATGATTTAAATTTTGATGAAATCCTACAAGAGTAAGGAGATGTACTGGCAAAATACAAATAAAATAAAGGGGTCTGTGTAAGCACTGTAAGGTCACACATGCTATGTTTTTACATGACAGTATGTCATGGTTCTTTAATTTTTTCCAGTATGTATTTATTTGGTAGAATCTCATAGAGTTAGGACTCCAGCTCTATTTATGTGCTTACTTTTTATATCTCCATCAATTCTGTATATTGTGAGTAATTCACCAAGATGGGAAATGTCTAAATTTTATTTCTGAATACTTCATGTGAGTGTTCAGAATAGACATTGTCATCTCCTTTTTGCAGTGTTAGATTTAGATTTCAGTCCATGACTAGAGCTGGCCCAGATAATGGAAATAGCTACTTCAGTTGCAGCAGAAACTATGCAGGTGAGTTCAAGACTGGTACTGCAGTTCTTTTAAAAGTGGCTTCACTGGCAAGTTTTCACACTAGGAAAAAGGCTTTTTTAGACTATAATACTGAGTCAGATAGCCTGTATGAACTTTGCTTAAATCTCTAGATGTTAATACAGTCTGTTTTGATAGTCAGTTGTGGTTGTTGAAGAAAAAAAAAAAAAAAGGCAAACAAAAAATGTGGTTTGGAATGACAGCTATTGATATGTGACACTTATGAAGTCAAACATTTGTCAACTTGTCCACTTGTCAGATATTTGAATTTGTTTTTACTTGTCTTGCCTGGAGTCTTGTTTTATTAACTGAAATACAGGTTCTATAGATGCAGCAATATGCCTCAGAGGATAAATTCACATAACTTACATACCTTGCAAGGCATCATAAAAGTCGGGAAAAATAAATCAAGAGGGCCTGCAATGAAAGTTCGTACAGATATTGCCTGTTTCAGTGTTCTTACTTTCCATGGCTTAGTTGATCTGGCTCCTGCAGATCTTGTATTCTTGTTGACAGATAAAGAGTGGGTCCTTCCTCCCACTTCCCATATCCTCATAGATAGCCATGAGTCATTGTTTTGATTTCTGTAGACCTGAACTGTATACAATGCTGAAATAGCATCCAGTATGCTAGCTTAGAGAGACACCTGCTGAATCTCTGTCCTGCTAGCAGTGTGTTGCAGTTAGAGTTTCTAAGTGTGACGGAGATGATGAAAGCTAAAAAGAGCTTGCAGCTATTCATATTATTGGATGATCAGCTTCACTGTTTAACTTTTCCTTTTCCCTACACAACAGATTGTCTCTGATACCATAGCTTCTTTTTTGCTTTCCCATTTGGTAAGTAGAGAAATCAGGAACGAAGACTGCTGTAGCATTTCTTTTCTATTCAGCCTGTTTTGTTTATTCATTGGAGCAAATTCCCTTGCAAAATAACTGTTCATGGCTAATTTTCCAGAGATTCTGTTGTTGCCATTGTTTAAACTCTCTGTTGGGGATTCTTTGTGTATGTGTTACAAGCGTGTTTCTTTGTCTCGGTTTATGGATACTCAATTTTAATTTGTGAAATATGTTCTGCAGGTGCATAGCCTCATCACAGTGAGTGTTAGCCTAAACTGGGGGGTTGATGTAGCAGCTGTGAAAGGTGAAATTTTGTCCAAAGAGTTCTTTTGGTTTCCTTTCATTATGATGATACTTTTTCAGCTTCAGAAGCTCAGATTTAAAACAAAACAATGCAACCCAAACCCTCTGTTGTTTCTCTATTTGGATTTCTCCCAGCTTTTGTCTCCAGGGCTTTGCTACACTGCTTAGCTGAGGCTTACCCTCAGGCAGTTTTGTCTCCTGCAGATATTTTTGTTTTCCTTGTTGTATGTGCTTCTGCCTGATGGGCAAAGAGAACTTTTCTTGTTTATTTTTTGACCTAAGGACTTTTATTCAGATCATCTCTCCAAAAAGCAAGAAATATATTGCCAAATTTACCAGTGTAAGACTGTTTTCCAGCCTGGCTAGTTGGAAATATTAAAAAAAAAAAAAAAAAAAGAAAAAAAAGAAAAGAAAAAAGAAAAAAGAAAGGTTTTCCATGATAAAACACATTTTTCAAAATCACAATATATCATGCTAATATATATATATATATATATTTTTTTTTTTTTTACTCAAATTGATCTGATTTGTAACGCTTTATGACTAAAAAGACTGAACATGAATGTAAGTGTTCTTGGGCATTTTGTTGGCTGCTGTACTCTGATGCTATTTGGCCAGCCTTCCCAATGCTCCTAGTTTTTCTCCCAATCATTGAGTTTGCTTTTTCAGTCACAACCAAAAATGAATTATAATATTTTAAAATCCTCTGTGAAATCAAAGCTCCACTTATTTTCTGGAAGCTCTATTAAACATAACTGTGAAGAGCCAAATATAAGTGGTGACTATAGTGGTCCAGATTTGCACACAAAAGTTACACATAAACTTAAACAAAAGTTACACATAAACATAAAATGGTAGTTGTGTGCTGTACTGGCCTTTGAGCCTCAACTCTGCCTTTGTGAGGCCTTTATTTCCAGGCCTTGAATAAGTCTGGGGCTCTTCTCTGCATTTTCTCTTGTCTTTCACTATCTTTTCTTTGAGAACATTGATACCTGCCTATATGCACAATTCCAATATTAGTCTCAATGTACTTTTTGTACACTCCTTATTTTTCTTCATATTAGAGGTTCAAACTAGACTGCTTTGATACATCATCACAGTAACTCATATTTAATTATTCACTCACTTTATCTTGTAAATTCTTCCCAGGGTAGAAGACTGCATTCAAAGAATCAGTCTTTTTTTTCTGAGTATGCTGTGAAATCTGTATATTACTCGATCTATTTTTAATAATGAATTAAACAGTGTAAGAATGCATCATGTTTGAGCTCATTTCAACCTGGGGTACTTTGTGTGACAGTTGTACAAATCAGAAGGAGTGTTTCTACAAAGTAAGTCTTCATGCCGTATTGTAGCTGACAGGTAGTATTGCCACAGGTTTCCTTAACCAATGATGGCTTCTAGGAAATGTTTCTTTGCATACTACCAACAACCTTAAAGGTCAATGTAACAGACTACTTGCCTTTATTGTAGTTTACAGAATGCATTAGTAATAAAAATAACATAAAAAAAAAAAAAATAAAAAATCAAATGACAAGAGGAACACAGTTTGGAAATTTTTAAAATTTATTTATTCTTAAAAAAATAAATGTATATATGACATCTCTTACAAATACACCATTTTCTTGGTGGAAAGAATTTTAGAATTGTAATAAATTCTCAAAACATTTGTGTGTAACTCGGTTTTATTTGCATTTCAGAGGGCAGAATTAAAACACAAATGAAAGTAAAAGTTAGATTATTTAAAATGGAACCTTCCCTAATGATTATGTGCAAAATCATCAAGGACTTTGGGTCTCCAGGCACAGCATTTCATTATTCTGTTCTCATGACAATGTTGAGTCTGCTAATCAGTGTGTCATGTTGGAAATAAAAGACCTTTTGGGCAAGACAGAGATTTTATCAGTGAATGATAGAAGTTTCTGGCATGCCCTCTGTTTTCTGTGTTTTCACGTTTTTTCTTCTTTCCTCCTTGTTCTTGCTCCTGTTCTTTCCTTCCTTGTTAGTAGGTAGTGGAAGGGAGAAACCACAGATTTATTAGGGCTTTCTTCTGCATTATATGGGGTTGGTGATACATGGTGCTGTTTAAGTGTATGAGAGAACACCTCCTGTTGTTAATGACATTATATTAATTAAAGTATAACCATACTGGTGTCCTGCTATTTAAAGGTGCAAGTTACATTTATTGCCCATTTGAAGGAATACAAACAAATTTCCCCTGCTAGTAAAATACTAAGACTTCAGTTTTCTATTGGGAGTGACAACTGAAGCCAGTGGTTAGCTTATGGGTAAGAGCATATGAAATGTCCTTCTCGGTCAAGGTTGCTTATGTAGCTTGTCTTCTGTCCTGCCATTGATTTGGGGAAACATTGTGAACCACACAAGTCTGGTGTGGTTCGTGGTCCAATATGTGTGTAATGCCCTGGTATTCACAATCTTTGGATTAGATGTTTTAAAGAGCACATCTCTGCCTGTTCACTTCAGTATCTGTTAGTGAATTTATCCATAAATTTACCTAGTCCCTAATCTGCTTCCACAGCGTCCTGTACTAGGTCATTTTCAGACCTCACTATTTGTTGGATAAAAAAGTGTTTTCTCCTGTCTGCTCTAAATTTATTTCTGGTCTCAGTGAGTGCTGCCTGGTCCAGTATTGCTAGATTTGTTGTTAAATAAAAATTTTGGCATTTGGTATAGAACATCAGCCATATCTTCTGTCAGCCTTTGTGCCTACCAAAAGGTAGCTCTTCTAGTCTCTCCTTGATGGGCTATCTTACAGAGAATGAATAACTTCTATAGCAGTTACTTCCATCCCATTATTTTATTTTATTTTATTTTTTTTTTTGAGGTGTTTGGAACAGGAGAGAGTTAGGTACAGTGCAGGAGGAGCTTCTACCATGTCTTAGCTGTCTGCATCATGCTCCAGGTCATCTTCTAGAATATGATCAGTAAGGGACTATTCATCTTCCAGCACATTGTTTCCCTTGTTTCTCTTCTGACTTCAGACATAGTTCTTTGGTAGTCAAGATCATGGCAAAAGGCTCAGATATTGCAACTGTGTGAATAATTTTAGGTTTTCAAGCAGGCTTTTTTCAACAACAACAAAAAAATCAATAAACTAAAATCACAATAAAATCTCTACCAGTCAGACAAATTAAATAATTAAGATCTAAATAAATATTATTAAAAAACCAAGCCAAACCAAAACAACAAAAAAGTTTTTATTACATCATAGTATCATTTAGGTTGGAAAATACCTCTAAGATCATCTAGTCCAACCTTGATATATACTCAACCTTAATACATGTATATATTTAACTTTGGAAGAAAAGTATAGTTAAAGCTTTTTTTTTTTTTTTTTCCTTTCCTAATGAGAAATTAAGATACTTTGCTAGAGACTTTGCTAGAGTGAAACTATCTGTTTTATTCAGATGTTTTCCTTTTTTTTTTTTTTTTTCTTGGTCAAATTAGATTTCTTGGCCAAATAAGATTAAATTAAATAAATTGTCACTATGGAGCCCAAGTAGGATTAAATTTAAAAATATCTGATTTGACTAATGCAATATGTACATGCCTCAGAGTAGCTTTCAACTTCAGCAGAACTCATGCTGCAGCGAGGACCTATTAAATTGCAGAAGAGGCATCAGATTCTGATTTTAAGCCCATTGTAGAGCCTTTTTCTTTGCACAAGTGAAAGATAGAACTTCAGACATTTGGGTCGGTTGCTGGTCATCTAATTTCATAATCTAACATTCAGCAATGAGCAATTGAATAATCTTTCCTTTCAAACAGTCACATTTTTTTCCTTTTCAGTTCAGTATTTTGCTTTTTGAGCCAACATGACTGTAGGGCAACGAAGCTGAAAGGTCTAGAGAAAAGTCTTATGAGGATCAGCTGCGGGAGCTGCTGTTGTTTAGCCTAGAGAAAAGGAGGCCCAGGGGAGACCTTATTGTACTTTACAGTTACCTAAAGGAGGTAACTGTGCAAGATGGGGATCAGGCTCTTCTCCCAAGCACCAAGTGATAAGATGAGAGGAAATGGCCTCAAGTTGTGCCAGGGGAGGTCTAGGTTGGATATTAAGAAAAATTTCTTCCCTGAAAGGGTTGAGGCATTTAAATTGGCTGCCCAGGAAAGTGGTTGAGTCACCATCCCTGGAGGTATTGAAGAAACGTGTAATGTACAACCTAGTAACATGGTTTGGTGGTGGACTTGTCAGTATGAGGTTAAAGGTTGGAATAGATGATCTTAGAGGTCTTTTCCAATCTGAATGATTCTATGACTATACTGCTTATTCTATACCTGCAGTATCCTTAAATGCGCTGTAGGACTGGATAGAAGTATGGGTTCCATAGAGAAACAGATTGTTCTCATGAATATTTGCTTTTTTCCTCTAACATTTTGGTAGCATGTTTTGTGCCAGTATTTCAGGAGTGCAGCTAATTGGTAGCCTTGGGAAAGAATGCAGGTAGATTTGGGGCTTTTCTAAGTAAGCTTTAAAGGAGTCAGATCATAAGGGCCTCAATCATTGGAAACAGCTTGCTGTAGAGCTAGTTAAGAAAACTATATTACTGACTTCATGGAAATATGATATAGACTCAGGTAGCAAGTTCACCTGGCATCTATGATAGTTTTTTTCTTCTTTATCAGTCTAAGGTGTCCACATGCTACCTTCATCTCATCTTTTGGGCTTTGTAGTGGAATTTTTATGTTAACACATTCCTTAAGAGCAGCTCCTGTCAGCTTTCTTTGCAACATTGACCTTTGCTGCACTTGTTAGTACAAGAGGCAAAATTCCCCAGGAACCCAGCAATTTCCTCACACTATAAGTCTCTGTGGAAAAGCTTGGAAAGCAGGATGTGCTGAAGGAAAGCAGTGTAACAAACTGTTTTATGCAATTTCCTGAAGATCTAAATGGCAGTTCCTAACTCTAGGTGATCCAGTTGTGAATTTGCCGATAAACAAATGTAAACATCCCCTCTAAAGAGCAGAAGCTGTAAAAAATCCTGTAAAAATCAGTAGCAGCTGAGGTAATTCACCATTTTTTTAAGTAAGTCCACTTGAATTATAAGATTGCCTTTGATTGGGAAGCTTCAGGAAACAATAGTTTTGTGATGTGTCAGTATGATGAAGTTATGGTTTCTTCAAAGTCGAAAGTCTGTCCAGGAACATTTTTCACTCTGGTGCATCTGCTTAGAAATTACAAATTGATACTTCTCAGCTGGATGCCTAAAGGGACCAGGCTTACTGTATATATGTATATATATATATATATACATATATATATATAATATATATATATATATATGTATATATATATATATATATATTTATGAGCTCACTTGGGGTTGAAAGTGCACTCCAGTGGTCTGTCTGCAAACATATTTACATGTCTGTTCCTAGTGTTCAGAGAGAGGGACGCTTGACTGCATTTGCTCCAGAGACTGGTAAGTCTCCAACATATGCCTGTGTTGAACACATCTGACCGGGTGGAATCAGAAACAAGGAGTCACCTGGTGTGAGACGTACAGCTGGAGGGCAGGTATCTACATGCAGGGGTCATGACTTACACTGGTGTATCTGAAATCCTCTGTCTGGAGCATTGCTATTTGGGTCAGTGTTGCAAGACAACACCTTGATTTCCTTGGAATCAGAGACTGAAATCTTCTGCTTAAAATATCTAAACATCTCTGTAGCTATCAAGTCCTTTTCTTTTCTTTTCTTTTCTTTTCTTTTCTTTTCTTTTCTTTTCTTTTCTTTTCTTTTCTTTTCTTTTCTTTTCTTTTCTTTTCTTTTCTTTCTTTCTTTTCTTCTCTTCTCTTCTCTTCTCTTCTCTTCTCTTCTCTTCTCTTCTCTTCTCTTCTCTTCTCTTCTCTTCTCTTCTCTTCTCTTCTCTTCTCTTCTCTTCTCTTCTCTTCTCTTCTCTTTTCTTTTTGTTTTACGTGTTATTCTTTTTTAATATGACTGGAAGAAGATTCTGTATTTCAAATATCAGTCCAGAAAATTAGGGATTTGAGATCAAATTTATCTTCAACCCAAGATGTTTTACATCTGTGAACCAAAAGTGTTCTGATCACTTAATTACAAGCTAGACTGAATGGAAATACATTATTTTTCCTTGGTTATTCCCCTATCCAACCAGTGCTGAGCCACTATGAGAAATGGAGAACTATGGATCCAGGAGAAAGGATAATACAGGAGGGCATGGATCTTAGTTTCCATAGCACCCAGATAGATGAGAGTAAATACTTTTCCCATTGGTCTTTTTATAAATTTAAACATCAACATCATCTTCTGCAAGACATTTCTATAAAGTATGGCAGGTGTCAGAACATGTTCTTAGCAGGGTATCTTGGAATTAAGTGTTTTAGGTGGGTATTTGGAATTTAAGTAGCTGCTCTTGCAGTTCAGCTAATGCCTCTAACTAAGATTTAGAGTTACCCAGGGAAACCTCTGCTCTGAAGAAGAGATTATCTGAATGTTTGATGTCAGCAAGTTTAGTGAGTAAATTTTCTCCTTAGAAAATAGACTCTTGACTCTTAATGCAGTTGTCAGAGGATTTTAAATTCACTTTAATATTAATATTAATTTTCAGAATTGTTAAAAAATAACATCATTGATTTGTAAGTGGTGTCACAAATAAAAATCCTTTAGAACCCAGTTACAGGTGAGTAAACAGTCAGACAAAGGCAAAGGGGAGGATATCTACTTTAGCTATGGGAAAATGTAGTTTGTAGATAACAGTTTGAATTTTATTTCTAGCTGTTTTATATATATATATATATATATATATATATATATATATATATATATATATATATATATATATATATTTTTTTTTTTCCCCTGGACCAGTATCCAATTCATTCCTTAGAAGCTGAAAGAAATGCATTACATGAATTTTTAATCTTACTTATGTTTAGTTAACAGTGACATAATTAACGTAGTTCAAGTTTTTCATTTTTTAATAATAAGAGAAGTTTTGCCAGTCTTAAGGTTCAGTACATGAGACAGAAATTTTATTTATTTATATATTTAATTTTAATAGAATTGTTTAGGGATTTAATGTTCTTTCAATTTGGTATTTCTTATTAAAGTTTCAATCACCCACCACTTGATTGTGATTAAAACTGCCCCATGGCAATAAATTTTTTTCTATGCAAATATGACAGGTATAATTATGGCAAACCTAATTGTTCATATATTGTTAGTTTCCATATGGTGATAAGTTGGGTGTTCTAATAGGTGATGAAGTAATAAGATTTATTTTCCCATTTAAAGAGTAGAACAAAACAAAAGAATTAGTTCTCTTCCTTGAGCCTGTGTCCATAATACACTCTCTTGATGTAACGAATTCTGAAGTTAGCTCCAGACCAAAGACAAAAAGTTGTTGATTTGTGAAGTACTGAATTAGTACAGGGGAAAAGGGTTTTGAGATATGGTGGACTTATTACAGTAGGCAGCATTAAGACAGCTGAAAGGAGCTGGGTTCCCATTCCCTAGTAGTGTTGACATCATAACAATGTCATATGAAGGAGGAGCAGTTGTCTTTCCCTCTAAATGCCTCCATTAACATCTTCATCACCTCTGTCTCTGACATTTCTAAGGAAAAAATGTGTATATTTTTTAATCTATAGTTAGCAAACCTGAAATTCATCAGCTCATGTTTCAAGAGTATTTCCTCAAATATTTCACTGATGTGACCTGTTACTGACCTCATCAGGTTGCAGCTTCATTATGAAGGGGTGTCGTGGTTTAACCTGGCCGGCAGCTAAACACCACGCAGCCGTTCGCTCACCCTCCCCCCTCCCTCTCTGGGACGGGGGAGAGAAATGGAAAGTGAAGCCCGTGAGTTGAGATAAAGACAGTTTAATAAGTCAGGAAAATAATCATAACAAAAATAATAATAACAATAATAATAATAATAATACAATGGTGATAATAGGAAAGTAATAATAATATGTACAAACAAGTGATGCACAATGCAATTGCTCACCACCTGCTGACCGATGCCCAGCCTAACCCCGAGCAGTCCAGCCCCCTCCCCACGGCTAGCCACCCCTATATATTGTTTAGCATGACGTCAGATGGTATGGAATACACCTTTGGCTAGTTTGGGTCACCTGTCCTGGGTCTGTCCCCTCCCAGCTCTTACTGCACCCCCAGCCTGCCTGTTGGCAGGGCAGAGCGAAAGGCTGAGATGTCCTTGGCTTGGTATAAGCACTGCTCTGCAACAATTAAAACATCAGGGTGTTATCAGCACTCTTCTCATCCTAAGCCAAAACACAGCATTCCACCAGCTACTAGGAAGAAAATTAATTCTGTCCTAACTGAAACCAGGACAAGGGGATTTTTTGCCCTCCAAGGAACTAGTAGAGAATATTTGCCAAAACAAAAAAAAAAAAAATATTGATGATGTTTTATGTCTTGCCCTGCTGTATAGAAGAACCTAACATAACCTTTCGGTTTCAGTCTTTGTTTGCACACTGGCCGTGGCTGGGCTTCTTCCCCTTTGCTCTTTGTGCTGTCTCCAAGTTTGTGCTACAGCAGCAGTGACTCATTAATGCTCAGTCCAGTGTAAAGTTTGAAACAGACAGCCTCTGCTGCTAAATTCAGTAGCTATTCCCTGAGTACCCTGTCTGAGTCAGAGCACTGTGGAGCAATAATTTTGTTTTTGCTGGATGTGTTTGGGAGGATGCTGCAGGAGTGGGCGGCTGTAATGCTCTTGCTGCTGAGCAGGCAGTGAGCAATCCCCCTTGACGTTTGCTTTGTTGTTGTGTGTTTTTTTTTTCTTTTCCCCTTTTTTGAGAATTAAAAATATATATATATATATATATATATAAAGAAAGAATAAAAAAAGGTTTACATGTATTCTGGAGTTGTCAGGATGTATTCATGTTTAAACAGGTCTTTAAAAAAAATAATGTGAATGAACAGAAAATGCTAGAGGAGTGTATTTACTTGCTCCCAAGGTGATAAAAGCAGATTGAGTTGAAATCCTAGGGGTGAATATTTTCAGGTAGGTTTCAAACAAAATCAGTATTTAGTAATACAGAAGATGGTGATGTGTGTTAACTATGTGGTCCCAAAACACACTTTCTCAGCATTTCCAAACTGTGTTCTCCTCACGGCTTCAGTGGCATGCCAGACTTCCCACCAGGTGAGCAGTCCTTCCCTCCTGGCTCCCAAGTATCCTTTTTGATTTTTTTTCTCTTCCAAGCTTCTATACATTATAATGAACTATATACCAGGAGAAATAGTCACTGAAGAGCATCTTAAGGCTGTGTCTTAAGATAAGCAATGGAAACCGAAGGACCAATCCATGACATTTTGCAATTCTATAACTTTCTCATCTAATGAAACATTTTGTGGGCTTTGAAGAAGATGGCAGAGGTCTCCTTATGTGTAATACAACTTTGAAAATGTCATGTACAGATGTGTTTGTAATTCTTGGTTATGCTCTTTAAATAAAATGCTTCTGTTAAGACTTCTTCAGTGAGGTCCCAGTCGTAACTACAGCTGGGTCATCTATTGGCCATGCATTAGAATTTGTAGGAGGGACATCAAGTGGCAGAGCTGTTAAGAACGAGATGTGCTTTTGCAGGATGCTTGACTACATGCTCTGATTTATTATTTAGCTGTGAGTTATGTTCAGTTCAGCAGGGGAGCTTTTCTTCCGGCAGTTCCATTGAGATCTCTGTGTGTCAGATGCAGTGACTTGGACATCATTCCTGTTAGCATGCTACAACTGTGTGTTTTCAACAGAATGCATTTTCACAGTGACTTCAATACCTACAGAAGAACAGTTTATTGCTTCCTTCTGTACTCTCTAATACTCAGTATGTTCACACAAACATTATATTGTTAATTGCTTCTTTACTGTATACCATTTCTCAGCCTAGAAATGACAGAATTCCATTCTGTTATATAGAATTGAATTAATGATAGTAAATAGCGTTATAATGAAAAGCTCTCCTACTACTTCAAATTAAAATACCATCTTCTCGAATTCCATCTAAACTCAGCAAAGGATTCTGGTATCTTTTTGCTGTGTTTGAGTGAGGAACAGGCAAGTGGGTGGGGCAGGTGATAAATATTGATGGAAGTTTCTTTTAGTTCCTGGAAGCAGGGTATTTTAATGGAATAATGTTTCTATCAACACGTACTAGAGCAATTTCTGCATCTGTGAAAGTTTACTGTCATTATTTAAGAACTTTATTCGTGATATAGCTAACCTTGTAAGTAGCTTAAAAATTGAAAAACACTGCTGTCTAAATTAAAAGAGTAGACATAGAAACATAAAGACTAAACCGTATTGCAGTTACACTTTATTTAATACACAGTGAGAAATGTTGCAATATCTAAGCTTAACAATAATGGAATAAAAGTCTAAGCTCTGATATCTTCCTAGGCATTTTTTTTATCTGCAGTTGTAGTGGCTGTGATAAAAATGGAGCACTACAGCAAAAGCCAGCGGGAAATGGTTGTGACCAGAAAATAAATTCCATAGGCAACGGCCTGGTGATTACTTAAAAACTGTCTGGATCTGCTTTTTTAGTCCCACTAGCAGTTCTGTGAGGAATTGTTTCACAGAAGCCCAGGGCATATTAAAGATGGGGGTCTTAGATTAAGCCAACAAAGACAGTAAGATTTCAGATACTCTTCAATATTTCATAGGCTTTCAGAATGAAGACCGATATGCCAACTGTGTGAGTACTTGTGGTCCTGCTTTATCATGGAGTCCAAGTGAACTGTGGATCACACACATTATATATATATAATATATATAAAAATATATATAAAAATATAAAAAAGGATATATATATCCTCTGCGGTACATATTGTAGCTACCTGCAAGAAAGTGTAATTCCCTGACAAGAGACATGCCACTAACTGGTTCATTTTTATAGCAGTCCTTAGGGTCACTTTGTTTATACTACCTATTGAACGATGAATACAAAATGAAAAAGCATGCCATATGATTCATTTTTTGTTAAATTAAGCTTTATAAAAACTTTGTTCAGACTAAGCAAGACTAAGCTAGTAGTCTTCCTCTGTGTCTGCTGTAAAATATACACTGCCAAGGTGGAGTGGAGGATTCATGTCAAGGTCCTTAAGTGCAAGGATTCATTTCAGGTCCTTCAGTGCAATTCCTTCTTCTGCAGCAGAGAAAAACACAAACCTTTAAAATTTCTTCATGATTTAGTTGCTTCTTGCCTATAAGTTTGTGGATCATTCTTTCTATGCCAGCAGTGACCTGCAACCTTTTTGCCCCCTGCACTGCCCTCAAACCCTTATTCTCTTTGAAAACCTAGATCTCTGTTATGAGAAGGGAACTAGATCTCTGTTATGTTCAAGTGTAAATACAAATTCATCCATGTACTTGACCGATTTTCAAACTTGATGATGATTTTTAAAGTGGAACAAAAAGAAATAACAGGCTTTTGTGTCACCATGCTGCAAAACACAGTGTTAGTTTTCATTAGTGTCTTGATAGGTAGCAGGTATTTTTTTAATCTGTGTAACTTCTCAAGACTGAACAGGTTTTCCAGAATTATATTTTTATATTATATTATAATTATATTATATTTTTCCAGAATTATATTTTTCAATTTAGAACCAAAGCTAAAAAAAAACAAAACACATAAAACCCATATCCGTCGGATGTCAATTTTGTCACTGGCAAAAAAAAACAAAGGAAACATTCTCTCTCATATCTTTCTTTGCTGAGTGAAAAATGTGGTGCCAATTACAATGGATCAGATTTTCAGCTGGTTTTGGCTCATACTGAACTTGCTGCTCATGTGTAGGTTTAGCTCAAGACACTTTTTTGATGACATCTTTGAACTTCCTTGGATTTATTTAATTAATTTATTTATATGAAATGAACTTGAGGTGAATTTAAGACTGAAAAAGATATCTCAAATCCAGTCATCCTCCCTGGAAATGACCAAAGCGTTGAGGAATGATGAGGAGTATGGAGGCTGATTCTGTAAAATGGGAGGCTATTCAGACATTACTTACACATTACTTATCAGCATATCTTCACGTAAGAGGGCTCACATACAGGATTGAAAGGAAGGGCCAAAAGCCATTTACCAAGACTTAGGCAGTTAGATATACAAGAAGTTAGTATTTTAAAACCTATAAGAAAATTAGATCTCTAATTCACTCATTTTCAATTGTAGGGTGGCATCCAAATTCTTCATATTCTTGTATATTTAGTACTAGATGTTTCATCTAGAGCCATAGATCTTGTAAATCTGACCTAAACTGCCTCATAGTAAGCAGTTCTTCTCCAAAGGTATGGGGAGTTTATTCCTATATCGGAAACATTAACAATGTGTAGCAATTTGCAATTGCATGCTAATTGAGTAAGTGCATGGAGCAATTGTAAAGCATGGAGCATTGTAAACCACTGGTACTACCTGGGGCATATTATCATTTGAGAAGCAGGGCCAGCTCCTGCTGAGGATTTTGATTTTTAGTCCTTCTCTGACATTTATTTGTTTCACTGTGTGGGCAGTGCCATGAAACATATTGAACAGATGTTTTGGTCTGAAAAGGGAACCAGACAGCAAAACACACACACAAACACAAGCAAGTACTGTTCAGCAGGGATTCTGCTATTTGAATTGGAAGGGATGGAAACATCCACTGAGGGGGGGAAGCCACAGCAACAAATGCATCACATAAAAAAATAAGGGAGGGGCAGCAGGGGAGACAGACAAGTACATTTGTTCTGGGTCTTCCTGCATGAAAGGAACTTAGCTAATAGCAAATCAAGCTCTTTAAATGTGCCATGGCCATCTAGCAATGGTAGGGATGAAGGAAATAAGAGGAGGCTGAACCGCAGTACTCTAATTGCCTGGCATGGCAGGCCATGGGGAGTTGCTCTCTAGGCCATGTTCTGAAAACCAGAAAAGAAATTGCATCCATACTAATTGTGAATGTCCTCAGACGAAGGTGGTATTTTAATGAAGAAAAAAAAAAAAAAGAAAAAAAAAAGACAGGCTTAATGAGCGGTAAGTTACTTGTAAATCAGCTGACATTTTGATGTTTTTGTCCTTCTGGTTAGCCAAGCTATGATTCCTATCTCCCTATTTGTTTTTTTTTTTTTTTTTTTTTTTTTTTCCTGTGAGCTGGATTTGCAGTGCCTTACTGTGACACCCATAAATTGGTCAGATAGCCCCAAATTAGCCTAAGGGCGGGGGGGAAGGGGCAGCATGTCATCATTCTGGTTTGGAGGAAGGGTTTACAAGCTCCATGTAGAAATAAATAAATACATAAATTCAAATATTGCTAGCATTTTTTTTAATTATTATTTTTGTTATTGCTTTTCTCTGTTTTGATTTTTTTTTTTCCTGACTCTGATAACACACAGTGGCGGTTTCACCTAATACACACAGAAATTGATATTCTCGATCCTGAGGACTGCATTTCCATCCTACACCGTTTGTGTTTTTCACATTGTTCAAAACAACTTTCCAGAGTGGATATGGGGGAAAATAAAAAGAATATTGTCATTTAGATGTTTTTTTTTTTAGTTTAGGAATCAAGAGAAATGTCATGTTCCTCTAAATGTGGACACATTTGTTTTTCCTTTTATCTAGTATGAGTTTATCAAATGACATGTTGTTGAGGCAGAACAATACTTTTCACTCCACTGAAAATGGCATTGAATTATTTCTGAGGTTTCTGAAAGCCCTTAATGCCACAAGCTTCTAATTGATTAAGAAAAAATAAAATAAAAAATCAAGGTTGCTATCACTGCAACAAATAACATTTACTTTTTACACTCTTATATAAAAGTTAAAACCTTGAATGTTGTATAATTGAAGCAAAAATCTTGGTTCTGGGAATGAAGCCTTTATAACAATAGTAGAGACCTTCAGATAATTTGCTTACCTTCTCTTCATGGGAGTCAAGGATCAGCATTACCGTTAAAAGGATGAAGTACATACAGATAATTGAAACAGCAGTAAGATGCTAATTAAAGAAATTGCAGGAAAATATAGTGTCCTTTTTTTCTATAGATGAATGTAATCTGTAATCTTTTTTTTTTTTTTTTTTTTTTTTTAAATAAGTTATGCAATAAATTTAGTTTGTTAAGATTGGATCTCAGTAAACAAAGAATTATGTGACAAGACAATGCAAAGCCAGTATTCCTTGCACAACAGTGATTTATATATCAATGCCAATTTAAATATAATTAAAATTTGTCTCATGAGTTTGCAAACTGCCATAAAGGGAGAGAAGATGAGAGGCCAGAAAAACAGGCTGAAAACAAAGAAGAAACCCTAAGAGCATATAAACAACAAAGGTGGATTAAGGCACAACCAACAGTTAACTTGTGTGCAAGGAGCAAAGTAAGATTTAAAATACGCAAGATCAATCCAAAAAGATGAAAGAAAAGGAAGAAAATGTAGTAGAAATTGATTATTTTGTCCATTTTCATAGTGCTCTTGATCCTCATCTTCTGTCTTTTATAATTGATCAGTAAATGATTCTTTATTAACTCTTCATTACAGGTATAAAACTTTTATGATTAGGCTTGGGATTTGGGGTTTGAAAAGGAAACAGACCCAGGGCTGTGTCCATAAATCTTACAGAGGTTAGCTTGAGTCAGAAGAAGGATGCAAAGTAATAAACTGCAATATAATAAACTGCAAAGTAATTTCTGTTGTAGTGTGGGGGAGAAGCCTGCAGGATTAGTAACCAAGGGACTTAATGGACAATTGTAGAACAGAAAGGGTGAACAGCAGAAGTGAACAGCTGAAAATATGACATTGGCAAACAGGCACACTAGCAAACCACTTTTTCCACATCACAAAGGAAAAGGGGCACATAACAAACATGATGATTTACTTGGCTGATGGCTCCATGGTAGAGGAGGAAAAGATTGCTTAGTGTCAGCATAGAGCAGAGATTCTCCATATTGGTGTCTCTTTGTTAGGAATTGGAAAGAAACTGAGTTTTATGCATTGCCTGTAAATTATGGATTTTTTCTTTAGGCCACCATAATTTGATAAGGAAAAACACTAAATCTAACTGAATATATTCTGAACACAGACCAAAACCTAAATCTGTCATAAAAAGAGACAAAATAGGTGACATGGCAGTACTTAATTGTTCAAACAGTAAATCTCATTAACTTCAGCAGTAAGGGAGCCTCTAGCACATTAATTAGTTTTTGACCCCTTTAACAACAGTCATCAGACATCCAGCAAGCTCTTTCTTTCAATAAGCATATTTTGAAGAGGAATCATATTTTGAAGAGATAAGGACTAGAAGCCTAATTTACCCACTAGGCAGGACCCTGGATAAACTCCTCTCTACTACAGGTTATAACAAGGCTGCAGTAACAGGGACTAAAATATTGTTTTAAAACCTGTCTTGACTTATCTGGATTTTTTGACTTACTAAAAGCTAGTAACTCACTAAAGCTGAGAAAGACAGTACTAGAAGAAGCTATAAAATATTAAACATCTTAGTCTTTCATTGATTTCTGTAGTGAGGACTGATGCTACAAGACTTCAGTTCCTACAGGTAAATGTTACTACGATTTGATATTTCATAACAGCGGGCATATTGGTCCCTCAAGGGAGACCATATTGTAGGCAGACATAATTACTTAGGCTTGTTTCTTGCATTCACTTCCTTTCTGTATTTAGGAAAACAAAAGGTCTTGCTTGGTTCGGAGCTGAACTTAAAAATCCGTTGGAAATTTTAGAATCTAGAAACACCAAAAAAAATCTTAACAATATTTTGGAGACATAAGCCATCAAAGTTTGTCAATGAAGACCCCAGTGAAGCTTATGTCCAGTTTACATTTACTGTTTGCACAATGATTTCAGGTTTTCCGGAATATTATGAAAGTCATGTCACATCATACTGAGCTATTTGTGCTTACAGATCCGTGGGGCTTACTTATCTTGATATAATTTGTTTTACTGATCAGGGAATTTTTATAGGGTCTGTAGTGATAGGAGAAGGAGTAATAGTTTTAAACTAAAAGAGGGTAGATTAGATATTAGGAAGAAATTCTTTACTCTGAGGGTGGTGAGGCACTGGCACAGGTTGTCCAGAGACGTTGTGGATACCCCATCCCTGGAGGTGTTCAAGGACGGGGCTTTTGGCAACCTGGCCTAGTGGGAGGTGTCCCTGCCCATGGCAGGTGGGTTGGAACTAGATGCTGTTTAATGTCCTTTCTAACCCAAACCATTATATGACTCTCGGATTCTAAAATTTAGTGACTACGAACAGGAATGTGTTCTGTAGTTTCTGTTTTAATATCTTTTTAAAGCCTACATAGCAGGATTTGTGCTTCAGCCTTTTACTTATAAATGGTTACCTGAATATCCTTTCTTGCACAGGTTGAGTTTAGAGCGTATATGGCAATTTAGAGCCTCATTTCCTTAGAATATTAGGACAGCTTGATCACATTTACATACAAAGAAATTCTGGTTTCTGTGATACAGATGTCTGCACATGAGCTAGTTGTCTAAGCAAACTTTGCAAGCAGTAGAGAGAAACAGATATTTTTAGAGCATAATTAATTTGCCCAATTTAGACACCTACCTGTAGATGAGAGAAAGTCTAGACTGCCTCTGGTCAGATGAATCTCTCACTTTTCCTATTTGTCATTTGCTCCCTTATTTATCAAACTCTGTACTCTACTAACAGACTGTAAGTCAAGAAAAAGGGAAAAGTATTGAAGGGGCACTACTGTAGGCTAAAATTTTAGAAATGGACTAGTTTCTACGAATTCCCTTTGTGTACACAGTAGGGAGGTTATAGGAACAGGGAAGATGAGCCAGAAAGTAGAACTGTCTTTCAGTGCTAGGACCCTTCATGAGGGTTTTGGACACATGGGTGATTGTCAGGACTACAAAACCTTCTTTGATTTGTTTAGGCCTATGGAGACTTGCCTTCACTGCTGGGTATTAGTTCTTAATTAGTTCTTAAGTACTGGTTATTATCATGGCCAGTCTTATCAAACATGAAGTCTGGGACCTGATGCTGCAAGTGTTGGAGTAGGGAGTCTTGGCAAAGATACACTGATAAAAAGTAAATTCCGTTTGACTTGTTTAAGCGGTGCTATGCTAAGCAAATGCTCATATTGTATCTTCCAAACCTACTGTGTTGTTTTGTTCCTTGTTTTCAGTCTGATTAGATGCCACCTGAGGAAATTATCAGCGTGTAAAATATTATGTCCCTGCTGAAGCAATAGTAGTTTTAGAGAAAAACAAGAACAAACAAACAAACAAACAAAAAACCTTTTTTATGACATAGAACAAAGAAGTGAAGAAGGGGACTGCTGTAAAAACTTTTTTTTTTTTTTTTATGATGCCAGAGCACCTTTTGTGAGACTAGGACATTTCAGTTCTTATGTAGCAAAGACAAATTGTGTTTTAGGAAATTGGACAATGCTTAACTATTTGAATCATTACCGCAGTTATGGATGAAAAAAGTGTCTTTCACCTCTTTCACCTTTTCTTACTCTACCCTAAACTATAGCACCTTAGCGTACCATGGTAGAACCATGCAGTTCAAAACATTCTGCTGGAGGAAGTGCCTGTACTTCAGTAGTCTGTAAAAAACATTTTCAGTTTTCAAATGAAAGGACCTTTATAAGCCTGATGTGATTTATTTCCAATCATAAGACAAAGAATATACTGTTGTATGCTTCTGGAATTAGTATTGCAACTGTCTATTAGTAAAAATGATCCCAATAAATATCAATTGCCCTATATAGACTTCAACTCTCCTCTACGGTTCCTACTGCTGATCATAAGAGCGGTCCAGTGAGTCCAGAGAAGCAAAGGTTCCTACAGTGTTATGAGGAAATAATCAGACTTGCCTTGGACATTTAGCTGTATATTAAAGGAGTGAATAGAGTAGAACTGATTAAATAAGTGTAATACTTGTACAGAGCTTGAGTCACAGAAGGACTTTAAAGTGCAGTACTGTGCAAATGACATTAAATGCTGTGTCTTTATGTGAATCAGCTCTGACGAGATATTCCCCTAGCTAGCTGTGATTTGTCACTTTGTGCCATTGAGAGTCTTTGGCCTTTCATCAGTTAAACAGACTGAAGTGTCGCCTTTGGAAGATAATTACAGGTTCTCAACGAAAATGGGAGTGTTAAACCCAGCTAGATGGTACTTTTCTCACTGGAGCGAGTACAAAAAGCACACACAGGCCACGGGTTCTCTGCAGAAGGGCCCCTTCCTGGGATAATGATACAGCTCCTTGCAGGAATGATGGATCTGGATAGGAACCTGATGAGGAAGTGCTCTTTTACCTTATGTGACTGGCTGGGCTATCCTTTCCAAAAAAGTGGCAGAGGAAAAGAGCTGAAGGAAGTGTTGAACAACGGGCAGACAGCCTGTGCCAACTCCTCTTTTTTTTTTTTTTTGGGGGGGGGGGGGATCTTTCCATTCCAAATAACTCTGATGAAGAGGGGATTTGTTGACCTGGAGACATTCTGGAAAGTATTCAAATGTATTGCATTCTCTCCTACTCTTTTCGGAAAGCCACTCTGAGAGATACAAGTGTCTTGCTGGAGGTCCTTTGTAAGTTCTCATGTTTAATCAAAGCAGTAAGATTTACATCGCCTTTTAATTGGCATTCCCTTTGAGAGATGTCTGCTTAGTGGCTAAAACAGTGTGTGGTGCTTGTGTCTGAATATATGCCTTTATTAAAGCCTGATTGGTTATTGTTCCCATGATCACACTCTACAAGGATACAGTTACTGAGTGAAATCTTCAGCTGACAAATATCAGCATAAGTTCAAACGAAAGTAATCAGTCTTTACTGATGTGGCCATAAATTACAGGGAATATCGGAGGGCAAGTACACAGGACTTACATTTTCAAAGTAACATGAAGGTCTTTATTATTATTATTATTATTATTATTATTATTATTATTATTATTATTATTATTATTATTATTATTACCTCACTAGGAACTGGATCATGAAATCAAAAAAGCTGAAGATACTCCTTTTTGAATTTAAGAGGAAAATTCATTTTATGTTTTCATTGTTTCTTACATTTTATAAGTGAGGGATGTGGAGTAGGGTTGAAAACCTTGCGTTTGCCTTGTTTGCTCTGTTTGTTTTCAGAAAGCATACATTAATATAATATAAAAGAGGAATCAGTAAAGATATTGCAAGTACACAAACAGAGAATTTGGGAGGCAATGATTAGCATTTTTTCAAAGACTGTTAAAATGCAGGAGGAGCAAGAAAAAAATGAGAAACGGAATCAGGAGAGTCATTGCCAAGATGAATTGGTTGCACATTTCTGATACGAATGCCGGCGAAAGACTTTTTGCTTCTGGAGAAACAGATGAGAAGTTCCCTTTGTGAGAATACATCAGATGGCAGCAAAATCACAAGAAATCTGATTAGTTCGACAAGTTGTCAATTTTCACAGACTCTCTATTCAGGCAGGGAACACTGATGGGTTTTGTGTGTGGAAGACAGATGTTCTCTTTACAGTCTCTAAGAGAGATAATAAAAGTTCCCTGTCATATGCCAACCTGCATTGGAACAACCCCAGAAAGAGATAATAATGTGCTGCCACTGTTTCTGGTTCTTTGTAGACATTGGAAGGCACAAGAAAGTGGATCTAAAAATAATAACAGATGCAAAGTCATTTGTGCTACCTAACTGTGGTTCTGCTGCAGAAGACTTTGCTTCTCTCTTTGTTTTCTAATATTGTGTATTTCATTTATTCTTGTTGTGAAGAATGTATTAGAGAAATGTTCATTATGGACAAATGCACAAGACTGCATATCAGGATAAGAAAACTAGGCAATAATAAATAAATAAATATATATATATATATATATCCTACTCTTTTGTTAAAGTGTTTAGTTTTTTTTCAATTGATGAGCTGTTAGATCAGCCTGAAATAATAAAATGTGTACGATGAAGGGAGAGGAGAGAAAGGGCAGCATTTAGAGCCAGACAGCGCTAATTGGTTTGAATTGACAATGAAACATTTGTATTCAGAAAAGAGTAAATGCCATTTATATTATGATCCATACCTAATGTCAGCTCAACTCAACCCCCGAATCTAATTATCTTATCATTTTTTGGTTGAATTCGTATTTGATCCTCCAGTACCAGGATCTGTACTGTACTTCTGGGCTGGAGCCAAGACTACAGGGAGTATGCGGTCCTGAGTCTCATTTGGATGCATGCTGCAGCTCACAAGACCAGCTGTTTAGCAAGATGTATGCCCTCAGTTTTCAAAACTTCTGTGTAAACATATGATTGTGTGCAGTTATTGTCATTTTGGGTTGAAATTTTAAGATTAAATGACTTCTTAAATTAGCAAAGTGCTAACATTTCTTAATCTGAGATCTGAATTAATGAAGAAACCTCAAGTTGTAAATCTGGTACTAGCTATATCTCCTTGTTGAACAAGAGGAACAGTGGAAAAATCACTGCTCTGATGTGGTGACATTCTGAAAAAAAAAATAAATAATAATAAATAAAAAAACCTGATTCTTTAATACAGGATTAGAACAAACTGAAAATCACTGGACACATGGGAGATCATCTAATGTTAATTCAGGCCTTTGTATCACTCGCCTCTTCTGTAGCTGTTATAGGTTTAAGTCTGCCACATGAGTTTATGGACATAGAAGCTAGCAAAGACACTGCACAATGAAGAGAAAGTTGCAGACACGCTGCTCTCCCACTGGAATTCCTATGAGGCCAGAAATCAAACTGAAAGAAAAATAGAAGTAAAAGGAGAGCTCCAGGACTGTATTGTCAAAGAACTTAATAAATTAGTGCATGGCACTTTGCCTCTGTAAATAGCAGAAGCACTTTTAGGGACATTTTGTGTTAAATTTCTCGATAGTACTTAAATCTTGCTTGTCAAAATCAATTTGAAAAGCTGAAGTTTGTTGACTTGCTAGATGACTTTAGGTTCCATAATGAGAAAAAAAAAAAAAAAAAGATGCAGATTTTCTGCAAATCTTACACTCCCTTGAAGGGTACAATCCAAAATTTGTGTTTAGTAAAATTACACTATAAAGCTACTTTTTTTTTTTTTTTCCCATATTGATCTAAATCAATTTTTCCAATTGATTTAGAAGTCAGTTTTCTTTCTTTCAGGTTTTAAAAAAAAGGAGTCTTCTACATCGATTTTGGTAGAATATGCACCCTAAATATATTTATTGCTGAATTAAATCAGGCTGTCTCACATGCAAAGCATTCATTGGGAAATACTAGGAACCTATGGTCTTTCCTACACACATGAATTTAATAGCCAGTGTCTGTTGATTTACTTTACAGACAAAATGTAAAAATTGGTTTTCAATATCTCTTTGTGACACATTAATCATGTGTGGGTTTCTTCTTGACTTTTTGTTTTTGTCTTTTTTTGAAAGTCACTGTTTCATTGGTCATGACCACTGTAATGTTTAAGGTGAACAGATAAATCCCATCTTTAAGCAACAGCTTCCATCTGTGTCTTGGCACAGAAAGTTTCTCTTTATGCCAGACAGTCACTTAAACCAGTCAGTCATCTGGAAGACAGTCACAGGTTGCAACTCTCAAAGTTTTATTTAACTTCATACAAATCTTGCTCAGAGCAAATTAGTGAAAATTAGGAATCCTGAGCTCTGCTTAAGGCTATATAGAAAATCTAATCTTTTTGGCAGAGAGTCTTTTGCCTAATTACCTCCAAATATAATTATGACTTCTGTTTCTGCTCCACTTGTCCTTATTTTTCCCTCTCTCCCTCTTAGCCTGCCTCCTCATTGTGTTCTTGTTTTCCAGCAGGGAAAGTCCTTCCTTTCTCTTTTATGTTGCTCATCCTAGCTTGAGTCCTCATGAACACTAGGAAGCTCCAGAGTTTTTCTTCCATCTGCTTCCATCAGCAGTTCCAACTCTTCTGTCTGGCTTCTCATCTCCTACCTTTCTCCCAGCCTTGTGTTAGATCCCTTATTTCTTGTCCTAGAGATTTCTGTCCTTTCAGTCCAAAAAGTCTGAATCTTTCCTCCCTTAGTACCATTGCCCCTTCAGTCCTCCTTTCTTCTCTGTGCTACTCCCAGACTGTAAAGAGTGAGAATGCTACATGTTTCTCAAAATGATGCTTAGAAATGTAAACCTTTTGGGCTCTTCTTGAGACTGAGTAATTTATAGATTAAATATTTCTGCCATATGCCAAATGCATCTGTGTCACAGTGACTATCGAGTCATGGAAATGTTGGTAGAAAGAAACCTCTGGAGATCACCTAATCAAGGCTACTGCTTCAGGTGGGACTGTTGTCAGCACTAGAACCGGCTCAGTTGTGGCATTACCTAGCCAAATCTTGAAAACTGTCAAGGATGGAGATTCAAGAGCTTCTTTGGGTGACCTGATTCAGAGCTGCACTGCTCTCTCTGTGAGCTTTTCCCTTTTAATGTACAAGCCGAACTGTTAAAACTACAATTTGCGGTCACTGTTGAAGCTTTACAGCTTTTACAGTTTGCAATATTGACAGACAATAAAACAAGGGTTTTAGGTTTTACTTGTTTCCACTTGTAGGCTTCTACTAAATCAGCTCTTAGCTTCTACTTTGCTGGACTGAATATCACCTTCTCCTTCTAGGTCATATGTTCTGGGCCTATGACCATCCTGGTAGCCTGGTAGCCTTCTTCTTGAACCCTCTGTAATTTCTCAACATCCTTATATGTTTTGTTATACACACACACACACACACATATATATATAATTTCTAACATCCCAACATCCCTGGGAGAAGTGGAGGTGAAAACAGTATTTCAGATGCAGCCTCACTGCAGCTGTTCAGAGAATAAGAATTTCTCTCCATCTGCTGGCCACATTTCTCATGGTGCAGCTAGTGGTCTGCCTTTTTTGCAATGAGAGTCAAGTATCGTCTCATTTTTGGTGTGGCCTCTGCCCCAAGTCCTTTTCTGCAGGGTGTTCCTAGTCAGTCAGTTCCCAACTGGTGTTGATTCATGGGATTATCCCATTGTAGGTAGAACTTTGTCCTGTTCCTTGTTGATCCAGAAGATGCTTCTTTTTGACTTAGTTCTCAACTTTCTCAAGGTCGCTGGGTTGAAGCCCTGACATTCAGCATGTCAAGAACTCTGCCTAATTTAACATCACCTTTAAATTTGCTGAGGATGTACTCTATCTCATCATCCATGTTGTCAATGAAGATGTTGAACAATATTGACGTCATCATTGACCCCTTGTGTGCACTGCTTGTTACCAGCCACCAATTAGATGGCAAGGCATTGATTGCTACCTTTCAGCTTGGCAGTCCAGCAATACAATACAACTCTGCTTCTTTACTCTGACTTTTTGATTTTTATGAGGGAAAACGTTCAAAATCCCTAGGGAGAAGGGAAGTAAAATCCATGGAAGTTATGAAGAGAAGTTTTGAGAGTCCTAAATTGTGTTTCAACTGCTAGTAAGAAGAGTATAGAATGGGAAAGTTTGTTTGTTTGTTTGTTTGTTTGTTTTTTTTCAGGGAGCTCATAAGCACAGGATTTATTATTTTTCCATTGATCTGGGAGACATTTCTCGAGGTAACATCTGCTTCATTTCCACAGCTGATCAAGATGCTGTTAGCACAAAGCACTGCAAAAATCTTGTTCAGTGACAGTTGTTTTTTGGCAGAATAGTTAAGAAAATAAATACCTGAAAGGGGCATGACTTACACTGTATTTCGATAGATAAATGGGAATTCATAGAAAGAAAATGGGTACTGCTTGGTCTCCTTGATTCATGCTCATTCACTTACAAATTTTATAGTGGTCATCATTGTTCCATAATTATTGGTGATACCACTGAGCCAAAGAGCAACCCTGACAAGGAAAAAAACCTGCCTTCTTTCCGTGATTTTGTAAAAACAGGCTAGGTTAGTGTTATCCCTTCTTTATCCCTGCATCCCAATGATTCTTCACTTTTGATTTCAGTACTTACCCTTTAGATTCCAAAAATTTTCCTCTGTACTTCCATAAAGAATGTGTTTCTCTTATTCACTATATATATATATATATATATATATATATATATATATATATATATATATATATATATATATATACATATATATATTTCTTTTTGGTGTGATTTAAAAAACGTTTGGTCCTTGACTCAGTTTCTGAGATAACTGGTTTTGATTTTGTGCTTTTTAGCTTTGTTAATAAAGTTTAGTCATTCAGAGTGCCATGTTCCTCAAGCATTAAGGAAATTTGCTGCTGTGCAAGACTGCTCACACTGGAGAGCACATGAGGACAAATTCTGTGTTTTGTTGTTGTCGTTGCTCTCATGAAGTGTTGGATGGGAACAGGGTTACTCCTGTTTCAATAGTGGTCTATGCTTGCAGGGAGTGGTGATTTGACAACCTTCCATAGAGACTGGTAGATGTATACTTTGGTGTTGTTACATTTCTAGGACCTGGAGTTCACCTCATCACAGATGATAATGGTATCTTACACTTAAAATAAAGCAACGGTAATGAAGTAGAATGGGATCCTGTTGCTAATGAAATGTCAATCAATTTTACTAAGTTACAATGCTTATTTACTCTTTCAGTTGTAAGTTAATACTCAGCAGACTTTGTTATGTGAATTATTGATAAAGCATTTTGTTCCATCTAAGAATGCAAATACAGCTTTGAATGACAAAGCTAAGAGAATGCTCTGTGCTCATTCTCAAGGTGTCACTGTGGATATGTAGCTTGGAACTTAATAACAAAATACAAATGCTCTTACTTCAGCTTCACCAAAGTTATTAATGAATGAGATTATTAAATATTAAGTTAACAAGAAAGCTTTTATTTTGCACCTGACTCAACCACCTTCCTGTCCGTGGCATATGAAAGCTAGCCAGGCTGCAGCAGGAGCAAATACAGCTTTCAAAACAAAGAATCTCAGACTAGTTTGTGAGCTCAGCCCAATATTTCCTTTTTCTTTGAGTACAGAATTGAATTTGTCAGCTCTTCCAAAAGGTAAGTAAAAATAGATTTTATATTTGATTTCACCTTTGAGAGACAAAATTCACAGATTTTGAGTCTCAATGGGACCCTTATGACTGTGTGGTCCCACCCCAGCTCATAGGAGAAGTTTCAGTGTCTCCATTAATATTTCTCAAATAAAGTTCACAGCTAGAAGCCAAGAGCATCCTTGTAGAACATTTCCTAGCTGCAGGGTATTTTGTAGAATTATGCAAAAAAAAAAAAAAAAAGCATAAGTATAAAACTAGAAATTCTGGAGTTCAATTAAAGTGAATGAGGAATAATGAAATTGAATTTGTTACCTTTAATTTAAATGTCATTAATATTGATATTTTAAAGGAAATTGATCCAGTGAATTAATTTTGAAATTTGGCACATTTTTGTATAATATATACATTTTTATCATTTCAAATGTTAACAGGGACAATGTAAATTCAAGAAAATAAGGTCTTGTGAAGTGTTTGCTTACTGAAGGAATAGATTGAGGAGAGGAAGAGCATGTTAACTTGTTTAGAAATCTAAAAAAAATACGTAATTTTTCTAAAATATATTGAGTCCCTTAATTCTGGAATGAACTCAGGGATCTGATTAAAGCACTCATGCCTGAATTACAGATTTTTCAAGAACATTCTTCTCTGGTGTTGTAATGAATAACATGGCAAGGGCAGTGCTTTGTATGTCTGGACTGTGTTCTGCATATTGTTGCAGACACTGGTCAAAATATGCCTGATGCGGGAGGCAGCAGCAGAGGGATGCTTTTGCTAGGGGAAATTAATATTCCTAGGTTATTATTGTGAGAAAAGTAACTGCATTGCACTGTGAAAATGGGCGAGAGCATAAAGCAGGAGACAGTTTTATGAGGTTTCTGGTCACTGTATGAAATCTGAGATGTCAGAAAACAGGAAGGCCATCCTAGCAGGCAAAGAAAGGCATCCGTACACTCAGCTTGCCTAAGCCTTCCAGTTTGCAGCCTGAACCATTTAGACACCAATTAGATGAGTGAGGGAGAAGGAACTTGGTTTTCTGCTGAATGCAGATGCTTGCTGAACTCGCCAGAAGGGCTCTGAATCTAATGGCACAGGACTCACCAGATAATGCATGAATGAACTTTCTGATGTGTTAGTTTTTTATTGTGGCTGCTAACTTTAAAGGAGGGCCAAGAAACTAAACTAGCACTTGCAGTGTCTGTTTTATGGTTTTAGTGTTTATTTTGTTTCCATTACATAAAGGTAGTTATTAAAACATTTTTAAATTCAGTTGCTTAGTTCTGGTTTCATTATTCCTTCTTTGATGCCCTTTATCTTTCATCCATTTTCAGTAAGTGTATTAGCAAAATGCTCCAATATTTTTTTAAGGCAAACATTCTAAGAAAATATTGATGCTTTCCTATGCTGTTTGCAGAAATTGAAATGACCATGAGATAAGCTCTTAGTTATATTTTCACCCTCTAGCTGTTTCAGAACCTGGAAGCCTTGATGTGAGGCTTTCACAGCAGCAAAGTGGTTTTATGGCCAGTGGTTTGTGGGCTTGCTTTGGTCCCCAGTGCAGCTCCATCCTCAGTAAACACTGAGGGGGCTATTGAGGTGATGGCCAGGAAGCCATGTGTTCTTGCTAGTAGAGGGAATATAACCTTTTCTCGGTTTACATTCTGTAGGGTTTATTGCCTTAAAAGACTCCCAAAATAATAATAATAATAATAATAATAATAATAATAATAATAATAATAATAATAATAATAATAATAATAATAATAAAGCCATGTTAACTATGCTTGCTTTAATTCTCTCCAGATGGAAGTGAAGCATAATGTAACTTACCTGCTTTAAAAGTTACCTGGGGTCAGGTTTCTTTAGTGTGTCTGTGTAAACAAGCTCTGGATGCATCTTTAAGATTTTGGTTTCACCTTAGATCCGAAAGGGATTTTTGAAACAGAGGGGATTTGATTTAGATACATGACTACAGGGTATTGCATTCTCCCTCACCATCTGAAAAGCTGAAGTAAAGCTTTTGCCATTTAAAGCTCATATCTCCTGAACAGATGGTGAGATTTCAGCACTGTGTAACCTAGACCCATGTGGAAAATCAGCCAAATGCAACCACCAGCTATGGAGCCTGCAACGAAAGTTTACATAGAAGAAGGTAAACATGGAGTTCACTATATTCTCTTTATCTAGCATTAATCTACACAGTAATCCTTATCATTCTGGTATTTTAAATAATGAGATAAAAGGAAATTCTATGGGAAGCACAATTTTCCAGCCATATGTTTTTTATGTTCTGCCTTAGTCATTGAGCTTTGTAGATGGGCTTCCGGTGTGCAAAGTTCATGTTTGCTTGTACAGCAATACAGGAGTGATGTTTGTAGTGAACTTCCAGAACTGACACACTATACCAGCTCACAAAGACCCAGGAAGGTCTGGGTCTTCCTTGGTGGGGCTTCTCTTGAAAAACTTCCTCTGACTTACTCCGTGAGATCAAACCTACACATTTGCATTAAAATTAATAACATGCTCTACTGCAAGATTATTCTTTGTAAGCAAGGGAAATTGAGGGACTGGAGATCTGAAATTTATATTAATTATAACAGTTCTCTCCCAATTCAGAACAGATCTGTATGTATTCTAATGTTTCTGATAAAATAAGGTTTGTACTGAAAATACCATACAATGGTATATCAGATACCCTCAGCATCATTCAATTCTGTCTGAAATTTAGGATAAAGAAGGTACATTTTTTGTAAGGGGAGACTGTTTGCCAAGTCTTTATATCTTTTTGCAGATTGAGAGCTAAATCTCAGTCTTTAAGGCTACATGAAAGCTGTATAAACTCTGAATCAGATATACTTACTGGTTTGGGGCATTGCCAGTGCTCAAAAAATGATAGTGGGAATGCATTCATTTAGTTGTGCATGGCCTCTGAACGCTTTGGAGAATTTAGTATGTGTATCTGTGAAGAATACAGCCCAGTAGAAACCATCTGATATGTAGTATATTTGTAACCATGGTATTATTTAACATATTCTATAACTTATTTCATGGAATTAAAAAATAAATATTTATAATTTTAAAACGACTTTATTGTTGTTGTCGTCTTTCATTTGGGAGTTGGAAGGAACCAAACATGTTTTATTATAGTTTAATGCTTATGAACAGTCCTAATGAAATCTGTGTGAAAATGGAATACTGTTTAAAAACAAACAAACAAACGAACAAAAAACATTATATATATATATACTTATATATTGGCTTTTCTTTTGGAGCTGTAGTTTTCATGTGTGATTTCAATCTAATTACTAACAGGTAAAGGTTCCACTACCTTAAAGTTGTCTAAGAAGGTGTTCATCTAAATCAGTTGCATCTCCCTTTTCCTTCAGAAATGGATTATAGAGAGAGATCTCTAGGGAATATCTGAAAGCACCCTCTCTCTCCACAGAAGGAGCATAGATAACCTGTTCAGACAGGACACATAATATTTAAGCAGCTGAAATTAGATACCTCGTCCTCATATCTTTTGCTTGACTCATTACAACTGTCCTAGAAGTGAAGATCAATGAAGTCTTAGAACATATCCTCTGTGTCTCATGCCTTAGTTTCAGAAGTGATCATAGGTGGAGTACTGGGACCACCAGTATGGTGCACATGCAGCTCCAGTACACTGAGCCTTGTCTGGCTACTTTCCTGCCAATTTTATGGGCTTCATTGGTAATGTTCCTTGCTTAGAAATCCCAGAGGTGTGATATGAAGGTGACTCAATCCTTGACTTAATATCAGCTTTGGGATATTCCTTGGACAAGCCATGTCAAGTAGTTATAGACATTTCAAAGTCAGGTTGAACAGGACCTTGAGCAACCTAGCGCAAGATGTCCCATGGCAGGAGAGTTGGACTAGGTGATCTTTAAGGGTCTCTTCCAACCCAAACCATTCTGTATTTCTATGACTTCCATCCTGCACTAGCTGACCTCTGAAGAGAAAATGCTCTTTGTGTTATTTTGCAAGGTCTTTGGTGAAGATCAGTGCATTCAAGGTTTGGTCATGCTGGCCACACCCGGGCTGAGCACATGTATATGATACGACTTGTTTTGAACTTGTGTCTCCTGTTCCCTTCCCATAGACACATAAGAATGTGTAGGTGATGAACGGCAACATACATCTAGTTCTGGGCCCGGTGCAGCTTGGGATATGTGCCTACATCAAAGCAGTTGGAAATATTCCTTGTCAACAGCTTAGATACAGCTTCAATTACTATGGTGATGGGCCATATATATCACAAAAATTCAGCAAGGCTAAAGAAAACCAACCTGTATATTTTTCTGGCTTTTCTTTAGCTATTGCAGCATTTGGATGTAAGATAAACAAAAGAAGTCAAAATATGTGATCTCAGATGAACTGTGTTTCTTAAATCAGAAGCATAACATTCTGTGATGCGGGCAATTTCCATTCCCTTGTGATTAGTAACTAAATAATAAAATCACGACAATTTATCATTATCTTGCATAAAATACCATTGCAGCAGCTTTGATACAATGAACTTTGGCTTATGTAACAGTGTGGGCTGAGATCTGTATATTGAATTCTAAAACTGGAAATGCGGAACCCCCCAAGCTCTGTACACAGTATCAATATATAACAGTATTTCAGGAAGAAATAAAGGCAAACCAAATAGCTGTCATTCAAAATAAATTTCTGGGATTTTGGACAAAAACCATAGCGAGTTTGGATTGTTCATTATTTTTTTAAAGGATTTTTTAGAAAGAAATGTATTAATATGCACAATATAAATCTAACCCCATAGGTCACAGAGAGTTTGCAATTTGCAAGTGCTTTAGGTATAGTTGTTAAAGATTGGAGAGGAGGAGGGGTAGGAAGTGTCAGTAGGAGAAATAGTGCTGTAGTGCTAATGAGCAGATGCTCAACTGTGTATTGAGAGACCTCCTTGCAATTAAAAAATAGTTGTAGGTAGGAGGAGATCATTCAGCTGCCTGTGTGCTGTGAGTTGTACCTTGACCAGTTTTTTGTATGTCGAATGCATTTTGATTAGAACAACAAAAAAGGTGGAGGGAAGAATCTGTAGATAGCAGCTGATTTGGCAGCAATGTTTTATACACTTGAAAAGTGAGGCGTGGGTGCCAAGGGTACTTCTGTTCTGGAAGAAGTCAGGTGCCATTCATGTGATGAGAGCTAATGCTTCCTACCAACGTGCTTGTTCCTCTGTGGGGCAGGGAACAGGAGGGCAGAGGGACAGCTCCTGTCTCACCTCTTCTGGCAATGGGTTGTTGGGGAAGAGAGGAGTTTCAAATATTTGATTTCCCAGCCCCCACCAGGGAATTCAAAGAGGAGAAATGAGGAGCAAGAATCAAAAGTAAAGGTTCTGTAGGGGCTGGCTTAACCCCATTGTTGTGGTCAGGGCAACGTGGCCTGCATGGGCAGGTCAGGCAGAGCTGCAGCTTCTGTAACAGGGAAAGTGGGTGAGAAATAAGTGGATTTGGGAAGTATTATTGCCAGCTCTGACTTCACATATAATCTTGTCCCACTTATTGGAGAAACACTTCAAGCTTTAGGAAGCAGGTGCAACTGGCATGAGTAGAATAGCTCAGTTCTGCAGGCATTACTTGCATATACACTTTTTTTCTCCCTGTCCCCTACCTTTCTACCTTTCTTTTTATTCTCCAGGTTAGGGGGCTTATAGCATAATTAGAAATTGAATTATTTATGAGAAGTCATTAAAACGGGTGCCTTGCAGATTAGTCAGACAGGAGATGTGTGACATGAAACTGCTTTTTCCTCTGTTGGTTTCACACACAGTGACTGCATGGAAGCCTAGATAAAGTGTTTTAAGCTTTGGAAAAAATAATAAAAAATAAGTAATAAAAAGGAAGGAAAAAATAAAAAAAAATAAAAAAGAATGCTTTGTGATATTAACAATGTGTGCGCGTGTGTGTACAAATACCCATATCAGTGTTGTGGGAAAATTGCAAATATGGTGAAGATTAGCCAACAGAAGGGTATTTTGAGGAGACAAAAGGAAAGAATAGGTCATGACTCATTATGCAGCTTTGGAAACAAGAAAATGTAATTTCTCTGCCAACTGGAGAAGTTTATGAGCCTAATGAAATTTGAAATCAGTGGGAGCTCATTTAATAGCAGTAATATATATAGTATTCTACTAATATTATAAGGAGTGTATCTAAAAATAACATACAAAGCCTTTGGTACCAAGGACATATTCTACGTAGCTAAGATCTATTCCTCTAATAAATGAGATCCAAGACAAATGAAGTTAAGCCACTTAACTGGCCTGCTATTTTTGTCTTAATGAAACTTATTTATCTGAAGATATTTTGAGAAATACACATTCATGCCATTGAAACCGTTTCTTTAACGCTGGCCTCTTGTTTTCAGGTGCAGGTGCATTTGTTCCTTTCAAAGCTTGGTCTTTACAGTGTGATAAATCACGGTTTTTGCTGTGATCTCTGGTGACTTCAGGTCATCTGAATTAAGGAAGCTAGCAGTCCCTACATAGTTCTAGAGGTGCTTGTGGCTCTAATAATAGATTTACTGGATTTGGATGTACAATGAAGTGATAGAAAGGGAACAAGGATGGTTGTTTTCCTCCTAAACTTATCTCCTAATAGCTTTCCATGTGTCTGAAATCTTCCGAAGTGTGTTTTCATGCTCTGAGCCTACTGAGGGAGGCATCATTAATATAATAATCATCACACACATGGTTATAAAAGAACATAGGGAGGAGTCAGGGTCGTTTGCACAGGGTACTTTTATTGGGATGTTAGATATTCACTTTGGTCATCCTGTCAGGTAATAGAAGTCCATGGCTATGGACTTCAGTAAGGAAGCGAACAGTACAACTGCCAGATGTGTTCAGAGCTAGGATGGAAATGGAGTGTTGCACAGAATCATCTTGGAGATATGGTATTTGGTTAATGCATCACTTCCTTGTTTATAAGCCAGGTTTCTTTTCTTTTTTCTCTTCTCTTCTCTTCTCTTCTCTTCTCTTCTCTTCTCTTCTCTTCTCTTCTCTTCTCTTCTCTTCTCTTCTCTTCTCTTCTCTTCTCTTCTCTTCTCTTCTCTCTTCTCTTCTCTTCTCTTCTCTTCTCTTCTCTTCTCTTCTCTTCTCTTCTCTTCTCTTCTCTTCTCTTCTCTTCTCTTCTCTTCTCTTCTCTTCTCTTCTCTTCTCTTCTCTTCTCTTCTCTCCTCTCCTCTCCTCTTCTCTCCTCTTCTCTTTTCTCTTCTCTTTTTTCTTTTTCTTTTTTTCTTTCTTTCTTCTTTTTCTTTAAATGTGTATGAACGTATATTTACTTGTGTGTGCAGTCTGACGAGAAGACACAGAACCCCACTGTTTTTTTGTTTTTTTTTGTTTTTGTTTTTTTTTTTCCCAGGAGATTTCAAATTCCTCATTAAGTCACAATAGACACAACCTTATTGTGGTTTAACCCAGCAGGCAGCTCAGCACCACACAGCCATTCACTCACTCCACCACCCCACAGTGGAATGGGGGAGAGAATCAGAAAAAAGAAATGGGTAAAAACTCACGATAAAGACAGTTTAATAGGACAGAAAAGAGATGGAAAATAATAATAACACAAAACAAGTGATGTGCAATACAATTACTTGCCACCTGCTGATTGATGCCCAGCCAGACCCCAAGTAGCAGCAGCCCCCCCAGCCAATCCCCAAGTTTTATTATCCAGCATGGCAGCACATGGTGTGGAACATCCCTTTGATCAGTCTGGGTCACCTGTCCTGGTTCTGTCCCCTCCCAGCTCCTTGCACACTCCCAGCCTCCTCGCTGGCAGGACAGCATGAGCAGCAGAAAAATCCTTGGCTCTGTGCAAGCACTGCTATGCAACAACTCAAACATCAGTGTGTTGCCAGCATTATTCTCATCCCAAATCCAAAGCACAGCGCCATACCAACTAAGAAAGGAAAACTAAGGAAGAAAATTAACTGTATCCCAGCTGATACCAGGGCAAACATAAAACTCTGTATTATCGATCTCAGATGTATTTTTGTTGTTTTATTGGCATAAGTGCATGAATAGCCAGGAACAGATGAAGATATTTTTTTTCCCCCACCACAAACACAATGCAAAAATAAATATTTTCTGAACACTCCATGTAGTATGTTTTTTCCCTTCTTTGCATGAAGGAAAACAACTCCATAGTGTGCTGGGGGGCTTACACATTTCAAGCCCATGCCTGTTGAGAGTTAGTCTTATTTTCTACAATTAGAACACAGGTATATCATCACATTAATAGAAATAGTTTCAATTCAAGCTTAGTATGCACAACTGAAATAATTTCCAATTGTCTTCACTTGCATGCTCACGGTTTATAGTGAATGCTCCCATGGTATTTAATGCTTTATTCTATATTAATGAATACTTGCCACAGAAAACTCCTTAAAGGTCACTTCCTCAAGTGTTGCCTCGTTTCATCTGGGAGAAGTTCCCTGAGTACTCACAAACTGTTACTATTTCTAGCTAATCAACATTTTCAACAAAGGCTCATGCTTTGAAATGTTTATGATTTTTGGATGTCCAACAATGTCCAACAGATGTCCAACAGCATTAAAATCTGATTTTCAAAAAAAAAAAAAGCTGAGAAACCCCATTGACAAGCATGATACCTCCATGAGGGGTATCATGCTGGATATCCCCCAGTAAGACATTCTGTGGGGAAAAAAAAAAAAAAAAAAAAAAAAAAAAAAAAAAAAAAATTAAAATATTTAAAATGAAATTTAAAAAAAAATAAAAATACTAACACTGGAGCCTCTTCTATTTACATGTTATTTAACATTAACACCGGCTAAATACTGCATTCATCTTTGGGGGCACTAATATCAGATGAAATTTTAGTGTATTAAGTATCTTCATAGTTCCCACACGTAAGCTTAATGCTTACATTTCTCTACTCTTCTACAGGAATGATAAAGTTACCTCCTTGGGGTCAATCCTGCCATATTACTTAGACTTTTTTCCAACCACGTGGCTTTGATATAGCTTAATTACATATATTATTATATGTATTTGCCTCTCTAATTATAATTTATACCGTCAATCTGCATATTAACATTTACAGTTTAAACAACATATTATTTTGTTTGTATGGTATGAAAATAATATTTTTACCTGTAAAATTATTGGGTCATGATACAAGCATACAGGATGTTTGATTTACACCTTTCTTAACAGTTTTATTTTCCAAGGTTTTACATTTATGTTCTCAAAGTGCCAACCTATACAACACTTTTTAAAGAAAAAGCTAACTGAACATAGTTATAATAAATACGATTAATGTAAAAGAGCACAGACCACATTCATTCCTCTGTACAAGTCTGGCACATGACAAGAGACACTGCTTGAAAACAGTATTTGCTATAAAGTTCCAAGGGCTTAAAAATATATATATTTTTTAATGTTTTTTCCTCGTTATACATTTTTGGTTTCCTTAAATTCTGCTTTCTTCTAAATTATTTTTCTTTACTGATGATTTTCTATTCTCCTTTGTCATCAAGGGAGACAAACTCAATATACAGAATGCAACAGATATTTCAACTTCAAGACAGACTTTTGAAGTGGTAACATTACTGGTGGAGATTTTGATTATTTCTTTTTCAAATAAGAGCTGCACTTCTATAATTTTACAATGTACTGTATAAGCACAACACTGAAAGATGGAAAGGATCAATTTTACAGAAGGAAAGAGTATGAGGAAAAAACAGTAGGAGAGTCTAAGAATAGATAATGTTGGCACTATTGTTCAAGGTGCTCTGGTTTGAACAAAAATTTATATCTACATAGATTATTTGCTATCCCTCCTATTCTAGTATCTTTGTAGTTTTGTTACCAAGCTCTGTAAATGAAGTTTGTTGTCCAAACTAGTATTTCTTTAGATATGGCATGCTAGCTAGTGAGAAAGCAAAATTGTTTCTGTTACAAAAGGCCTTCCAGTTTATCTTTTCATGAGATAGTTTCTCCTTTCTAGACTTTGACTTTTATGGTATGTTTATTAACCATGTTGTTAACAAGTGGAAGCTTAGTAGTGGATAATAGGAAGGGTGTTTTAGTGCTGCTTAATAGCATGCAATGTTAGGAGTCTTGGGGGGAGAACTGCAGGGAGATGAGTTTCACAGCTCTTCCACAGTTTGGGATGTGGCCTACATCTTTTGCCATCTCTCCTCCTAGTTATGTTCAGGTTTTGTGTGTGAGAAGAAATGCCCTGTGCTTCATGCACTGGATCATTCTGTGTGTGTGTGTGGAGAGAGCTTAGGGCTTTAGAAATTATAAGGCACTATGTGAATGCTAAGCATGAGAGCTTTGTTATTTTATTACTGTGTAAATTGAAGGATTTGAACACCTATGGTATTCTTTCTCTTATTTTATTTTTTTATTTTTTTTTCTTTTATTTTTTTCCCCTGCTCTAGCAAATAGCATGTAATTCGCAAATTCTTGTCCTCTTTATGGATAATGCCAGCATTTCTGTGTTGTACTCATATTTTTAAACGATGCCTACAATCTGTCAAATCCATTTAGGTACATCCCACATTTGCTTTTATTTATCTACAAAGTGGAGCCTCCTTATTCATTACATTTTGGCTGCCAGCATGGATGGAAACCATCCCAAGACGTATATGAATTTAAATGGCAACAGAATGACTGGCACTAGATATGTGTTTTTAGTGTCAAGGCTATGGTAATGTATATCATTAGTTGTTAAACATAGTCTGCTGTCGGCGTTGTGCCAGTGTGCTGTCTTGTGCGCAGTGCCAAACCTTGCTGGGAACCTAGCATGTTCTGCAGTTCAACTGCATATTTTCTCAGTTGTAGCTGCAGAAGCGAGACACCAAATGTAGTGACACAAAATAACTTCTGAACCATGCTGACGCTGTGTGCCAGCATGACATGGAAATCAGTCTCACTTTGGGCCAGGTAAGTTGCTGCTTTATTTTGTCATCTTCCTTTTGGCCTCATTTGTCCTTAACTCACCCATCCTAATTGAGGAAAGAGGAGTGAAATCGTCCCTGGGTACCCTTCTCAGGTTCCTTCTGGTTGTGAATGTCTGTGGCAGCTGCTAGCCTATTACTTTCTTCACAAACAGAGCAGAAGTATGTTTATAGGGAGATAGGACAATGAGGAAGTTATGCCTAGGGTTATTTTCTCTTTATGTGGGGCATTTCCTATCAGGTGGTGGGACAGCAAAATCTTTATTGCTGTCCTCTGTAGTCCTTGTCTATGCTGCTGCTATGTCCATCTCTGGCCACTGTGAGTGGAGCGGGAGAGGGGATATCTTTTATACATTGTCTTTATGATATCTTTTATACATTGTCTTTATGATTCAGTTTTTGTTAGAGAACTCCAAAATCCCTCCATAGTTTTCATGCTGATACCAATCTTAATAATAATCAATATACCATTGTAAATGGGACTATGTTGCTTATGCCTTTTTTTCTGTCTTTCTGTAAAAAGAAAGGTATTATTTCTGAGGGGAAATGTTGCATATTTATTCTAGAAAATAGAAAAGGGATGTAGATATTATGAGATCCATAGCACTCACAATTGAAATGTGAAAGGCTGAGAGTCAACGTCTGTCTAATGGCATTAGTACTTGCATTAGTTATCTCTGAAAAATGCTGATAGATCATTCTGCTACTAGGGAGCACTTTACATAAAAATAATCAGTGAATCAGCTACAAAATAAAGCTAATCAAAATGTTGAGATCTGTTTTGATTTCCAAATGCCTGAAATTGAAAATTTTCCATTTAAAAATAAACATTTTTTTTTTTTATGAATAGAAAAAATGTTTATTACAGAATTGGTTATAACCCTGTAAGCCTATCTTTTAGGTTCCAGAATGAAGCTTGAAACAGATTTGGAGTGACAACACAGATGTCTTTGTAGGGACATGCTGTTGCTTGTTGACGCAGACTTCAGTGGGCTGACCCACCACAGCTCTCTGCTCCCTACTCAGCAAAACAGCCGTGCTCATCCTCAATTTAATTTCTATTGATCACAGAAAGTATTTAATTTTAAAGAAGGAAAGGTTGAGTTCATCGCAGGCTATTAAATCTGTGCCATAGCAGTGCTGGTGCTGAGCACTGGTATTATGCACTTCAGGGAAAACCTTTCCCGTGTATGTTCCTCGAGTCTGTGCATATGAAGATTTGCACATCTCAGAGACAAATATGAGGTTGAGATTAGAGATCACGTAGGGTGGTTCTTGGGGAGAAGATGGGTAATGGCCATGCAGTCAGTGCATGATGCCCAGATGCAACCACCTCCTTTGCACACCTAGATGCTCTTCCCACACGGCAGTGTCTTCTGTGCCACATAACGAGTCACCCTGCATCATCAGTGACAGTGATTTCAAAGGATGAGGTTAAAAAAAAGGATGCCCATGCGTGATGATGGAAAATTTGGTGTTTCTTTGGTGCCCCTCGGAAGATTTGAGAATACCTTCTGGTTTCATATTTGACTTTGGGCAAGCAACTTAGGTTAGATTTTCATCAGCTGGCAGAATAACATTTTCCTGCCTCCCAGCATGGGTTAGTAGGACATTTCTGCTGAACAGAGCCTTGTAAATACGTGCACAGGACTGCCTGATACCTTTTGGAATTATGCCAAGGTCTAAGTTCAATGTTAATTTGGTGCAGTGAGTTCCAGCAGTTAATTATGTGTTGAATGAAAATTTATTATGCATCAGGTGTATTTCACCGGGGGTAGTTGTAAAGTGACACATTTCAACTTAGCCTTGCATTTTAGGATGTTTGAGTATTTGCTTGTGGATCCTTGATTTTGCTGTGACATGTTTTGCTGTGTTTTGTTTTCAGACACTTCTCTTCAACAGTTTTTAAAGCCTTTGTGATTTTTCAGAATGAAAAGTGCTAGTAAAGTAACATGTTATTGTCTTTCACTAAGCATTTTATTTTTATAGAGCTTTTGCCTAGGAGATAAACTTTTTATTTCCTAAGGTTTTTCTGTGCTACCTGAAGGCATCTGGAGCTTATATACATGGGAACTCACCCAGGCTATTGAGTCGAATAATTTGCAGCAAGAGGTTCTTGCTATGTATGCTAAGTTTAGGAGTAAAAAAAATAACCTACCTAGATAGTAGAAACATGATTTACCTATTTTAGTAACCTTTTGTCTAACTTACTGGTTTATTCCTGGTAGCTACTTCTTATTATTCAGGTTATGTTATGTATTAGGTGTTTCTTCAAATCCCAAGAGGAATGGAATACAGAAGACTACTTTTGCTGCAAGATATTAATGAATTTAATTTGAACAGTCAGGGCTTGCAGGTATTGTGAATTGTCATGGACTTTGGTTTCATAGAAAAAAACAGACTTCTACACAGGCTGTAAGCAGAAGACATGCAAAATGTGGTTTCTGCAAGGGAATGAGACTACATGAGACTGAAAAATAATCTGCATTCAAATAAGCAAAGCAGTGTTATGTTTCAAGTGGAAGCATCAGATGGTCACCATCTGATACAAGCTATGAGCATATATGAACCTGATGCACAGGAGACCAGTGATGTGGTTGCAAGAGACAAATTCTGTGAGATACCTAACAAGATCACCCATCCACGGTGGGGGGGATGGACAAGATTCTTGATTTCCAGCATTCTCTACTAATTCAACACTGAATTGGTGAAGGCTTTCAAATCTTATTACCATTTAGTTGACGGTGAGAGAAAACTACAATCATAATTCCTATGAGTTGCAGAGATACTATTTGTGAGATACTCTATCAGGGAGTGTACTGACATGACAAGAGGTAATGGTTTTAAACTAAGAGGATAGGTTGCATTAGGTATAAGGAAGAGATTCTTTACTCTGAGGCTGGTGAGGCACTGGCACAGGTTTCCCAAACCTGTGGATGCCCGGTGCTGGCGGTTTTCAAGGCCAGGCTGGATGGGGCTTTGAGCAACCTGGACTGGTGGGAGGTGTTTAGAACTGGGTGATCTTTAAGGTCCCTTCCAACCCAAACTATTCTGTGATTATATAAAATACCCTGCAAAATGGATTGGAGAAGGAAATTATTATTATTATTGTACACTGCACTGCATAGCATATTTAGTATGATTTTTGTTATGAACTATGGACTTGCCTCTAAACTTATTAAGTAGCTTTTAAGATGAAATAGCTGTTTTAACAACCCTTCTTTACCGAAAGGGTTGTTAGGCATTGGAACGGGCTTCCCAGGGAAGTGGTGGAGTCACCATCCCTGGAGGTCTTTAAAAGACATTTAGATGTAGAGCTTAGTGATATAGTTTAGTGGAGGACTTGTTAGTGTTAGGTCAGAGGTTGACTTGATGATCTTGAGGTCTCTTCCAACCTAGAAATTCTGTTAAGGAGTTTGGCTTTGGTGAACAAAGCTTTCTCTCTCTCACAGTTAAATATTATTACTGATCCATTAGTGTACAAGGACATCTGTGTCCAGGGGTGTATCACAGAATGGGTAAAGTTAAAAGGGACCTTGGGAGATCATATGGTCCAACCCTCTGTCAAGCAGGGACACTCAGAGCAGGTTGCTCAGGACCATGCCCAGATTGCCCAGATAGCTTTTGAAGATCTCAAAGGAGGAATACTCCACAACCTCTCTGGGCATGGGTGCTTGTTTTCAACAGTCATGGATGTTTGTTGTAAACAAAAGCAAGTTCTGAAAGGCTTCTGAAGAGGTTCAATGTCTCTTAAAAGGTTAAGTGATAAACCAAAAAAATAAATAAATAAATTTCTCTTCACACCTGGATATGTAACACAAGTTTTAGGTTAAAACTCTGTTTTTTTGCCTACTTTTGCTTGGGCTACTTTACATGTCTCTTGAATGTATGGCTGCAACTGTTCTTATCCACAAGAAAGATTGGGGGAACACCGTAGCCAGTGTGGTGGAGCATAGCCATGGGATATGTGGGCACCACCCACAGCTTCACCACTGTCCCATGTTCTTGCAAGGGTACTTGACAAGCAGGATCCCATATGAGCAGAGAGGCAAACTCTCATTGCAAGTGAGAATAGTTCATATAGACAAAGTGTTCAGCTCCCTAGAGATGATGGTGCAGCCAGTGAAGCAAGTAAATGAAATTAAATCATAAACTGTAATTCCTTTAAAAGGTATTTAGTTGCCTATCTCTTTTTCTTTAACTGTGAAATGACCTCTCACAGAAATGTGAAGTGGACTGGGTCTCCTGTCCCACCTTAATAGTCTCAATTTATTTAGTTACAGTGAAGCAGAGCCTAAATTATGAGTGGGCTGGATTCCATCCAAGAGTTTTATACACCCGTATAAATAATATAGATATATGCTGATTTACCTTTATTGCTGAGTCAAATATAACCGATTTAGCTGTGTACATTAAAATACATAAAAATAGAACCATAAACTAGGAAAAACTTATTGGGAAAAAAAATGTGATCTTTTAATTTCATTTGCTGCAGAAAGTGAGGGACTAGACATAAAAACTTTTAAAGAAATTAAACTTAGATTACATATTCACCACTCAACAATACTGTCTGCTGTGCTTCATATCATATTCTGTGATGCATGTGCATCAGTTTACACTATAAATTCTGTAGGGTGTGTGACTCACCCCCATTGGTACATGATCTTAAACAAATCAGACTGCATTGTCAGCTTGGTATCTGTACTGAATGAACAGCAAAATACAGCTTCATTTTTACTGGGAGAAAATTGTAAGATTTAGTAGCTCTGTGGAATATATTTTGTCTGTATAGTTGGAGCTGATCAGAAATCAAGATTCTTCTATGTGCATTTCATTCAACATTATCTGAATCTTTAAAAAATCATGTGAATTAAAATTAGAAGTTTCAGAACCTTCAATATATTTTTGATGCCCAAATAAAATAATAATAATAATAAAATACAGCACTGAAAGAAGTCAAGTGAAATTAATCACTTTGAGATTTTCCTAAAAAAAAAAAAAAAAAAAGAGTTTTTATCAACCATAAGTGTTGTGGTTTTTTGTTTGTTTGTTTGTTTGTTTTTTTCCACTGGAAAACATCTTGGGAAGGATTCTAGAACATATTGATCATGACTGTATTACTTAGAACTCTGAAGCTCTGCAGTAGTGTTCACTGAGGAAATCAAGGGCTTGAACATATAACCTCTATTGAATCTAAAAGAAGAATTAGAATAGATAAGCACAGAGTTAAAACCTGTTCTTTGGCTTACAAATATGAGATATTTTTTTTCTTTCATACTAGGGCATATTGAAGTATGATAATAGTCATCAGATTTCTCATATTTAGGATATTAGGTCCCAGAAAGAAGTCAATTTACCTACTGACATGGCTGAATAGGAGAAGGTACACCCTCCAAAAAATTATAAGATTGTCCTGGTTTCAGTTAGCACAGAATTAATTTTCTTCCTAGTAGCTGGTGGAATGCTGTGTTTTGGCTTAGAATGAGAAGAGTGCTGATAACACCCCGATGCTTTAATTGTTGCAGAGCAGTGCTTATACTAAGCCAAGGACATCTCAGCCTTTGCTCTGTCCTGCCAACGGGCAGGCTGGGGGGTGCAGTAAGAGCTGGGAGGGGACAGACCCAGGACAGGTGACCCAAACTAGCCAAAGGGGTATTCCATACCATCTGACGTCATGCTAAACAATATATAGGGGTGGCTAGCCGGGGGGAGGGGGCCGGACTGCTCGGGGTGAGGCTGGGCATCGGTCAGCGGGTGGTGAGCAATTGCATTGTGCATCACTTGTTTGTACATACTATTATTACTTTCGTATTGTCACCATTGTATCATCATTATTATTATTGTTATTATTATTTTTGTTATTTTTTTTCCTGTCTTATTAAACTGTCTTTATCTCAACTCACGGGCTTCACTTTCCATTTCTCTCCCCCGTCCCAGAGAGGGAGGGGGGAGGGTGAGCGAACGGCTGCGTGGTGTTTAGCTGCCGGTCGGGTTAAACCACGACAGTCTTTTTGGCGCCCAACGTGGGGCCCGAAAGGTTGAGATAACGGCAGATCTGATCAGAGTGTGTTAAACTAAAATTGGTGTAAGGATTAGACCTGCTTAATAGTCACTTGTCATGATGCTGATTGCTTTAATCACAACTCTGCTGCGCCTGTTTTCCAAATTGAGTATTATAGTACATTATTTTCCGTATTTGCTCTCTGTAGTGTTGTTTCTCCTCTCCGGGCCCTGGTTTCAGACCATTATGGTACTAAGTGTTATAGCAATGGCTTATGAGACGATAAGATATCTGGTCATGACTCTAACTTGGTATTTATACTCAGTAACATCGTGGACTCTGTACTTTGGAAACAGCATCTTGGGAACTATTAGCAATTATACCTATTGTTTTTCTCCATTAGAGAGTCAATCTGTGGAGGGGAAAGGGGAGGATATTTTTCCTTACTTGCTTACTCTCCCTTTCTCCTTCACCACCCCTGTATCCTCCTGGGTCACTCTGCCTTCCTCCTTCACCACCCTCTTATCCCCTGAGCTTGTCACAATAGCTCTCCAAGATATTGAATATTTCTGGAATACTCAGAATACCATAGTCTTGTTGTTCTGCCTCATGAATGCACTTCAGATTCTGCTTAAAGTTAAACAACTACTTATGAAGCTCATCCGGAGATCTGCCCGGAGGCAGTATAGTTGTGGGTGGCAGGGAGTATGGGTGGATATGGGCAGGCATCTAGAGCAGTTGGCACCCCCAGTGTGTTGGAAATTCACCCCTGAACAATGGCAAAATCCTCAAAAACTGGCAGAATGCTTGAAAAAAAGGTGTAATGATTCTGGCAGTTCCAAAGTAACACAAATCATTGTAACGTGCTGGGGCCTGGCTCATGCCTATCGAGCTGCCATTGATACTGCTGTCAACTTAGTGACAGACCCTGCGGCCACTCCAAACCCTGTGACAGATCCAACGGCCACTGTGACCCCTACGGTGGATTCTGCAGCCGCTCCAGTCCCAGCTCCTGCAGCCGCTCCAGTCCCAGCTCCTGCAGCCGCTCCAGTCCCAGCTCCTGCAGCCGCTCCAGTCCCAGCTCCTGCAGCCGCTCCAGCTCCAGCTCCTGCAGCCGCTCCAGTCCCAGCTCCTGCAGCCGCTCCAGTCCCAGCTCCTGCAGCTGCTCCAGTCCCAGTTCCTGCAGTCGCTCCAGTTCCAGCTCCGGCCGCTACTCCAGTCCCAGTTCCTGCAACTGCTCCAGTCCCAGCTCCTGAAGCCGCTCCAGCTCCAGCTCCTGAAGCCGCTCCAGCTCCAGCTCCTACTGCTGCTCCAGTCCCAGCTCCTGCAACTGCTCCAGCTCCAGCTCCAGCTCCTGTAGCCGCTACAGCTCCGGTTCCTGCAACTGCTCCAGCTCCTGTAGCCGCTCCAGCTCCGGTGGCCGTGTCAGAGAAACGAGCTGTAGCAGTGCAAGTTGACCCTGCAGAGGGCATTCCAACCCCTGTGGCAGACCCTGTAACAAAGTCAGAGAAACGAGCAGTAGCAGTGCAAGCTGCCCCTGTAGAGAAGGTGAAAATATGGTATAGAAATTCAAGTCGTTTAGAACGCAGAGAGTCTTCTGCCAATCCAGGTAAGGCTTCTGCCAAAACTAAGTATAGAGATGACGAAGATGATGACGACGCTGGGCCGTCAAGGATTCAGGAGGAGGAAGATGAGGATGCCGAAAGAGCAACAGTAACTACCCGAAGCCTAAACGAGCGCGAGCTACGAGATGTGCGAAAAGATTTTGGTCGCTGTATAGGTGAGCAGCTTGTCACCTGGCTGCTCCGGTGCTGGGACTCTGGAGCCAATTGTGTGGAATTAGACGGCAGGGAAGCCAAGCGGCTGGGATCCCTTGCTCGAGACGCCGGCATTGACAAAGCAATTGCAGATGGAGCACGACCCACCAGCCTCTGGAGGCGTCTCCTCTCAGCTGTGAGGGAAAGGTATCCCTTCAAGGAAGATATTTTATGTCTACCAGGCAAGTGGACCACTATGGAGAAGGGAATCCAGTACCTGAGGGAATTAGCCGTACGGGAAGTGATTTATGAGGATCCAGACCTCAAACAAACATCCACAGATCCAGATGAAGTCAAGTGTACACGACCCATGTGGCGGAAGTTTGTACGGAGTGCACCATCATCATATGCCAGCTCATTGGCAATAATGGCCTGGAAAGAGGATGAGGAACCCACAGTGGGTGAAGCGGCTAAACAACTCCGGCAGTACGAAGAAAGTCTCTCCTCTTCCTTACAGGCCTGCGTCTCAGCTGTGGAGAAACTTTCTGAAAAGGTTCACCAACTTGAAGAGAATCTATTGTCCTCCCCACCTGAACCAACCAGTGCCCACCGACCAAAGGAGAACACTTGGGAGAAACTTTCTGAAAAGGTTCACCAACTTGAAGAGAGATTATTCTCCTTCGCACCTGTACAAAGCAGTGTCTCAGCTGTCAGGGGTAGGCGTTCACCCACACAAGGAAGACGATATGGTGGGTACTCACCCCGTGCCACCCTGTGGTTTTACTTACGAGACCATGGAGAGGACATGAGAAAGTGGGATGGAAAATCTACCGCGACCCTAGAGGCACGGGTACGTGAGTTGCAAAAGAAAACAATCAGGAAAAAGGGATTCTCCGAAAAGTTTGCTGCTCCAACTTCCAGCAGACAGTCCTTCAAACACAGAAACGAGGAAGATTCTGACCAGGATTAGGGGGGCCCTGCCTCCAGCCAGGGGGAGGAAAGGGACAATCGAGTTTATTGGACTGTGTGGATTCGATGGCCTGGCACATCACGCGCACAGAAGTATAAGGCTTTAGTAGACACCGGTGCACAATGTACTATAATGCCATCGAGCTATAAAGGACCAGAGCCCATCTATATTTGTGGAGTGACAGGGGGATCTCAGCAGTTGACTGTATTGGAGGCTGAAGTGAGTCTGACTGGGAATGAGTGGGAAAAGCACCGCATTGTGACTGGTCCGGATGCTCCATGTATCCTTGGCATAGACTATCTTAGAAGAGGATACTGCAAGGACCCAAAAGGGTTCCGGTGGGCTTTTGGTATTGCTGCCTTAGAGACAGAGGGCATTAAACAATTATCTACCTTGCCTGGTCTCTCAGAGGACCCCTCTGTTGTGGGGTTGCTGAGGGTCGAAGAACAGCAAGTGCCAATTGCTACCACAACTGTGCACCGGCGGCAATATCGCACCAACCGAGACTCCCTGATTCCCATCCATAAGCTAATTCGTCAATTGGAGAGCCAAGGAGTGATCAGCAAGACTCATTCACCTTTCAATAGTCCCATATGGCCAGTGCGAAAGTCTAATGGCGAGTGGAGACTAACAGTGGACTATCGCGGCCTGAACGAAGTCACGCCACCACTGAGTGCTGCAGTGCCGGACATGCTGGAACTTCAGTATGAACTTGAATCGAAGGCAGCCAAGTGGTACGCCACAATTGATATCGCTAATGCATTTTTCTCCATCCCTCTAGCAGCAGAGTGCAGGCCACAATTTGCCTTCACTTGGAGGGGAGTCCAATATACTTGGAATAGGCTGCCCCAGGGGTGGAAACACAGCCCTACCATTTGCCATGGGCTGATCCAGTCTGCACTAGAGCAGGGGGAAGCTCCTGAACACCTGCAGTACATCGATGACATTATTGTGTGGGGTGACACAGCAGAGGAAGTTTTCGAGAAAGGGAAGAAAATAGTCCAAATCCTTCTGAAAGCCGGTTTTGCCATAAAACAAAATAAAGTCAAAGGACCTGCACGGGAGATCCAGTTTTTAGGAATAAAATGGCAAGATGGACGTCGTCAAATCCCAATGGATGTGATCAACAAAATAACAGCTATGTCTCCACCAACTAACAAAAAAGAAACGCAGACTTTCCTAGGTGTTGTGGGGTTTTGGAGAATGCACATCCCAAATTACAGTCTGATTGTAAACCCACTCTACCAAGTAACTCGTAAGAAGAATGAGTTTGAATGGGGCCCTGAACAACGACAAGCCTTTGAACAAATCAAGCAGGAAATAGTCCATGCAGTAGCCCTTGGGCCAGTTCGAACAGGACCAGATGTAAAGAATGTGCTCTACACTGCAGCCGGGGAGAACGGCCCCACCTGGAGCCTCTGGCAGAAAGAACCTGGGGAAACTCGAGGTCGGCCTCTGGGGTTTTGGAGTCGGGGATACAGAGGATCTGAGGCCCGCTATACTCCAACTGAAAAGGAGATATTGGCAGCATATGAAGGAGTTCGATCTGCTTCGGAGGTGGTCGGTACTGAAGCGCGGCTCCTCCTAGCACCCCGATTACCGGTACTAGGCTGGATGTTCAAGGGAAGGGTCCCCTCTACGCATCATGCAACTGATGCTACATGGAGCAAGTGGGTTGCACTGATTACTCAGCGGGCTCGAATAGGAAACCCCAGTCGCCCAGGAATATTGGAAGTGATCATGGACTGGCCAGAAGGCAAATACTTTGGGATATCATCAGAGGAGGAGGTGGGTCGTGCTGAAGAAGCCCCACTGTACAACCAGTTGCCAGAGAATGAAAAGAAATATGCCCTGTTCACTGATGGGTCCTGTCGTATTGTGGGGAAGCATCGGAGATGGAAGGCTGCTGTATGGAGTCCTACGCGACGAGTTGCAGAAGCTGCTGAGGGAGAAGGTGAATCGAGTCAGTTTGCAGAAGTGAAAGCCATTCAGCTGGCTTTAGACATTGCTGAACGAGAAAAATGGCCAGTTCTCTATCTCTACACCGATTCATGGATGGTAGCAAATGCCCTGTGGGGATGGTTACAGCAATGGAAGCAAAACAACTGGCAGCGTAGGGGCAAACCTATCTGGGCTGCTGCATTGTGGCAAGATATTGCTGCTTGGGTAGAGAACCTGGCTGTGAAAGTACGCCACGTAGATGCTCATGTGCCCAAGAATCGGGCTACTGAAGAACATCAAAACAACCAGCAGGTGGATCAGGCTGCTAAGATTGAAGTAGCTCAGGTGGACCTGGATTGGCAGCATAAAGGTGAATTATTTATAGCCCGATGGGCCCATGACACCTCAGGCCATCAAGGTAGAGATGCAACATACAGATGGGCTCGTGATCGAGGGGTGGACTTGACCATGGACGCTATAGCACAGGTTATTCATGACTGTGAAACATGTGCTGCAATCAAGCAAGCCAAACGGTCAAAGCCTCTTTGGTATGGAGGACGATGGCTGAAATATAAATATGGAGAGGCCTGGCAGATTGATTACATCACACTCCCTCAAACTCGCAATGGCAAGCGCCACGTACTTACAATGGTGGAAGCAACCACCGGATGGCTGGAAACATATCCTGTGCCTCATGCTACCGCCCGGAACACCATCCTGGGCCTTGAAAAGCAAGTCCTATGGCGACATGGCACCCCAGAAAGAATAGAATCAGACAATGGGACTCACTTCCGAAACAACCTTATAGACACTTGGGCCAAAGAACATGGTATTGAATGGGTGTATCACATCCCCTATCATGCACCAGCCTCCGGGAAAGTTGAACGATACAATGGCCTGTTAAAGACTACCTTGAAAGCAATGGGCGCTGGGACGTTCAAAAACTGGGATACGCATTTGGCAAAGGCCACCTGGTTAGTCAATACTAGGGGATCTACCAACCGAGCTGGACCTGCCCAATCAAACCTGTTACGTACTGTAGATGGGGATAAAGTTCCTGTAGTGCATGTAAAAAATATGCTGGGTAAAACAGTCTGGGCTACTCCTGCCTCAGGAAAAGGCAAACCTATTCGTGGAATTGTTTTCGCTCAGGGACCTGGATATACTTGGTGGGTGATGCAAAAGAACGGAGAGGTCCGGTGTGTACCTCAAGGAGATTTAATACTGGGTGAGAATAGCCCATGAACTGAATTGCACCATGTTAAATAGTATATTATACTGTATGTTATCACTACCATGATTACTATAGGTGACTAATTAGAATGTATGGAAAAGAGTGTAACCTGAGCATGACATAAATGGTATGGAATAAGGGGTGGATAGATGTCCTGGTTTCAGTTAGCACAGAATTAATTTTCTTCCTAGTAGCTGGTGGAATGCTGTGTTTTGGCTTAGAATGAGAAGAGTGCTGATAACACCCCGATGCTTTAATTGTTGCAGAGCAGTGCTTATACTAAGCCAAGGACATCTCAGCCTTTGCTCTGTCCTGCCAACGGGCAGGCTGGGGGGTGCAGTAAGAGCTGGGAGGGGACAGACCCAGGACAGGTGACCCAAACTAGCCAAAGGGGTATTCCATACCATCTGACGTCATGCTAAACAATATATAGGGGTGGCTAGCCGGGGGGAGGGGGCCGGACTGCTCGGGGTGAGGCTGGGCATCGGTCAGCGGGTGGTGAGCAATTGCATTGTGCATCACTTGTTTGTACATACTATTATTACTTTCGTATTGTCACCATTGTATCATCATTATTATTATTGTTATTATTATTTTTGTTATTTTTTTTCCTGTCTTATTAAACTGTCTTTATCTCAACTCACGGGCTTCACTTTCCATTTCTCTCCCCCGTCCCAGAGAGGGAGGGGGGAGGGTGAGCGAACGGCTGCGTGGTGTTTAGCTGCCGGTCGGGTTAAACCACGACAAAGATGTAGATGATAACATTTTAAATTGCATTTTATTGCTGTTACTGTTTTAATTTCTGTAGCAGTTAATAGTGTAACTTCAGCTTTCTGAAAGCTAACAGAATTGAAGTGTGTAATGCCTTTTTGGGCATAAAGTATTGTCCTACAGATTTTTTATTTTTATTTTTTGGCAAGTATTCTTCTATGACCTTTGTTGATAGCCATTCTGGCTAAAAAAAAGTGGAAACACTCTTGATTTATATTACTGGGAAAGTTTGAATGACTGGTTAATCTCAATTGACCTAAAAACACTTTAATGTTTTACTGGAAGAAAAAAAAAAAATACAGCAAGAGAGGAAAGGCCTCCTGATTTAGAATTTAACAAGAATGGGATAATTTCACATGGGAGAAACACATCGAAAATGAACTAACAGCAAGAACTCTAGAGAACTAGAGGTGTCTCCTCTTAAAACAGCTTTTACAATTTACACCTCAGTGAAAGGTGACTGGCTACATCATATACTTTATTTTAAATTATTATGGAGTCTCAGAAGTCTGGCATATTAGTTCTTACACTTGTATTAAGCAAGTGCAGTAAGTGCAGTAACTGTTAACAGGCTGTTAAATTTTAGGTTTGTTTGGCCTTTCAAAGCCCAATTCTACTAGAAATATTTGTACGGAACCCATCAAACTATTAATTAAAGCCTTTTCCCTTCTCACTACATCTTTTGATTTCAGCATTCCCCTGAAGTCTTTGCAGTTCAAATACTGCAGCAGCCTGCAGATGAACTGACAAATGAAAGGAACTGCAAGCAAACTAGGAGAGTTTCATCCTTAACAGTAACTCGCACAGTAAATGAACAAAAATAAGGATCCCAACTGGCAACTGGACCCATAGAAAAGTCAATATTTGTTCAGATTTGGATATAGCAGCTTTAATTGTACTTCCCAATTTTACACTTGAGAGTGAATACCTTCCAACCAATTTCATTTAAAGTAAGAGTTATGTGTGCACACCTAGAGTTTAAAGAAAAATTGACAGCCAAGAGTAACCTATCTAAAATTAATTAGTGCTCTTATTCTGTCTCACGACACATGTGTCCATCAACAGAAATCTTGCTGGGTCCAATTATCACTAATTGGAAGCTAATCTGAATGTGAAAAACAAGGCTGAGTATTTAGGGACCAACACCACACTCATTAACATAGAGGACAAAAATTATGAAAAATACTATAAATGAGACAGATTGTTAATATAAAGAAGAGTCTATATCTCTGTCTGCATTGTCTCCATTGTGTAACTGATGGGGTGAAATAAGGATTGTTGTGTTACTGACAGACCAGTCAAATAACTGATCTGTGAACCCATGTATGAAACTGTGAAATGGGTTAACACAAGGAAATTACTTAACTTGGCATTAAAAACTTTCTTTAGTTATACAGAAAAGGAAACGGATAAAAAAGAGATGCAGTTTCCATGGTGTATACAACCTATGGACTTTGTGAAAGGGGGTAAGAAATACCTTTTTTTTTTTTTGGGCAAGATTTATATTTCTTTTTTATATTTAGCAAAACAAACAAACAAAAAACACTACATAATTACAAATGGGCTAGAAAGTGGATATCCTTTCATTGTACAAGAAATGAATGTCTCTATATAACAAAGGGTATGGGCAATGCTTTATGTTTCATTACTCATTTTCCTTTACCCTCTGGCAGACATCTAACTGGTGGGTAGTAAAACTCTGCACTTCAAAACTTACCCTCTTTTAATTGAAACTGGGATACTGTGACTGCTCGGAATTACAGCCAATTCTTTTACCTGCAAATCCATTCTGAATTTCACTTCATATTGAGTAACAATTTTCCTTGATATCAACACCATGAAAAAAATATACTTTATTTATTTGAAAACTCCACTTACAGCCTGATAATGTTTGGTGCATTATTCTGTTGATAATGGGTAAAATGCTTTTCTTTAAGGAAGGAAAAAAAAAAAAAAAAGACACTTAAAAAAATTTCTTTTATCTTCTGGGCACTACTGGTCTTTGGGATTTTGCCTAGGCTAGATCTTTTAGAGTCAATAGAACAAGTAAAATCAAAAGCAGAGATTTTGGACAGAGATGAGGAAAAAGACTATGAAGCACAACTATACTTCCTAGATTGACAGTTTAAAGGTATTTCCAGCTTTACCACATACTTGGTCTGTAGTCATTTGTTTTCCTGTTAGACTGATAATTAGATAAGATCACAGTTCTTTCTTTTTTACTCTATTTACAATATGTTGACATCTTCTTCCACTAAATTATATACCTCACTTTGTTTTTGCAATACATGCTAATGCCAAGGCAGCAGAACCTTTCTAACTGCTTCCTCAAGCGGGTGCATTCAGCCATCATCCGTGATCCGTGTAAACTGTGTAAATATGGCAAGACCAGCCTTAAGAAGCAGAAGTATGAATATGAAGATATGATATGAAGTTATCAGGCTGAACTGGAGGAAGCTGGGTTGGAGCTCCTATATGCAGGTCTTTGTGAATGCCTTATAGCCAAGGGTGGCAAACAGGTTTATTGGAAAATAAATAAATAAATAAATAAATAAATAAAATCAAGGCTCTTAAATAGGAAAGCACAATGTGGTGCTCTGGGAATGCTTGAATGACAAATTACTGAAGGCTGAAAAAGTATCATTGTTGGCTTGCCTTATTTTATATTCTCTGGATAGTCTCTTTTGGTTGCTGTAGGAGAGAAAATATTAAATCAGTTAGACTTTGTACAATTGTGTGTCTGTTCAAGTTTGCATGAGTCATGGCTATATTGTACATTAAGTAGACATATGAACAATATATACAGAACAAGAAGGTCTCCAGCCCCTCAGCTGAGCTCCCTGTTTATTAGGCTTCAGGACTGTGTTTGCTCACTCTTCATTGCTTCCTTGGGCACAATATAGATTAAATTGTTTTCTACAAACTGGAAACTCTTGAAAGAAGAGAATAAAGTATGCCTTCAGTCTCACTCCTCTCTAATACTGAACAGCCTTTAGCTAATTGCCTAGGGAACTCGTCAGGCAGAGAGGTGACTCTACGTCTCTCGAGGAAGCCCAGGACTTGGGACGCTGCATGAAAAGGTACTCAGCCAGCTACTCCTAATGGCAGGCTGGTAAAAGCTGAGCCTGGAAAGCAAAGAATGAACTTGGTCATCCCATGACAGCTTTCCTTCCAGTACATAGATCTGTTATGAAATGCTCAAGTGCCTCCCATGTGCGAGCTTTTTTGTGTGATACTTTTCTACAGTTCTTCCTTTGGACTACAAAATGCCTTGTGTGCTTCTGTCTTTTCTTTCCCGTCATTGGTATTGGCACAATAGTATTTCCCTATTGCAGTAGTGCACATTAGATCCATAGAGGACTGGATTAGCTGGCTGTTTCTTTTGCTCCTTTTAAAAAAATGATTTTGTAGCCATGGAGAAATGCTGTAGACTTACACAGCCATAATCAAAGTGACCATCTAACACAATAGATTTTGAGTGATTACAGCTGGTTTGCTATGCTTGGAATGAGATAAGTATAACCAAGACTTATAATTCCTAACAGAAATGAAAATCTCTTATGACTGGTCTTAATTTTTTTGTTTCTAGTGAGATTGATAGGATAGTAAGCAGCAACAGTAGTGCATTTGATTTAATGATACACCAGATACTGTCACATAAAGCCTTAGTCGCAAAATTAATTACAACTGGCTTAACTCATTTTCATGCCACTGTAAAATGAGTGCATGACTACAAACAAAGGCTAATAATGAAAGGTAATGGGCCAGATTCATTGCTTACATACATTGGTGCAAGCTTTTAAAATTCATTGAAATTATCCTTTGTTGTGACATGATGGGTAAATTTGTCCAGGTATGTTAGGCTGTGGAGAGGTGTCTAATGAACTATCACTGGGGAGATTTTAAGTTTGGCCTGGATTAAGAAGAATACAGTCAGCATGTTCATTAAATTTGCATGTGATACAAGGCTTGGTTTCAAATATCATTGATGGCACACAACCACAGAGGGGCAGAAGGAAGCTTGACAGAACAAAACCAATAAATGCAATAATAATAATAATAATAAAAGAGTCAGCTCAGCAAAATGTAGGTTGATAAAAGTGGTGATTAATATTATGAATTACAGTGTAGGGAGGAGAAGTCCAGGTAAAGCTTACAAAGTCTTTTCTATAATGAAAAAAGCAGGCAACAAATCAAATTTATACTCTTTTAGTGGGATCACATCACTGATACACTTCTTTAAACAGGGACACACACTGTGTAGATTTCTGGGCATACGACAATACTGAGAAAATGAAAACAAATCAAAGAAAATACATACGAAGACACCTATAAAATTAAATGAGAAGAGGTCAATTTCAGAGCAGAGTTTGAAAAAGTCTATAAAAGTCTAAAAGTTTCTGAACTAAATGGTATTTTCAAAGAGGAATTAAGATGTGGGGGAATATTGCAGTGCACATCTGGAAACTGCAGTAATGTATTGAGGGTAATGCCATAGGGTGTGACTAGAATAATGGGAATGGGATTACAACAGTGAAGGTTCAAACTGAGCATAAGATATCTTGGAAGTAAAACCTTTAATCTGGGAAATAATTTCCCCAAGGACAGTTGGGTTTTAGCATTTCTCTGTATTTTAGCCTCACTATTATATCTGTCCTCCTGAACCACTGTGAGAAAGGCAAGTGGAATTATCTCCATTTACCTGGTGTGGTGTTAAGGATGCTGCTTGACATTGCTGCCGAGCTCTCAGCTCCATTGCTGCTGGCAGGGGATGGATCTGCGCCCCACTTCCCAATGAGAGAGTACAGTGAAAATGCCTTGAGCTGTAAAGAGATGTGATCAAAGGCTTTTCTTGCAATGGGAAGTGAAAGTAAGGCTATTTGTATTTATTGCATTGGTCCCAAATAATAAGTGCTGTATTTTTTTTTCCATCCTCTTTTCTACTGTTGAGGATCTGGTGGTGCCCTTGTACCTAGTACCCTGTATGAAGCAGTTACCTCAAGGTAGCTGCACTGAAAAACTGCTTTGGCTGAAGGATGCCCTTGCAGTGTCCTGTTTGGCTCTTCCCTTTGACTAGCCGCTTCTATTGGAATTGAGCAGTAAAAATAAATAAATAAATAAATAAATAAATAAATAAATAAATAAATAAATAAATAAAATATATTTATATGTATATAGTCTTCAGTTAAACTGATATTAGTAATAAATGCTTCAGAAGAAAACCACCAGTGTTTGTTTTTTTCACAGAGCAATTTTAGGACTATGAAGGTTTTTGCAAGAAATATTTCTTCATTAGTGTCTTCTGTTTGGTAATAACCTCATCAACTATTGCAGTGAATTTAGTGAGTCTTTTTAATTTGTCTGCCTGATGTAGTTTAATTATGGTGAACATATCTAGGAAGGAGTGATGTGATTTAGAGATACAATTCATACTTCAGATAGCTGGAATAAATTGGCAGATCACAGCTGCAGCTATTACTCACTATCAGCTAAGTTTTAAAAATAAAATTACTTTTATTTTTTTGCCGCAATATGATCCTTAAAGTCTATGAAATTGTTTTCCAACCTCTCTAAGCTGCACTTTAAAATAGTGTAATTACTGTTTCAGGAACGAGAACTCTGGAGACAATTATTTGTAAAGGCACTTGACAACTGAGCCTCAGCAATGTGCGGTACCAGCAGAAGGAAGGATCATTTTTGAAATATTGTAATAGATTCTCTGTTCTCACTCAAAAAAGCTAACTTCAATACAACACTGGAAATAATAGAAATCTGAATATCAGTGACTAAAGACTCTGTGTGGAGGAACAAGAGTCTTTTGGTGAAGAACTCTGGAGAGCAGGTTTAAGTTGCTTTTCTGCCAGACATCTTGTGCTTTATGATTAAGCCAACCAACTTAGTCATTTTGTGCTACTGAAAAATGGGGTAATTATATGTATATTTTCCCATCCTTTTTGAGATAGTAAGATCACAGTGTCATTTGCCATGCATTTGTTCTGCTTTAGACTGAAACTGTTTTGGCATCTCCAGATAATACTGCAACATGGATGCAAAAAGGCTTGTTGCCTGCTAGCAGGAACCTTGCATCAGGAACTTTGGAATACAAGACTGTAGATAGGCTGTGGTTGTGGTTTTTTGTTTGTTTATAAAACAAAAGAAAAATAACGGGTGAAAGATGCCAGGAAAAATGTGTACAATTTGGATACCGAAGACCCAAAAAATCCATGACTACAGATGTAAAAGATAACAAGGTGCACAGAAGACCTTCAGAAAAGTGTATGTGCTGCAGGCTTTGCTAGGCAATATTTTAGAGCCTGATTCCAGGAGAGTGGTCCAAGAGACTCCCACCTGCTCTTCGTAACAGTCCCTTCACACTGCATGTTCCAAAATTTCAGGAAGAAAAACAAACTGTGTACAGGCTTAGAAACTGCACATTTTGTGCTTGTTCTCTCTTCCCTGTCTCAGCTTAGCTGATGCAACTTATAAATGCAAGTTGCTCTTGCCAAAGGTTCCTTAGGCTATAGATTCAGTTTCTTTCCTGCCCAGTTTCTTCCTAGATGTATGATTCTCAAATTTTTGGCTGTTCACTTACTAAGCTTTAGCAACTCTTTAGGTTGAGTCCAAGTCTTCAGAATACTGGCAACAGAAATTAACCTATCAATGTTAACCAACCAAAATAGCTGCTGTATGTACACCTTTGACAGGAAAGCAATAAAACACTAATTAGTGAATAAACTAAACAGATGAACAACAACAGAAATAATAACAATCTTTAATATATATACATACATTTTAGGGAACCATAAGAATCACCTTAGGCTGAGATACTGTGTGGTCAAGTGGTATTCATTTTTAAATAATGGAAAGATTGTAGGAGTCTGGAAGAGCACTAAGGTATTTTCACAGTTCATAGAAGTGAACAAAATGACTCAATAAACCTGATGGTAGTTCACCAGTCATCCAAAAATGGAGATCATGATCCTGTGTGCAAAGTCTACATATGAAAATAGGTTGAAGGAATTGGGTTTGTTTGACACAAAGGCAGCTCAGGGCGATCTAATAACACTCTTCCAATACCTAAGAACCAATTATAGAGAAGGTGGAGATTCCCTCTTCACAAGGGTACATGGTGACAAGTCAAGAGGCAGTAGGCACAAACTGCTTCAGGGAAAATTCTTTCTGAATATAAGAAAAACAAATCTTTATTATTTGAACAATTAAAGCACTGGATTAAGTCACCCAGAGAAGTGGTGAAATTTCTCTCCCTCCCTGGAGGGAGGCTTGTCACGACCCTGGATAACCTAATGCCTTGCTTTCAAACAAATGTTGGACCCGATGACCTCCACAGGTCTCTCCCAACCTATGCTTTTCTATGATAGTTACCTGCAAGTTGCTGAAGGTTAGGTCTGCCTTAGCTAGAAGTGCATTAGAGCTGGCTGATGCCCTGCATTGATAGTATCTGCAATTTAGAGGTTTCACTTCAGACTGGATATAGTGTGGCTCTTCAGAGTGATGTGGCCCAATATCAATGTGTAACTCCAGAAAAAGTTTATTAAATGAATTGAAGTGTTCATAAAACTATTGGGTCTACAAAGGATGTAGAGGTGAAAGTAGTTAGATAACACTTTCCAGTTTAGTACAGTATACTGTGCTGGTGTATATACTGCAAGAAATACTAGTGAAATTCAGGCAACATGTTTATGTGGAACAGGAATGTTTTACCTTGTATGTTAAAATGGTGATATACACACTGGAATGGTTTGAATTTAAAAAATAAAAAATAAATTTGTGGCAGATATTTTAGAGTGCAGGAAGTGATGAATAGAAAGGATGTACAGCTTCTCTCTCTGGGATGTTAAGGAGTACTCTGCACATGCTTCTGCTTTCCAGCTTCTGATAGGCTTTGCCCTCCTTGCTGAGCCTAATGCACAGGGAGGCTGTGCTCCATGCTCACGGTGTGCGTGGCAAGCTGCGGTTCCTGGGTGTTGAAACAGTATCTGTGTGTCAGGCTGGGCAGTGAGAGCACTGCCTTAGCTCTGTCACTGTCTTTCCCCAGCCTCCTGCAGGAGGTTTCTGAGCGTGCAAGCTCTGGGATCCTGCTGGCCAAATTTCTCCACATCCAGGTTTAAGCTCCTTCTCTCATCTCCTCACTTGTTCCCCTTTACTTTTCTTTGTTCCAACTGAGGTGATCCCTTCTGGCTTCAAACTCAGCAGTTTGAAGGAAAGGATTGTCATCAGTACTACTACTCTGTGCCAAATGGTCTGCCTTTTGTTTATACAAGTAGTCTCTTTATCAGCATTGCTAACCACCTAGCTGTAACTGCAGATGCACAAGGCAATTCGGCACAGAAGCAACAATGGACTCCTTAAAACAGTCTGTCTACCAGTTACTCCATATGCCAGTTGTGAGGTGATAGTGATGATGAGAGCAGCACATGAAGAAAAATATATCTACAAAAGGCTTATTGAGACTATCAGAAAAAGAAAGTGTGTACATCAATAATAAGCAGAACAAAATGTTCCAAACAATTCACATTATGGTATGTCCATAATATATGCTAGCCTGTTCTACAGCATTAATGTATATATTCTATACTGAAATAGTCAAGAATTTTAATTCAAAACAGAGCATTTAGAAACACCATTACTGCCTTTTCAATTAACATTCATTTGACTTTTTTATTTAAAAACAAATAGCTTAAGCTCTGGGAAGGTAATATTCCTGAAATTAGATGAAGCTTTTTTGACCCCATAATACCTCATCACACCTACATTAGCAAGAAAGACTTAGTACTTGAATAATAGCACTTCAGTAGATCTGTAACGGACACTATCAGAAATTGTATTACGTTTTTATTGGACATTAGAAGACATGGTATCTCTGCAATGGAAATTATCCGTTTGCTCTGTTTGTAAATATAAAACCCCAGATTACTTTGGGTTGAATTTAAAAAGATTTTCATTTTGCCTGCTTAATGTTGTATTTAAACAAAACCATTACTTCGAATAGAAAATATCTGCTCTCTTCTAGCTCTGTGATGGTTGCTTCTACAGTTTTGGTTTTCATGGTGATTAGTGCTATTATATATTTTAAAAATACAGCTGTTCCAGGCTATCTAAGCTAGATCAGCGACAAAATGGGTTGTGCATTGCAGGCACAATTTTTTTCCCCTGAAAATAAGAGGTTTTAATCTGCAAATACAGTGTAATATCTGTTCTCAGGTCAATTTCTGCTTTGCTCACCAAGGCAAATGGTGTAAATTGGTTTAAATAGGTGGTGGAATTGAAGTGACAAGAGTAATTTATACTACCTAAGGTTCTGTTCACTCCTTTAAACGATGAGACACTTTGTTAAAGTCCTTGAAGACTGGTCTAATTGGACAGGCTTGAATGATGCTCTGCACCTTCCCTTGGGTTCTGTAGCTCATTTTGTAGAGTCTATGGGCAGAGTCCTGCAGGAAGGCTGTGTTATTGGTTGCCTTCCACTGTGGTCTCTGAAGCTATTTCCATTCCAGTTTCCACACAAGGTTGAGATGGACTGTTTTTTGTTTCTACCACCAAGCTATTTAATATTGAATGTACTTTTTGTGCTCATGAGTATCCTTTGCACTCAGAAGCGTGTGAACATTTTGAGATATATCGTATCTACCTCAAATCTGATTTATGGATAATATTCACCAGTCCTAAAGCATGCATAATTTGCTCAGACTGCTACTAACAACATTTCATCCATGAGCTATACCTGTAGCAAATTGTACATTAGTCTCAAATGTGCGATGCCAGAATACCAAAAGAACTGAAGCTTACTATGTTTTAAGTATGACCCTCATCACTAAAGCATACATTTTAAAGCAACATAAATTTTGCTGTAGCAGAATTCCCAGCTGGGGAAAGAAGCATGGGCAAGGAAATAAACAAACTTGTTGTTATTTCTATTCCTTTAGGAATAAAGAGAAGCAGAGCACTTTTTCCCCAAGCGTCTCTCCCAGTAAATTACATAGCTTCTCTGGCATGCCATGTGCATCATTAAACACTCTGTGTATCTGCCAGTGCTTCTCCATCCTATCACCAGGCCAGTAATCAGATTAATCTTTGTCACCAACATATCGATGATATCGCTATGAGGGAGGAACATTGTACATGTATGTATAAATGCCCAATGGAAGTCAAAGGCTAAGCTGTGAAGCACTAAATTAAGGGAATATATAAGTACACCCAGTTTTCTCATACCTCTTGTATTCCTGTGATGCTGTTAAATTCAGGCATTTAAATGTTAATCCAGGGATCTGAATGATTCGTAGTTAACCATCTGCACTAGATATAAGCAGTATTAGCAAAGAGAAGACCAGACATGGAACTGTGGTTATGTATTTGCTACAAGGCTCTGAGATGGCTTATTTTTACACATCTGTAACAACATCCTTAAGGAATCAACACCTTTTCTATCCAGGCATCAGAGCTATCCTTAACTCTTATCAAGGACTGTGATTCAGAGGAAATAGCTGAGTAGGCTTTCCCAAGAACACTGGGATATAATTGATCCATAAACAGGTATGCCCTCATATGGTTCTATCTAAGGAGGAGGATTTAGAGTCCCTGCTGTGTGGAAACAGATGCTGAAAGCACCCCAGATTAAGATATTGGCCTTCTTGCACCATGGCAGCCCTTCAGTGCAGGGTTTCCTCTCCTACCCCACTTCACTACTGTGTCAGCCTTCAAATGACAGGTTGCTCTTTCCAAGTTGACCTACAGACATTTTTTTCAGGAGTCTCTTTCAGCTCCCGCGGAGACCTTTGCCTTACGATTTGCTTCTTCTGTGATACTGAATCCTTCTAGTCTTATGGCCCCAGTGAATTCTGCATTGGTGTTGTCCACACTGCTTGCAAAAAGTGCAGTGGCTTAACGAGGCACATACTGGTTAGGGTGAGAAGGGTGTATGCTGCATTCATTATGGCATGTATTTCTTTGTAAGTAATACTACATAACTGCACAGTTACACATGAACAACTCATGATGCCACTCATGTGAGCAATGATTTTACTTCGTTGTGCTTTTCTACGCATTATAGAAGGATCTTTGGCAGACAAAGAAGTAGAGAGTACTTTACAATGACCTAGATAAGCAAGATATGTCTGGGGAATTCTAATAAGGACTTTATTTCTCTGCTCTCTTTCTGCATGACTGCTTCATCACTTAACACAGTACATTGCTGTGCAAGTATCCTTTCTTTTCATGACTCTATATTCCAACTAATAAGCCCTGTCTTTCAGCTGGGCTTGTTCACACAAGCACAGTGGAGCATTAATAGCTGTTCCTGTGTTCATTTCTTCACGTGGCTTGGGCATGGCTGTTACTTGACAGCTATTCTGCATTGGAGCCATGTCCTCCAAATGAAAGTCCCACAGCCCAGAAAGCGAGATGGGAAACAAAACCAGTATCCTGACCCTGACAAGCCAGCATCAAGGCTTCCTGTGCTCATCCCTCCTGATGAAGAGTTGTTCCAAGATATTCCAGCACTCCCATGCAAAGAGCAAGCAGGGCTCCCCTGGTGTGAACTCCCTCTGCTTTGCTTTAGGAATCCTCTGGGAAGAAAAAGGTGATAAAAAAGCTGCCTGTGAAAATGAGAATGTGGGGTTTCTTTGCCTTTCGGTACAAGCCACCTAGATCATGACCTGATAAGGAAATTTTGGCAAAAAGTGAGATTTCACAGTCTCTCAGGTTATCTTAATTTACTTGGCAAAATATTTTGAGAATATAGGTATATCTAAATGCTTTTCCTCTTTACTACTGAAGTAGCTCATTTGGCATCTCCAGCCAAAAAGCCTGGTGAAGGCAGGTTTCTAGATTTGTTTCAGAAAGAAAAAAAAAAAAAAAAAAAAAAAAAAGAAAACCGGTAATTTGTCAATTTTCTGCTAAAATATACCTAGGTGGGGAAAGGTGTCTTTCACACAAAATGAAGTGAGAAGACACTCTCTGTGGAGTACAAGATGTGAGTATGAAACCCCTCCTGCTGAAATTGGGCTTGTTCTCCTGGCCCAGGTTAGTGCTTCACTACCAGCACAAAGGTGCACAGTGCTCTGAAGGAGCATGAAGGACAGTGCTGCCCCTCATGATACCTGCTAGGTTTGTGAGAATGGATACAGACAGAAAGGACTTGAGAGGATAGTGAAGCATTATTTAGTGTCTGGATTTTACTTAGGTATATGTAAGGTAAGTGTCAAGCTACTTCCTGTGGTACAAGACAAAGTATTTCCTGCACTGTCCAGAGGTTAAGCTTGAAGAGCACATCAATTTCCTGTGTCTCCAAAGCAATGTGGCAATGAGAAGCAGACTTCAGGAGATGTGGCTTCTCTCCAGTCCTTTCCTGGGTGCTCCCCTCTTCCATGACTCTGTTTCTTCCCCTGTTAAATCTGACTAATAGCGTCTACGTCATGAAGGATTTCCAAGTCCAAATTAATTAAGTCTGAAAAGCGTGTTGAGACATTCAGATGGAAAGCACTATATAACGGCACTAGTATAATTATACACTGCATAACTGATCCAAGTACCAAAGGAAAGTGGAACACGAATGAACAGCTAAATTTATCCCAGAAAATGGGTTCAGCAGTTCAGCATTCAGATTTAGATCAGTGGAGCAGCCTCAATGCTGTTACAAGCTATATAATCAGCTAATTTTAGATGATGTACTATCAGTTGTTGTGAAGTGCATTTTTATTTGCATTGGCTTAGTTATTAATTAAGATAAATTTTAGCATACAATTAACATATGGTTTTGTTTTAAACATTTTCTTTGGATAAAACATCTATAGCTTGATTACAATTCTTAAATTTTTCCCTGCAGGTATTGTATTTTTATGCTTTACAATTCATACAAAGATCATAGCAATTAAAAAAATATATTTTTTAAAATATTGAGATGAATTATTTTGCACAAATCTTGAATACTGCAAATGAAAACTCAGAAAATATTTAAAAACTGCCTGATGGTGTGCAAGCTTGCTGATTGGCCTTGGGTACAATATTTAGTTTTATTTACTGACCAAGGTGTAATACAAATGCCAAAGTAATCTGCCAGTAATGTAATCTGTTTTGTAAGCTAGCCAGTGTGTTATTTCCAAAATCCTGACTGTGGTGCTTTTGTGTATTGAGATTTTATAGTTTGCACTTGTGCAATGGAAATAAAAGGTGTTAGCTAACAGAGGTATTGCTTACATTTTGCCTGATGCTACTAGCTTAAGAGATCCTGAAATTTTTACCAATTATTTTTTATAGTACAGTGTCTCTTTAGAGACAGATAATATAGGTATGTATCTGGAAGTCATCCTACTGTTGCAGGTGTGCTGCAACTTTATGCACATCAATGCAGTGTCACACAGAACCTGATTTAAAAAGAGAATTATAAAAGCAGCTGCCTATCCCAGCTTGCATACACATACTGACCACCAAACTTCCAGTTCGCATTAATTGAGCTAACACTAGTGCAGGCAATGGTGAGATGGCCATTTGTACCGGTTCAATGTCTTGAAGGACAAGTATCGCATCCCTCCAATGGCAGGAGCAGGCAGAAGGGGCTGGCTGCAGTTGATTGTTGAGTGCCAGGAGAGAGGGCAAATGCCTTGGACAAAGGTGCCGTGGGCAGTGCTTCAGTAGGGTACCAGGCCTGGGAAATAAGCAAAATCACGCACACAAACGGTGCTGCCCTGCTGCAGGCTTATGCACTGCGGTAAATATCAGTCCCATGTGGAAAATTAAACTCATGGTGTGCTCAGTGCTGCTGCTTAAAATGCACATGTTCTTTGGTGCTTGCAGTGATGATTAAAAGTACTATACACTTAAGAGCAGTAAGAGTATAATTCATGCTGTAATACACTAATGATGTTCAGAATTCATGTTACGCTCTTAAATCCCAACGGGACCTGTGCTTTTGGGTGATGTAGCGTTTGCTGAGTTTAACATGCTAAAATAAATGCTGCAATTACTGCTGGGCAATGAGAGGGATGACTGGTAAGTGTTACTCTGTCTCTGGTATATGCTTGTTATAGGAGAGAGAAACACAGAGCGGTGCTACTGGTGCTCATTCACACAGCACAAATCAGGGCCTCTTTTCATACAGGGAAATCAGGCATAAATGCTAGCATACTTACCTAAAAATGGGTTTCAATAAAATCTGTACTGAGACTCTGGTAGTAATGAAATGAAGCATCGTAGAGCTGAGAAAAAAAATTGCAAAAGATAAGAGTAATAAAATTGAAAATAATCTCTGGATTTGTAGGGTTGCTGCTCAGTGGGATGGGTACTTATGGATTGCACTGCGTTTTTAAATAAGTAGTCTTCCCTAGCACTCTAAAACACAACTAAATACATTACACTGACACTTACATCTTACTTTTCAAGATAAAGGCATTACAGCTGCTTTATTCCGCTCAGGTGGGAAGTTGGAACAAGCACCATTTATTTGAAGGGCTTGTAACAAGAACCTGTAGCACGTAGGTAAGGGTAATGAATACAGGCTTTACAACCGAGGAGCCGTCAGGCTGCACTGGGCAGTTTATAGTCTGACTGTAAGCGACACCTGATGGATGCCTCCCCACAAACAAGCCCTGTTGCTGCTGTGCCCGAGACCCTCCAGGGCCTGCTGCAGGCCCCATGGTGCCGCCCGGGGCCCTCTGCTGACTGCGGCCCCGGGCCAGGGCCTCCAGCTCAAGGTCTGTGACACGTTGCGATCCGTGGGGCGGTGGCACATGGCGGCGGCGGAGCGCTGGGGCGGCTGGGCCCTGGAGGAGCGGCGCGGCCGGGCCGAAGCGCCCGCAGGTGGCGCTGCAGGAGCGCGGCGCAGCCCCGGGCCCCAGTCACGGAGCGGCCGGGCACCGCTGTGAAGAGCGGCCGGGGGGTTTCAGGGTGCGGCCCGGCGCGAGCCCGTCCGACGGGTCGCTAAAGCTTAGAAATAAAATTATTATTATTGTTGTTGTTGTTATTATTATTTTGGACTTGGAGATAGATGTCTATGGGATTCTTGCTAAGTGCTCGAGGTGGAATCATAGAACCATACAGTCATTAATTTTGTAAAAGACCTCCAAGATCACCTGGTACAACCACCACCCTACCACCAATATCACCCACTAAACCATGTCCCTAAGCACCACGTCCAATCTTTCCTTGAACACCCCCAGTGTGACGCCACCACTTCCCTGGGCAACCTGTTCCAATGTCTGACAGCTCTTTCTGAGAAGAAACGTCTCCTAATTTCTAACCTAAACCTCCCCTGGCACAACTTGAGGCCATTCCTTCTAGTCCTATCGCTAGTTATCTGTGAGAAGAGGCCAACCCCCAGCTCCTCACACCTTCCTTTTAAGTAGTTGTAGAGAGCAGTAAGGTCTGAGCCTACTCTTCTCCAGACCAAACTCCAGTTCAGTCAGCCACTCCTCACAGGACTTATGCTCCAGGACCTTCACCACCTTCGTAGACCTTCTCAGGACACTGTGTGCATGCCCAGTGCCCAGTCTGGCATTTGCTAGCTCTGGAATAGTGGTGGCCAAGTAAAACCTAGCTGGTGATTGCTGTGTTGTCACTGGCACCATCAAGCGCATCGATGCAGGAGCTGCACACACAGTTATAATGAAGATGCTCGCCCCAATTGCCCAAGAAAAATGATAGTGGATGATATTGAAGGGATCAATAACTCAGTGGCATGGAGGAAAATTGCCTGGCTTTCATCATTTTTTTTCCCCTTTGTTTTACTAAAGAAGGAAGTTTTAGCCCCCTGGGATTGTGCAGGTTGTCAGTCACTCACGGAAATATTTTAGTTTGGAGAAATTGCAGGGCTGTAATGAACAAATGAGGCTGGGAAACATCAACTCAGCAGTTAGTGAGTGGTAGTGGAACTTGTAGCTATGGATAAATGTAACCTGGAGATAAGATGTGAAAGGGAACAATAAAACTAAAAAGACTGTAGTCAAAGGCCCATATAAAGCTCCTGCAGGAAAATGAAAAGGTTCTCCTAACCTTGGTGTAGTAGAGATCAAAGCAGTGGGAGGACAACTAGGTAAGGGTGGTATCAGAGAAACAGAAAAAAATGTTACTGGGATATGCTTTGTGCTGAAAGTGATGTGTTTGAAAGATGAAGTCTGAGCACATGGATTCTTGAGGTTGGCTAATAAGAGGTTATTAGGAAAATGAATGATTTTATTGTGAGCATATTGCAAGGGGCAATCCGATTACAGATGACCAGTCATCTCATTAACAAACTGTACTCACGCAAGAGGTTTTGCTCCATGTTTGAAACTGAGAGTTCAAAGCCTGTAACACATCCTCCTGCAGCCCGCATTCTTGCTAAATGTGGCAAGGTTAGACAAGGAGATATTTATTCATAAGTGTCAGAAATAGTTAGGAAACCAGAGAATCCTTAGGACGCTATCGCCAGCCAGTGACCCTGAAGAGACTGACACATGATAGCGTCGTGAGACAGCTAGGCTGGGAGCGTCGCTGTTGTGAGGTCACGCCTTTCTGCTGGTGTGATGACTCTCTGTCAACTCCGGCTTTGTCCTCCAGAGTGAGAGTCATTTCTGCCTCGGTGCTTTGATCTTATTTTTTAGGTAAAGGTATGTATTTTAAGGTGTGAGCCTATCTAGGAAAGACGTTTCTGAAAACAACATTTTGATTTGAAGGTATACAAAGGAGAAAAAGCTGTGAAGAAGAAACTCTCCAGAAACTATAAATTTATTGTTTTCTTTGCTAGCAATTTGAAGATAAAAGTAATAATACTGAGCAATTTATTTCCTTGCATCTGAAAAATAGGAATATTTGCCGTATGCTGGGCATGTGCTTCAAAATAATTTTTGCCATTTAGCAAAACACCACAATACTTTAAATTTTGGATTTTTCCTTCTATATTTATCATCCACATACGTTTCATTACATGTAAGCTATGGCCATGGAATGATTTTTAAATTCTGGAACTCATTTCTTTTATTGCTCATGTAGTAAGCGGTGTTTGGCCTTCATTGTGAACCTTTTCTCAACTTGCCATCTAAAAATTTTCAGGGAAGTTGAAAAGCAGAGACAGTGTATCTGAAAAATAAGCCTTTTCCTGGGAAACTGCTGAAGAGCTAAGAGTGAAGTGTTTTATTTTTTAATGAGATGAGTTGGAAACATTTCATTAATAATTAGTTTTAAAGCATGCTTTGGATAGGAATTTGTTCAAATAGCATGAACAGATCTTAATTCATATTTGACATATTTTTACCATTGATATCTTAAAATTTAATATTAAAAACTAGACAGTATTCTGCAGATGAATCAAAGACTGGTCTTATAAAGAAACAATATGTGAAGTGACAAATGGCAGGAAGGGTAAGATCAGCATCTGCTATCTGTTAGCTACTTTCATGATTTACAAAAACAAACAACCACTTATGTCTTCAATATAAATTTATGAAATCCTTATTAATTAACAGAGACACATTGTGGTTTGAGGCAAACGTCTGTTTAGGTGGATATAAAATATCATTGATAAAACACTGTGTATGAATCTGATAGGCCACAGCAGCCCCTCTGTTCGTGGGAAATAATGTATGTAATCAAGACAAGCCTTGGCAGACAGCCTTAAACCGCAAGAAAATAGGAGTCCTAAGAGAGGAGTTAACAGACAGGCTGTTATTCAGCGCTCAGGGTCCAGAGGCCACCAGGAGTATTATACAGAATATTGAGCATGCTGAGAATTAATGGAAAATGCAAACTGGCTGGCTGAAGTACAAATGAATATCCTCTATGGGTATTCACGTTTTCTTGCCACTCTGCAGTGCCGTGACTGAGGTGGCTGAGGACTTCAGTGCAGCTTTGAAATAACTTGGCTCACTGTGGTGATCTCACTAGTAAAGATAGGCAATTTATACCTCGCCCGTTAAAAAGGCTGATGGAATTTTCTACACAAGCAGAGCCCCATTGCCACAATCTAGCCTTAAGTCATTGACCTTTTTTGAGGTTCACGAATCCATAACTGTTGGAGAAATGCCCCTCTGTGTACCTGCTGCCCTGCATCTTTCAGGTATCTGAGAATTGGTGTGATCAGCTCTCATGCCAGAAAGCAGCAGGAATCTTCACTTTATTTCAGAGGCATTTGCACTTGAGAAAAGACTACAGGGTTGCTGGTTGAAGTAATCACCTTAGTCTGTGAAAAGCTAAGGTATCCATTATTTAGAAAAGTGACAGATAACATGCAGAATTTCTTTGGTCCCAAAGTAAACATCATCATGTAGCAGAGTATCATGTTCCCACTGTGACGTTATTGGTCATTTATTTTCTGTTCAGAACCTCTGATAAAATCCCTCACAAAAGCAAGAAGAAGCCTCAGAGCAAACACCAAAAAGTTAAATTCAGAATATCAACTATTATATATATATATACTATATATATATAGTATATACATATATATACTATATCAACTATTATATCAACTGTGCTTGGCTGGGAGGGTCTGACTTAATTTGGTTGCCCTAACTTCAAAACAATGGTTTTGATTTAAATTCATCTTCTTTTTAATCTGTGTAAAATTTTTTTCAGTACTACTTCAGTACTAGTATCTCTCTCTCCCTCTCCCCCATTCTCCTCCCCCCATCCCTCCCCAATTAGTCATCAAGCTTGTGGCAATGATTTATGAATGTTGAGGTCTGAATCTATTTATTTTTTGCATGTTATCATACTCATATATTGCTGGTGAGTGTGCCTGTAGAAAAGGGGCAAAAAGACATGACACGGGTTTTGATGTACTGTTAGCATATTTATTTTCCCCATTCCTGCCTGGAAGCACAGAAGATGAAACAAAGTCCTGCTGAGATGGAGCTGACCAGAACCTTTGTTCTCCATTACCAGACAGAAGTACTCCACATGTTCCTAGCCAAGGATTTCAGAAGTGGAATATGTTTTATCTGTTGTTTTTTTGTTTTGTTTTGTTTTGTTTTTTGGGGGGGTGGTGGTGGGGGGGGAGGTTTGGGAAACCTTTGAGGCTGTGAAGATACTGCTTTTTGGTACCCATCGTGGGTTTTTTTGGAACTAGTTTACTGCTTGATGCCCCCATTAAGAGCTAGCATCCAGAACGTGCAGATGCTTGCTTTGCTCAGCACCACAACAGCATCAGGAGTGGACCCGCAGTCTTATCACTCGGTAGCCTGTCTCCAGGAGAGGCAAAAGCAGATGGCCAAGAGAGGGTGTAAGAACAGAACAAACACAGGACACTCACAGCGCTATGTCCTCAAAGTGCTCTCCAAGAGTTTGCAATCCAGGAATTCCCTGGTCGCAGATGGCTTTAATTGCATTAATAACCCTTGGTAGACTTTCTTTCCAAGAGTATGTCAGTCTGTTCTAAACATATGTAAACGTTTAGCTCTCTCAGTAATCTGTGACAAGTTCTGCAGCCTGAGCGTTGTGTGAAGAAGCATCTCCTTCTCTTTTTTTGAAACGTCCTGCCTTTAGCTTGTATTGGAACAGACAGAGATCAAGCAGTCTCCATTCATTTGTGTGAGCTATGTTTTTGTAGGCTGCTATCCTATGTTCTTCTGTGGTGTTTTCCAAGTTGATAATAATGCATAACAAATTTAATTTTTGAACAGTATCTCTAAAATTATGTAATGTGGTAGTTTACAGTTGCTGACTTGAACTTTGCCGTGTGTCTGTTCATAAGCATAGCTTACACGGTGATGTTTCTAAAGGACACTGAAGTTTCAGGCAATGTCTGGTTTTAGTTTGAAACTAGACTTCTGGTGTAAGTCTTTATCATCTATTACTTTTTGTCTGAAAAAATATTGTAAATCACTTTAAAATTAAATCCTAGAATGAGCTATGTAATCAATATTAAAAAAATAAAAATCTGTCAATAATAAATATCTATTATAACTAGATCTGAGAGATTATTTTCTAAATGCTTAGATGCTTTAACAATAGAGTGTTTTTTGGGGGGGGAATTAGGTAGATCTGCAAAAGAAAATTACTAAAAAAGCCAGGTTCCCAGATAGCATCTCACTCAGCATGACTACTAATTCATAGGCTGAATTTTCATAGAATCATAGAATCATAGAATATCCCAAGTTGAAAGGGAACCATAAGGATCAAGTCCAAGTCCTGGCACCACACAGGTCTACCCAGAATTTTAGACCACGTGGCTAAGTGCACAGTCCAAATGAGTCTTAAATTCGGACAGGCTTGGTGCAGTGACTACTTCACTGGGGAGCCTGTTCCATTGTGTAACCACCCTCTCGGTGAAGAACCTCTTCCTGATGTCTATTATACATGTAGTTGATAGTCCAGGATTCTTCATCTGCTGTAAAGTGATGCTCTGCATAAGTTGGATGACATTGCTAGCAATGAACAACTCTGCAAGTAAACAAGTGAGGAATAAGAAGTGAAACTAAAAATAAGTGGTACAAAGTTTCCAAAGAAAATCTCTAGAATATGTTTTTTTTTGTTGTTGTTGTTTGTTGTTGTTGTTTAATTTATTAGGGATACAATTAGAGCATTAACCCTTACCCTAACCCTCAGATCAAATCACAACGATGCGAAGAGTGAAGCTTCTACAGGGCAATGTTTAGTGCTTCAGGACACAGCTCAATGTAGGGCCAAAAGCTTACAAATTCTATTGATTTTTGTACTGTTTACTACAGCTTTATCAGTGTTTGCAATATGTTCTTTTCCTTACTCTTCATTTAAAACCTTACTAAATGTACTCTTTACAAAGGGGATACTGAATCTGAACAGTAGAACTGGTGCTAAAAATATGCCAGGTATTTGTGCTAATAGCATCTGTGATTAAGATCGAATACCCATACTGATCACCACAATACATGCCACAGCCTAAGGTTCTTATGTTTTGGGGCTATTTTACATTTTAAGATGGCGTAGACAAAAAGTCGAGGAAAACAAACAAGCCAACCCAGCTCGGAGCATGTTTCTGGAGGTAGAAATAAGCCTAGCTCTGTCTGAGGTCTGTATTCTGTCCTGCTATGGTGCTGCTGATGAAATTGTAATCTAAGGCTGACCATATGGCTTTGGAGGAGTTGGATGCATTGTATGCAGTACAGTCATCTTCTTGGAAGCAAAAGTATTCTGTGAAAACAAGCTGTTAGACTCAGAAATAATTCACTGTGTGAACATTACAGAACACCTGAGGAGCATGTAACGTTTTAGCTTTGCATCATTGTCAAGAAGTATGGGAAAATTAAATTGATACAATCTTTCATTTAGAGTTAATAGGCAATTTCTTTTCTCTATAAACATATGTTATTTACTAATTTTGTTTGCAGTGTTTTATCAGCTACACATTACCCAATCTCACTGAAAATAACATAAAATTCTAGCTTTTCAGGTAAGATTTTGCTGTTCAGTTTATTAATAAACAGTTGTAAAAGAATGAAGCATAGGAAGCCTAAATAAAAGTCTACATATGTTTTGTCCTTATTTAATCAGTGATAATTATATCTAACACTAGATAAATTTCTTATGTTAATGTACCTTGTTCATAAAAGAAGCTACATAAGAAATTTGGTACAGAAAGTGGATGAATAATGTATGCCCTTATGACAGGCTGTGAAGAACATCAAGTGCCTAGTAATAATTGGGAAGAAACTGGAATTTTTAAATGGTGTAATAAAGGAATAGAAGTTCCTTTATTAAGTGATAAAGGAATAGAAGCTTGGAGACAGTGTGAACAAGGAATGTTAGATTTTTTTTTATTATTTTTTTTTTTTTAGAAAACTGAGCATTTTTCTTTTCATTTTTAATTATTCTGGAAAAGTAGTATTGTCTGGTTTTATCACAGCTGAATAAAAATGATGTGGTGACAGGGAATTTTATTTATAATAGGTACTTTAGTTCCAAAGCCACAATATCAATTTATGTTCAGCTCTGTTTGCATAATATTTAATGAGTGTCTTATTAAACCTTTACTAAGCCTATTTCACAAGGCTTAATACATCTGCAGGGTTATTTTTGCCTCTGAATTGAGACTATTCTATCCTCATTTGTCATGAGATTTGTTTCATTTGATAATGTTGGCAAACTAATATATGCATTTTTAACCAGAATAACTCAATGGTGTTAAAGAATTTTAAAAAACAAAAACAAAAGAAAAAACAAACCTTAAGACAAAAATTAATAAATCATCATCATAAGTAGAGCTCAGCATCATAAATGTAGCATAACTTGTTATAAATGATCCTATTATGTCATAAAAATATGTCAAATTAGTCCATCTCATTATGATAAATGAAACTTAACTCTGGCCAACATGAAGCTGAAAAAGAAAAAGAAAGTAAAAAGACACTTCTTTCCCATTATGCAAATCAGTTACTGAAGAATAATTAAAATTAGTGTTTGTTGTTGTTTTTCCCCTGTGGGAGCCTGTATTTGGATTTTTTCCTACGATAGTCATGGATTCATTGTCCCTTCGCCCTTCATAGTTGTGCATAAACAAAACTGAACCCCAAACTTTCTTTTTAATGGGCAACCCCCTGGTGCTCACCTGTTGTGATAATTGCCACAGGCAGGCAGAATCTGATGGTAGTTTACGTTCCTGTGACAGTCCATTGTTGTTGTTAAAGAGATACCATAGGAAATTGAAGTATGACAACTGTGTAAGTTTTTTGAAGACAGTGTTATTAAGGTCATATTTCTTAAGTATTTCTTAACACCTGTCAATACTGGAGCATTTGCTTGATGTCTTGATAGAAGAGTACTGAATAAGAATATTGTGAGACTTGAGCAGAGTGACTGTTCTTTATGAAAAGGATTACCAATTCATAAAATAATTTGCTAACTACATACTTTAAATCTCTCATTCCTGACTACCAGTCAAAATACTTGTTTTGTACAAGGTGGTTTTTAATCTTACTCCAGTTCTTTTTGGATGGGCAGAAGTCAACATTAAGGTCTCTCTTTGTTCTCAAAGTCCATAAAAGCTGAATAAACAAATTTCTCAGAAAACTCCAAAGCAGGTTCTTGAGCAGAGATGCTTCAGAGCAGGTGCTTTATGGTTGTGGTGATTATCTGAACACAGACTAAAGTCACCAATTCACACCTTGAGAAAAGCTGGTTGATCAGAGAGAGGCCTTTTATTATGTTCTTGTCTTGTATTGATGAAAACATAAAAATAAACTAGAGTGTGAAATTACGGAAGTGGAGGTACTCTATCTTACAGTGACTGTGCAGGTACAGAATCAGCCCTTTGTGTTCCTTACTTGGTCACATAACCTGAAGGCTGAGCAATGTCACCCCTTGTAGTAAGGGCAGGGTTTGAAAAAAGGGAGCCTGCTATTCTGCTGTCAGTAAGTTTTGTAGATGGATAGTTTGATACTGTCCTAGATGTCCAGGGAAAACATGGTAATTTTCTTTAAAGCGTGAGAAGAAAATACAGAAAGAAAAGACAGCTTCCCTACCTTGTAGCTAATTCCTCCACCATCAGGTTTGTTACCTAGGTATTTATAAAATTAAAGGAATGCATAGAATTTACCAGTAGGGGAAAAAACAAAACAAAACAAACAAACAAACAAAAAAACCAACACCACAAGTACCAAGTACTGCCAGTTTCTCTCCTATCCAATGTTACTGGGGAGCAATTATCCTATAAAATAATTTTGTCATAAAATGTGCTGTTAGAGCATCAATTCCATTTGCTGTTTCCAAAGCTGGCGTTGGAACCAGCTACATATAAAACATGCATTGGAAGGCTACATGGTGGTAAATGAGGTTTATGCTGGTAAACGAGGTTTATGCTGAAAGCTACTTCATCTCCACGCTTGAGTTCTGGAACAATGTCATTAATTACCTTCGCTAATTTCCTCCCCTAGTATCTCAGTTTGGTCTTTCATGCATCATAAATCTTGCCACACGTTCCTGTAGCACTTGCACACTGTCACTTTTGTAATTATTCTCCTGTGCATTGCCAAGGTCTGGCTTTGAGTAGCTGACTAATGAAAATATCTGTGTGTCAAACCATCTGCATGCATAGCATGTATTTTCTGCTCCTGCATCTCCTACCCTGTTCTAGCTTGTGTGGAAAACAGAAATGTGAAAAGCAAGAGTATTGAACACACACTGAAAAACAACAATTTTGGGGTCAGTTGTTGCTCTTGAAAATGGGTAAGTAGGTACTAAAAGGTAAATTCAGAAGTTTTTGTTTTCCTGTCAGGACTTGATGCACCATTCTGTAGAATTCACCATCTGAGCCTACTGTAAGGGAAAGGATCATATGAACGAGAAAGAAAAAATACTGCTGCTTTACGTAGGATTTCACCTGGAGTACTGAATGATAATATCTAATATCATATATCTAATATAGATAATACCCTTATCTAAAATATATGATAGAAAATAAAATTGCCATTGCCATAAAATTGGTAGTTTAGTTAGTTAGTTAGTTTGTTTGTTTGTTTTGAAAGTTATATTATTTTCACTTAATCATCAGGTGAACAGCTGTTGTAAAACTTTAAAATTTGGCTCTACCACGTAAATGCTTAAGAGAATTTACAGATTTTGTATTAAAAATATATGGATTTGAAATTGTGTTTTGTTTTGGTTTTAATTTATTCTGGCTTTCTTGACACATGTATTCTTCCTCCTTTTTTAAAAACATTAACGTTAACATCATAACCTTAACATCATTTCTCTGCAGAAACGTTCAAAACAAAAAGTAAGGAAACCTGAAAATTGCATGCACCATTTACCATTGTTTTACTTTGCTTCTGTTTTAAGGTGTGAAGCACCAACATACATGTATATTAGGGCTGAGAGCTGGAATAAGAAAAGGTTTCTTGGTTGTGGTGTTACACAGGTTTGAGTGTTTATGTAAATTTGACAAATGTTACTATTTTATATAACCCAGAGAGAATACTTAACTGGTTTTGTAAGACACATAATTGAGATAGAAATTCAACCTCTGATGATAAAGCAGCCCCTGGCGATAAAGCAATACCTTCACTCATTATTTATTTTTCAACTTTGGTCATACCTTAAAGCTTTAGATGTTTAAAGTTCAATTATATACACCTTTGCTTGGCTTAGAAACATAGAATAGTTTAACGTGGAAGGAAGGGCAGGAAGACATCTGGTCCAGTCCTCCCCTCCCAAAGAGCAAAGGTGCTGAACATGGAATAGAGATAGGGATAAATAAACAATGTAACATTTTTTCAAGTGATTACCCTGTTTGAACATTGTTCTGTTGATTGGACACATAGTCCATCATCAGATGGTAACAGATAAAGGAAGAAGGTGTGTTAGTCTTTTATCACTTAGTAAACTCATTTATTTCCCAATGAGTGAGGTCTGTGTTCAGATGTACAGTTTAATATGAGATGTAAACGAGGAAGTGATTTCACAGAATCGTCTAGGTTGGAAGAGACCTCCAAGATCACCTAGTCCAACCTCTGACCTAACACTAACCAGTCCTCCACTAAGCCATATCACTAAGCTCTACATCTAAATGTTTTTTAAAGACCTCCAGGGATGGTGACTCCACCACTTCCCTGGGCAGGCCATTCCAATGCCTAGCAACCCTTTCGGTAAAGAAGTTTTTCCCAATATCCAACCTAAACCTCCCCTGGTACAACTTCAGCCCTTGTCCTGTTACCAGGCACGTGGGAGAATAGACCAATCCCCACCTCACTACAGCCTCCTTTAATGTACCTATAGAGAGCGATAAGGTCACCCCTGAGTCTCCTTTTCTCCAGACTGAACAATCCCTCAGTCTCTCATCATAAGACTTGTTCTCCAGACCTCTCACTAGCTTCGTTGCCCTTCTCTGGACTTGCTTGAGCACCTTGATGTTCTTCTTGTAGCGAGGGGCCCAAAACTGAACACAGTACTCGAGGTGCAGCCTCACCAGAACCAAGTACAGGGGGACAATCACTTCCCTAGCCCTGCTGGCCACACTGCTTCTTATACAAGCCAGGATGCTGTTGGCCTTCTTGGCCACCTGAGCACACTGCTGGCTCATACACTGTTGGCTCATATTCAGCCCATTATCCACCAATACTCCCAGGTCCTTCTCCGCCAGGCAGCTTTCCAACCACTCATCTCCCAGCCTGTAGCTCTGCTTGGGGTTATTGCGCCCCAGGTGCAGGACCCGGCACTTGGCCTTGTTGAACTTCATACAGTTGACCTCAGCCCATCAGTCCAGCCTATCCAGATCCTCCTGCAGAGCCTTCCTACCCTCGAGCAGATCGACACATGCACCTAACTTGGTGTCATCTGCAAACTTACTGAGGGTGCACTTGATCCCCTCATCGAGATCATCGATGAAGATATTAAAGAGGACTGGCCCCAGTACTGAGCCCTGGGGGATGCAACTAGTGACCGGTCTCCAGCTGGATTTGACTCCATTCACCATGACTCTTTGGGCCCAGCTATCCAGCCAGTTTTTAACCCAGCGAAGCCATTTCAAGCCATGAGCAGCCAGTTTCTTGCGGAGAATGTTGTGGGGATCGGTGTCAAAAGCCTTACTGAAGTCAAGGTAGACCACATCCACAGCCTTTCCCTCATCCACCCAGCATGTCCTCCTCCTGACTTCACCAAGAATAGAGAACTATACCAATTCGTGGTCACTCCGCCCAAGACAGCTCCTGACCACCACATCTCCCACCAGTCCTTCTCAGTCTGTGAACAGAAGGTCTAGCGGGGCACCTCCCCGCGTAGGCTCACTAACCAGCTGCGTCAGGAAGCTATCTTCCACGCTCTCCAGAAACCTCCTAGACTGCTTTCTCTGGGCTGTGTTGTGCTTCCAGGGTATGTCTGGGAAGTTGAAGTCCCCCACGAGAACAAACACTGACGATTTTGCAACTTCTGCCAGCTGCCTGTAGAATTCTTTTGTTCCTTTGATTTCTTGCAAAGGGAGGAGTTATAAGTGTTTATCATCCTGTGTATTTCTGGGTGTTTACTTATTATGCCAGTGCTCCTTGTTATTATTGTATATAAGTGTTATAAAGTTTCTTTCAACTTTGTTTAGACTTTTTGTTTAAAAATTAGTTCACTCCTATTGTTTGGAGAACTGCTACACAGATATTTAGAATTACTAGCAATTAAGAAAATCAACAAAGCTTTGAACAATCTGTTTTTTCTTTCTTTTTTTTTTTTTTATTATCAGTTGCTCCTCTGATTGTGATATATTGAGAAATAAAAGGATGATTGTATTTTGAAGTAAGAGCTGATTAAATAATGAGATCATTTATTAATAACTTTCAGAGTTACTAGGGAAAACTCACCATCTAAATAATGCATCCGAACATCAAGTCCAAGGACAACATTATGAAGTTAAACATTAGGAAGATCATATAATAAAAGAGAGGCTATTTTATTATCTTTTTTTAATATATATATTTTTATTATCTTTTATAATTCCTCCCAAAACATAAGTAGACATACACAGTGAAAAACATCTGTATTGCTAACAATTTTATGACTTAGTGTACCAGTACTATATTTACTTCATTAGCAACTTGGTCATTTTTTCTTCGGTGTCAAGATCTCTCTATATAAGAACAAATCAAAAATCAGAGTAAAATACATTAAGTTTCACAATGTAGCTGCTACCGTTCAAACAGCAGACTTTTTTAAAAAAAAAAAAAAAAAAAAAAAAAAGTTGTCTCTGAATGAAATGAGAATTTCCTTCTTGAACTGTTAACCAGTTCAGCAGTTCTTATAAGATCCATTGAGTGGATAAAAGCCCTTTATTAAAAGTATTTTAAAGATGTGATGGGATCTTGGTACATTCCAGGTCAAAGTTACAGTTTACACCTGACACTGCTTCAATGAAAGAAATAAGCCCGCAGCACTTCATCAGGTTGTCCTTATTTCTTGCTCTCCTTTCCCAGATCACCTACAATAGTCTACAGTAGAATTGTGTGACTTATCAGTTTGGCATAACACTTGTGATTTTCTGTGCCTATCTCAGTGCAGAGTGTGAAAGAAAATTCAGTAAAACAAAAAAGTCTGTTATATATAATAAATGTATATTTGTTTTGCAAGAATGTAATTAAATATCAGTGAAGAAAAAAAGGGCAAGTCCATACTAATTGGTCTGTTAGGAGACTTTTGAAACTATAACCATTTAATTATAGTCCATGAATGATTCCAAGAGGGCCAAAGTCACATTAAATGTGACACAGGAAAAAAAAAAAAAAAAAAAAAAAAAGGTTTAAAACCAGTCAGTCACTATGAATGTCGAATGTTTCCTTAATGCCGTATCCTTTGCCTATTCAGGATTCAGATCACAGATAAGGACTTTCAGACTGACTCAGTAGTGGCAAAAGAAACTTCAAAAGTTCTGTTCAAGCAGGGGTCCTTTTCTAAAGCTTTTCTAAAGGAGAGAGGTATGAAATTATAAAAGCAGTATCAGTTTACTGAAGATTTTTCAACCTGTCCTATTTATATTTAAAGTTGCTTGCAACTGCGTGGTGTGAGAATCTGAAGTTACCTACAACTTTAATCTTTAATTGCTATAGTACATTCCCCAAAGAAATCTAAGACTTCCAAGCTTAAAAAAGTCAAATTTCATACGTCAATGGTAAAAAAACAAAAACAAAAACAAAAACAAAAACAAAACTTTTTTATTAGGAAAAGGTTTTCAAACAGCTCTTACCCTGACTAGTGTGCCCCTGGAGAGAAGTCCTTGCTTCCATGCTTGGTTGCAATTACCTCGGTGTCTCCTTCAGCTGCAAGACAGATGCTCTGTTAGTCCCCTCTGGTCCTCAACAAGTTTGTTCTGTCTCTGAGGCCTGACAATCTGCTATTTGCTCCTCAATGAAGTTTCTCAGCCTTTTCTGGAGTTTTTGCAACAACTATTTAATGCTCTCTCTCTTGCCTGCCTCAGTTGGTGGCCTGCCATCAAACACTGCTCACTCTGAGCATCTCTCCCCTTGAGCCTGCTCAGCTGATCCAAAGAGCAGGAGAAGTGTACTTCCTCTCTAGAGGCTCTGCCTCACCATGTCTTGTGAAAGCAGGTAAAGGCACAAAATAAATACTCAGAACAGTAGATTGAGTTCTTCTGGGTGCTTCTGAGGTTTGTTATGTTGAGGCAGATGGAGAAGATAATTTGTGAGATGACTGAAGAAGCTTATTTAGTTTGGGAGTGGCGAGGCTTGCTCTGGGGACTGCAAGAGGTTAAGAGATTCAAGCTTCCTCAATATTTTCTTTTTTTTTTACCCCCCACATTTTCTTTCCAGTGTCTTCTTGAAAATACAGTAGTTTTGAGCAACTGTCTTTTTTGCAAGGCAACGTAAATCTGATGGTGATTTTAGGACCACCAGTCAAGGGAGTCCAAAGAAGCTGATAGTTTCAACAGTACAGAACCTGAGCAGGCAAAGTCTGACCCTTTTTTATGCATATAGGGCAAGATCTGCAGATGATACCAAATGGTTTAGCTCTATTGACTTCAGTGAATGCCAGACTCTATAAACTCCTAAGTGAAATCAATTGAGCCATAGTAGGTTATACACAGGGGATTTCACTCAGGGAGTTTAAATGTACTCAATAGCCCTTAACTGCTGAGTGTTTAAACTTTCTGTGTGAATTTATTATAAGACTTCTGCCTTATGCGTTTTTCTGAAATGCTTGCTGATATAAATTAAGATGCACTGTGGTTATTGCAGAGACAAGTTTAAGATTTAGCAGCATGCTAATAGGTATGTGAATATTGGATCTGCAATATTATATTTCTGCAGATAGCTGCTGTCATTTTATTGATTGAAAACAGATCTTAGAACAACTAAGTTTTATTTACTTACTTTCTGTATTTCTGAATGTATTGACTGGGAAATAAATCATTGACATTTCCACTAGAGATACAATTATTATATACTGAAAACTGCCAGTAGAGTATTTTAGAAGCAAACCTTCCTTCTTCCCTCCTTCACTTTATCACTGATTTTTTAAAAGCTTTCCTGCTTTTTAGTCTGCAGTGGTGTATTATATCTATCATCTACTGACCTGACCTTCGTGAGCTTTCTCTTGTTACCTCAGTACTTCAGCTTTCACTGTTGAAATTCTGTTCTTATACTCTTTTGGCATAATGAGCTCCCTCTCTATCTTCTTCACTTCACCTTCCTTTTCTTCTCTCTATCAGAAATTCTGTTGTCAGTTTCAAGTCCAAGGAAGTAAAAAATCTCTCCTCAGTTACTTATACTTCTGGTGACATTTTCTTATAACAGAAGGAATATGGGGGAAAAGGACTGTCATGACCCACTCCTTCAGGCACTTTAGGGGGAGTATTCACAGTATAATGAACCTAAGCAATATAAGTAAATATAGTATAACATACTCTTAGTTGATCATCAACCATTACATTTCTTTCAAAAATGCCTTTGGCTTAGACAAGACTAGTAAGGCATCATTTACGAAGTATCTCCAAGGAGAATATTTCATTACAGGCTTGTGTTTGACATTTGTAAACCTTGACAGCTCCTTTAAGAGTATTTTGTACCAACACCGTGGGAGCAACTTGGGAAATTTTGTATGACAGTTTAAAATGGGACATTTGGGGCTAAATGAAATCAGAGTGTTTCAGTAAATCTGTCTGACATTTGTGACATTAAGTCACAAATTTATTTGTGACATAATGATTATATGATCATTTTCTGCTTATGAAAGAGTAAAATAAAACTTTCAGTGTTTCTATAAAAATATCAGAGTGCATTTACAAATTTAAAATCGCTCTACATATTATGTTTTTCTTATACTGTTTACCCTATTATGTCTACATTCAAACAGGGTATTGCATGGCTTTCCTAGAAGATGAAAACTTTTATATAAACATACCCATAAATTCAGAATAGAGCATGATACCTCTTCAAAGGTTTTATAGTGTTGTATAAGATAGTCATGAGAATATTACAAGATAGTAATACTGTTGTGTCCAACACCTAGGAAGCAAAGACTAAATGTAGACTATGTGTTTCTGTTACAAAACATGTATTTTGTTTGAGACTACTACGTTGCTTTCAGTGGCAATGTGGTAAGGTGAAGCAATGTCATCTACATTTTAATTGCAACTGAAAGCTGCATTTAAATTTTTCATTCTTGTAGGGAAAAACTTGTACAATATTAAATCTTTTAGTTTCAAGATGAGGGGGATATCCTGAAAGATAAAACTACCTTCACGGTACAAATGTATGCACATCTGCTGTCTTCTGCTGTATCACAGAAACTCTCCAGGACACAATGAATTCCATATAGAAACATCTCACCAAGGAGAAAACATTTGAGGAAAAATTGGAATGGTTTTGATTGCTGAATATAACATAAGACATGCTAGATAAAGTAAATACTAAAACCAACAAAACTACTGCTCATCATGATAAAATCTGCACACCTTTCAGTAATTTTGAATTTTGTATCTGTCAGGTCAGAAGCAAATGTTACATCATTCTGTCTAAAAGCTGAAAGCTGACTTGTTCTGTGAAATCCATAAATTAAAGACTAAATGAATAACGAGGATAATAAGAATAAATGAAATTAATCCATAAATTAAAGACTAATCGCTATAGCAAGAAGTAATACTAGGAAAGAACATACTCTGCCCTTCACACTTTTTGATATTTTGAGTGAAAGAGGTAAATGCATGACCAATATACCGAGCCTTTAGAATCCTCTGTGCATTAGGATGTTGTCAGCTACAGAAAAAGGGAAAGCATGAATATTTCATCTTTCTTTGGCATTCAACCTATTTTGCATAGATGGCAGCTGGAGGTTCAAAACAGAGCATTATTGCTCCACCACTGTCACCATGGCTTAGCAGGTAAATAATGCATGAGTTGAAGAGAGTTGACAAGGCAGATGGTAATGATAAAAGTCTGTCTCTTGAAAAAGCACCTAGGAATGACTTACATCAGACTTATTTATTTCATACAACTGTTCACAGAATGTTCATAGATACCGCGTGTAATTAACCTAAGGAATTCAGCTGAAGCATGTGGAAGGCAAATAGTAGCCTAATATTAGTATATATGCAGAAACAGAAACACTTGGAAACTTTCCATCTTAAAATTGTGAGCGGTATTAATCCCCACTTTTTGGCACACCAGACCCTAGATTTATGTCTAGGAAAACAGAAGTTCTTTCACATCCTAATCCAAACCACCCATTTCATGGTACCAAAGATCTCTCTGTTTTTCTATGATTCATCCACCTTGTGTTGAAGGCTGAAGGCTGGCTGCCTGTCTAGATACAGCAATAATATCCTTTTACATGGATTAATCAATTTATTTTTTAATCCAGGAGGCATTCCAGGCACACTGACTAGCTAAGCAGAGAAACACACTGGCAGGTGTTTTATGCAAAGGTAGGGCTGATTGTCCATGTTTGTCAGCATTTTTGCATGATATGACATCTAATAAAAATGCTGACAGACCCGAACCAATTACACTAGGTTTGTACAGCATCACATGCAACAGACCATTAGTCCTTAAATATAAAGATGAGGATAATGGCTGGTGTAGAGTGGCCATGGGGCAACTGGAGGTCAGAAACCTGAGTGACACACCCAGGTTCACCTTATTTGACAAAAGTAGCGAGATCTTTTTGTAACTTGATTTAAAAAATAATAATAGAAAATCCTATCACTGTTCATTGCTCACAGCCTGCTTAACCCATAAAGGTTAATTCATTGAGCTAGTGCTTTGTTTCCTGTTTTGTTTACTAGATCACTCTCTGTAGTGACATCTGCATACATTAACTAGCCCAACACATTTTGTGTTATCTGGCAGCTTATTTAATTACTGGTCAGGCATCACTTTTTAATATTGCAGCCAAGCAAAAATATATTTGTTCCAGTAGCAGTTTTAACATGAGTCTGTAATATCCGAGCTTCCCTAGAGAACTCTTACCGCCAGGGCTAGCCAATAAATAGCAGCCACTTTGTTGCAGCCTGAGGTATTGACAGATGCTTCAAACTGGATGCTTAATACACAGTTCCTGCTGTGAATAGAAAATCACTAAGGACTGATGGGACATTCTTTAGACACAAATAAGCTTCGCTGATTTTCTTTGCATCTTGTAATGGGAAATTGTGATGTGTTTTTTCCTTCTCTCTGTGGTGTTTTTTAAGCTTTTTTTTTTTTTTTTTCCCTGAGATGTGCAAGATACAACAGTGACTTACTAGCATTACCGTATTAAGCACATGCAGTGTAAGTAATTCATTACACTGACATCAATTTCCAGCTAAAGGAGAAAAACATTTCCTTAACCCAAAGAAACAGAAAGTAGCAAAAGTGCCAGTCACAATGTGGCAAGATCAAAGAAGACATGAGCAACACAACACAATAGAGTGGATTAAACTGTTCCTGATTAGAGTAAGCACTCACTGAATGCGATAGCTGGATCAAGCAAGATAGAACAATAAATTATATCACATAGTCACTGGACACATGGGATTGTTCTTTATGATGATAAAGCTTTACTGTTGAATCCCCATGGATCAGATATCTAGCGTGTGCTATGGGCTCTGTGAAAGGAGAACAAACATACCTCTGCTTTCCCAAAGAACTGACAATTTAGGGCTTTGTGTTGAATCTCCTCCATATTTCAACATCTCTCTCTTAGGAAGTATGGGGTTATGTTTATGTGTATGCTTAAACCCTGTTGACTCCAACTGGGGAGTCAGAAGCATATTCTGCTGAACTAGGAGAGGTTAAAAGGAAAAGGAAAATAAAATAAATAATAAAAAAAAAAACCCTTCATATCCTGCAGAATTTGGCAAAGGATCTTCCAGACTGAAGTATAAAATTCAGAGGTTAGCGGGCTGTCATTATCCCCACACCGTCGTTGCCTGCCAGCGTTGGGAGCTGACCGCACACAGACTGGTCTGGGTTGGAATTCAGACAGCTGCTAAGGCTCAGGAAGGCAACTTCCCCTCTTGTCCCTCCTCCTCCCATCCATTTTACAAGCATTATTTACTTACTGCCTGAGTTAGAAAGAGACTAAGTTCTGTTACACTCCATGTTAGTGAGAAAGCATTCTTTCTGTAAAAGCTGCAGCCCTGAGACTGGCCTGGCAGAGGTCAGTCCGCTACAGCTGAATGAGTTGGTATCTTCGTCTGCTTCAAATAACTTGTGGACATGTTGGCAGACTCCAAAAGTCATCTGCAGCTGCTTTTATTGTGCTGTATATATGATACTGTTGTCAAGACACTGATTTATTATCCAGCCTAATAGCTGCTTCTAATGGGATTTGAAGTTTATTGCCAAAAGTTATGGGATCAATATGTTCCAACAGAACAAACTGGTTAGAATTAGGCAGGCTTTGTTAAAAACTGAACACAATTCTTTTGAATACAGGGAAGTATTTAATAGAACTGGGTCACTTTCTGTAATGTGGGTTGATTCTGGTTTGTATGTGGAAACTGTTGTCTGAGGCCCTACGATGATGATTAATTTACTGAAATATTTTAGTATGTGTAGTATGTATATGCATTGTAAAGAAGACTGAGAAGAACAGGATAAATGCAGTGTCCTAATAGTAGTTGCTCATTTGTCAGGCTATAGTCCTATAATAGTTTATTTTCTGTTTCAAATAAATCAGCCATCAATTTATTATATAGTCAAGCAAACAAACAAGCAAACAAACAAACAACAAAAAAAACACAACACTTTTATTTCTAACATCCAAATCAGTTCTATGCATAAACAATGACAGAATAAGAATCATGGTAAAGAACCATACTATGTTAAACCAACAATTAGTAGGAGCACATAAAGGCATTGTTGTTACATTTAAGTACTGTTGAAAAATAATTCTTACTTTTGTGTCTGAAAAACCTGAGGAAGAGAAACAATAAAAAATGATGTTTGAAACTATAATTTGTAATACTGATAAATAAAGAAGCATGTACAGTTATGATAATTATTCATCTTTGAAATGAAGATAAACTCAGCTTCTCTTAACAGTGTTGCAAGCATTGGCAAATGACAGTAACTCAGTATTCTTTTTTTTTTTTTTTTCCTCTCTCTAAGTGAGATTCTTGTGTAAAAAATATTTTTTTCTTCCTTAAAATAATTACAGGAAGCTCTCAGTTCCAAGAACCCAGGTCTTTTTTTTTTTCTTTTCCTTTTTTTTTTTTTTTTTTTTTTTTTTTCCCTCAATACATTACCATTTAGAATGGAAATATTTTCTTTCAAAATCCAGGTTCATGCAATATCTTCTGATCTGCTACCTAATGGGAAGATTTTTAATATGATGAATATTTGGCAGGAATCAGATTGTCTTGATATCTTTTTTTTCTGAGGTTCAAAGAAGCCACAACTTCCACTATTTGAACCAATAGTGAAATAGTGCAGAGCAGAGATATTTCTTCTCTGAAATGTTTGTGAAGATTTAGAGGGGAACTTTATATTCTAGATGCATTCCAACATCAGCTAATTTGCATCATTCAAGAGTGCCGTGAATGAAAAGCCTTGTGAATACAGCAGTATGCAGAGATGTCAACTGTGTTCTCTTGGTCTGCTTGAAGCAAGACCTTTCTGTCTTTAAAATCTGTCGTTCTGTGGATGGCAGCTGACTGTGCAACGGAGGCTCATTTAGGGAATTTAGACATGGAAAGATTGAATAGGAGCAGCACACTTCTATATCTGACAGGCTGGTGACTGGGTTACAAGAGCTCTGGCTGATGCACTGGTATTTCCACTTTGTGTGCTGTCAAGTGAGGGATACAGAAACACAATTAATTAGGGCTCTAACCAGCAGCTTCCACAGCTGTGCTGGCCTATTAGAGGCACATGAAAATAAAACAAAACAACAAAAGAAAACACCAAGCTTTTTTGAATAACCAGTCTGGTAGAAATACAATTATGTTGGCAATGCATACAACTTTTAAGGGAAAGGTGTTCCACCGTACATAACAACATTTTTTTGTTCTTCAAGGAAACAAATACTGCTTTGCTTCAGTGAATTGTGCCATTTGTCCTAACATAACAGCTGTAGAGGAGACAGAGTGCCAGGCTAAGACATGCCTAAAACATAACATAGGAGTTGCCAATTTTGAGTGAGTCCACTGATTATTTGTTGTAGTACCCTGATTCTGATAGTGGCTGGTACCAGCTTTTTCAGAAGAAAGCTCATAGGCAGTTATGGGATACTCAAATGGCACAGGGATTTCTTCTAACAATCAGTTTGCAGCTGGCTCATGTCATGAGCTGGAGAATGTGTAAAAAGCTAAATTACTCTGTCATTAGAAGACTTGCACATGTCCCTGAAATCCACTGGAAAATTGATGTCTCCCTAGCAGAAGTTTCTTCAGTGTAATAGCTATATTTGAAAGTTATTCCTTTTCATGTCTGTTACTTCAAAAGCAGCAGGACTTTGAATCCACATTTCAGTGAAACTTGAATGCTCAGCTAATGTAACGTGATGTGTCTGAGGTCTCGTGGCAAACCAACGACAGAATTCAGAAGAGAATCATGGTTTCATTTTCTGAATCCTGTAGAGGCACACATGGTGCAGGTAGGAGCCAAAAAGTCAGGTCTGCCCTACAGTGTGCTTCCCATCAGTCTCCTTCCTTATTGCTAGAGGACACTGAGGACAACCAGTCTGACCAACGAAATTCCCTCTTATTCTATATGCAGCCATAGGCATATAACCAGAGTTGCCCTGTTGTTGCATTTAGGTAGGAAAAGACACTGCATATACATGTATGCAGGAATGTTTCTCCTTGTGCATTCAAATGCCATGGCATGGCACCAGGAGCCCACTGCAGCAATTCAACCTGCGAGCAGCACCCAGAAATTCAGTTTTGGATCAGTAATGTATTTGGCTCCCCATGTACAGATGATGGAAAGAACCATAGCTTGGAGGTGCCCTGTGTGCCTGGGAGAGCTGCCACACAGCAAGAAGCATTTTCGATCACTGTCCTTTTAAAGTGTCAAACACTTTAACATATTAATAGTTAAGCACCGATTAGAGGCAATGATTGAGCATGCTGGGCAGCTAGGAGTCTCAAGGCAAAGTTAAAAAAAAGTGTTTAACTGTACCCTCGAGGTAAATTATTAGGTAAAACTTAGGAGAAGTTACTGTCATTAAATGCTTCAGATAACTCCACTGAGTGTCTGCTTGAAAGGGTACTGCTGCCAGTCAGTAGCTGCAGACACAAAGCTGAGAGCAGGCTGTAAAGGCAAAATAGCCTAACACCGAAAGATGAAGAGGAGAAGGACTGGATTGCCCAGATAAGGCAAACTAGATGAACAAACTGTCATGTAAAGAAAAGCCTTTACTTTTCTTTCTAATAGAATGTTACACAATGTGATAGGGAGAATTTACATTCTCCTGCAGATGAATACTATGAATATTTTTCAGCAACACTTTTCATGAATATGGAAAACTGGCTGTACTTTTATTGCTGTTCTCATAAAATATGCATCTGTTGAGATCCTGTTTTCACAGTATGAAATATGGATTGGAATTTGTAATTTCTTCATTTATTTTTAGATTTTTTTTCTTTTATTAAGGTGTTTAATGTAATGATTTAGAATATGAATCCTGTCATGGTTAGTTATGGAATAAGTTGCCTGTAGAAGAGCTATTTGCTTCTTTTTCTGCCCTGTTGCCAGTTATGTTATGATTTGAGAGTAAAATACTTGTGACTGTCAGGCAGGCTGAGGAATTGAGGTATTGAATCCCTCTTCCTTGATATCATGATATTATCCCATCTCCCTGAAAACATTTTGATACTTAGTTTTCAAAATCTAGATAGATGTAAGCCTTAGGATGTGGAAAGGGGGATCCTTAGAGGAAACAACAGCAGGAAGTGGTAACCCTTTGAAATACCAAGAAGTTTGGATGCATAAAGAGAGCAGTTGCCTCCCTCTCCAGCTCTAGTCCTGGCCTGCACTTCTACGTGCATTACAAGTAACCTACTTGTAAGACAAGAACAGGAATTAAATTATTTTTCTTATAGGAAAAAAAAAATGGAGCAGACAAAAAAATCAGTTGTGTATTATATCCAGTAAGTTCTGAGTGATCTCTTTAAAATACAATTGTATATCTGAAAGGTAACAAGAAGACTTTTACTGCTTAGAGTTTTATTAATATATAGATACATATTTATGCATCACCATTTACTTTATCACATAAAACAGCAATAATATTAAATCAGAATTATTAATAATATTAAATCAGAATAGCATACTCAGAAAATAATTTTCCATGAAAATTTGTTCAGTCGCTTTTTAAATTCTTTGTTTTAAAAGAGATGAGTCTGATAAAAGGGGAAAATTGCTAAAGTGGTACAATGCCTAATTTCCTTTGGTGTTTAGTTAGAACCAAAGTTTTAATGAAAGTACTCATTTATCCAAGGTACATAGGTATTATCCATTATGATTTTGAAATTAAATGATGCTAAATCTTCACTGTCAATTCCCATGGAAAGGTTCTATGTTGTATCATTAAGTGACTTTTTTAAGATTTTCTACTTTTACTCTGCAGTGAATAAGAGAGAGAAGAATTAAATTAGATTAGAACCATAGAATCATAGAATATCCTGAGTTGGAAGGGACCCTTAAGGATCATCAAGTCCAACTCTTGACACCACACAGGTCTACCCAAAAATTCAGACCATGTGACTAAGTGCACAGTCCAATCTCTTCTTAAATTCAGACAGGCTCGGTGCAGTGACCACTTCCCTGGGGAGCCTGTTCCAGTGTGCAACCACCCTCTCTGTGAAGAACCCCCTCCTGATGTCAAGCCTAAATTTCCCCTGCCTCAGCTTAATCCCGTTCCCGCGGGTCCTGTCACTGGCATTAATGGAGAAAAGATCTCCTGCCTCTCAACACCCCCTTACGAGGAAGTTGTAGACTGTGATGAGGTCTCCCCTCAGCCTCCTCTTCTCCAGGCTGAACAGGCCCAGTGACCTCAGCCGTTCTTCGTACGTCTTCCCCTCCAGGCCTTTCACCATCTTCGTAGCCCTCCTCTGGACACTTTCCAACAGTTTCATGTCCTTTTTATACTGTGGTGCCCAGAACTGCACACAGTACTCGAGGTGAGGCCGCACCAGTGCAGAGTAGAGCGGGACAATCACCTCCCTTGACCTGCTAGCGATGCCGTGCTTGATGCACCCCAGGACACGGTTGGCCCTCCTGGCTGCCAGGGCACACTGCTGGCTCATATTCAACTTGCTGTCTACCACGACTCCCAGCTCTTCTAGGCTGCTCTCCAGCGTCTCATCGCCCAGTCTGTACGTGCAGCCAGGGTTTCCCCGTCCCAGGTGCAGGACCCGGCACTTGCTCTTATTGAACTTCATGCGGTTGGTGATTGCCCAGCTCTCCAACCTATCCAGATCCCTCTGCAAGGCCTTTCCACCCTCATTCGAGTCCACAACTCCTCCAAGTTTGGTGTCATCAGCAAACTTGCTCAAAATACCTTCTATTCCTACATCCAGATCGTTTATAAAAATATTGAAAAGTACCGGCCCTAAAATGGAGCCTTGAGGGACCCCACTGGTGACCGCCCGCCAGCCTGACGCAGCCCCATTTACCATAACCCTTTGGGCCCTGCCTGTTAGCCAATTGCTCACCCATCGTATGATGTTTTTATTTAGCTGTATGGCGGACATTTTGTCCAGTAGGATCCTATGGGAAACCGTGTCAAAAGCCTTGCTGAAGTCCAAAAAAATCACATCAGCTGGTTTCCCTTGGTCCACCATACGGGTGATCTTATCATAAAAGGAAATCCGGTTAGTTAGGCAGGACCTACCCTTCACAAACCCATGCTGGCTGGGACCAATGACTGCTTTGTCCCCCAGGTGTGCCTCAATAAGTTCGAGAACCATCTTCTCCACGATTTTACCAGGCACTGACGTGAGACTGACAGGCCTGTAATTGCTAGGGTCTTCTTTCTGACCCTTCTTGAAAATCAGCACAACATTTGCCAGCTTCCAGTCTACCGAGACCTCTCCAAATTCCCAGGATCGTTGAAAAATAACTGAGAGAGGTTCCGCGATGACATCCGCCAGCTCTTTCAGCACCCAGGGATGAATCCCATCCGGACCCATGGACTTGTAGGGATCCAGGTGGAGTAGCAAATCCCGCACACGTTCAGGGTCGGTTGGGAGTTTGTCATCCCCACCGTCCCGGTCCTCCAGCTCAGGGCACCCTGGGTCCCGAAGCCCATCATCGGCATTGAAGACAGAGGCAAAGAAGGCGTTAAGCGTCTCTGCTTTGCCTATGTCATTGTCTGCGAGGAGACCTTCCCTATCAAGGAGCGGCCCTATGTATTCTTTAGTTCTCCTTTTTCCATTCACATATCTAAAAAAAAACTTTTTATTTTCTCTCACAGACACAGCCAGCTTCAACTCTAGGTGTGCTTTGGCCACACGAATTTTCTCCCTACAAACATGAACAGCATCCCTGTATTCTTTCCATGACACCTGGCCCTCCTTCCAGTAGCGAAACACTCTCTGTTTCCGCCTATTCTCCATTAGAATGTTCTAATTTTTCTATGATTAGATTAATTTTTCTATGAAATGTTTCTTTGGAAATGTTGTTTTTAATAGTATTTTTAATAGTTGCTTTTTAATGAGTATGCAATATTTTCTATAGAAGTCACAGTTACTATGACTTTACATATAACTTGTGTTTACTTAGAGTGCTCTGTACATATGCTTGATCTCAAACTCATACAAATTCACATGGTGAACTTCAGTGAGTGTTGTATCAGATACATAAACATTAACTGTAAGATTTAAAAAATAAATAAATAAATTAGGAGTACAAATCCTCAGAAAGTTCGAGACTTTCCATAAAATTTTAATTGGGATAAACAGTAGATGTATATCTCTTTACAATGGAGAGATAATCACAGAAATGTTCTGTGAAAACAGAACACTCTGTCAAAGACAGAAAACCTCTGTCTTTGAAAAATTCCCTGTTTCCTCCTGATTATTCTGTTTTTGATATTTCAAACTTTGTTTATTCTTTCTTTTTGAAATTCTAAAAAGAAACATATTATAACTAACTGAAACTTACTAGTAAATCTAATGAAACCTGCATTTTCTCTTTCAACATTGGTATTTATTTGGTAACTAATGAAATGAATTTGTCTTCTGAAAGGGTACAGAATTGAGTAATCTTAATTGAATAAAATAAGGCATTTTGAGAATGATGAGGATAAGGAGGCAATTTCTTAAAATAATATTATAGAAGGTACCAATACACATAAAGTGGCAAGCATGCTTTCCTTGATGCATTTTGCTTAATGTGAATTTTGAACAAATTGGGAATGTTTATTGAAATGCAGATTCATTCATTCTCAGTGTACAGTTGACATTTTTCATAGAGAAAGGATAAGAGGTAATGAATGAAAATTGCATGATGAGAAATTCTGATTGGATATTAGAAATAATAATTTTAAGGAGAATGGTGAATGCTCGAACAGGTTGCCCAGATAAACTTTGGAATCTCAATCCTGGAAATAAATCAAGTAACAATTGGATATAACCATCAGTCACTTGATTTAACTTTGAAGTTTACACTGGTTAGAGTGGGCACTGAAGCAGCTGATCAGCATAGGTTTCTTCCAAGCTAAATTATTATTTTTTTTATTCCTGAAATTAGTCTAGAATTGATTGAGAGCAATGCAGCTCTCTGCTATCAAAAATTATGTTATATTCAAACTAAGTATCATCTTTAGAATAAAGCCTTCTAACTCATGAAAGGAACCATTATCCATTGTGAGGGAAAAGATGTCAAGACACAAAGACAGGAGTGAGGAAATAAATAAATGTCATTGTTATCACAAAAGTCCTCTTTGCCTTTCAGAATTGTGCACAAGATAGAGTGTCTGTGACATCCACAGATGGCAATTAAAGAAAAGAATAAGGAAGGATAAAGTCTATAGATTCTATTAACAGAGAAGATATGAAGTGTTGACAATAAATCAATAGTTATATTAGACCTTAAAAACAACAAAGGAAATGTTAAGAGGATGACTCATTTTAATGAAAGTGACAAATGGTCAGTTAATCACAAATATCAAAGGTTGCTATGGAAAGTAAATTTTGAAGGCACAGATCAATATTACCTCAGACTCACAGAGTAGGAAATTTAGAATCAAAGTTAATATGTCGGAAGATCAAAATCTCTCAAAATACAATAAATAAATAAATAAATCACAGGGGAAGACAAAAATATGGCAACGCTTCCCTAGAGCTGTAATGTTAAATCCACCAGAATTAATATTCATATTCTTCCTAGCTACACAATAGCACTCTTTATGGACTGATATGTCCATAAAAATAGGTCCTAAAAATTTGTTCCTTTTTAGGAACAAATCTAGGTATCTACATATATGATATAAATGGGACTTAAGTAATCCCAATGCATTCTTTCAGAATGGTGTTTCATGTTTCTAGGTTTGGATCTAGAACTGTTATCTGGGAGAGATCCAGCTTCAGTTACAGATATCTAAATCCACACTTTTAGGTTGAAGTTGCCCAATTTCAGGTGGACAGCTTCATTCATTTGAAGTTGTGTCTAGAATCCAATGACTGCTCTAATTATATCACTACTAATACTTGAATTTAAACATCTAAAACATATCTTAATCTGAAGCTAAATTGTAGAATCATAGAATAGTGGAGGTTGGAAAAGACTTCTGGAGATCATCTGGTCCAAACTCCCTGCACAAGCAGGGACACCTAGAGCTTCCTACCCTTCCAGCTGAAGGTTAAATACTGACCTTCCACTTGAATAGTATGTTATTCTGGAAAAAAAAAAAAAAGTAATTTCAAAATAGTGAAGGATTTGAAGTAGGGAACTGTCAAATATAAAGATGGCAGACTGGGAGTGACAAAGCTTTTCAATGATTTTTTATGGTCATTTACATCATGTTAAGAAGATAAAATTGTTATGTACAAGAGTCAATTTAGAGAGTCTTGCACTCTTCAGCTTGCAAATAAAAGGACTGAGATACTTGTGGAAGTTATGCTGGGAGATTAACTGAAATATATAAAATCATGAATAACACGGAGAAGATGAAATTGAAATGATTTGACATATGTATATATTAATATTAAGAATGAGGAAGCACCAAATGAAATTATTGTGTTGGCTTTGTTAAAAAACGCTAAAGTACTTCAGTATTTCTTCACAGAACACAGTTAAATTGTAGGTTTTTGTGGATGTCAAATTATAAATGGATTAAAAAAGCAGTTTATCCAAGGCTATTATAGATGAGGAAGTTCATTCCTGTCAGAGACAGGCTTCTAGGCTACAACAACTTTTGCTCTAGACAGTATAAACTTTCATAATTTCCATCAACCAATACTTTGTTGATTTAACAAAGGTATGTATGCAATTAATTTGTGTTTAAAATATAAATGACAACAACAACAGAACTTTAAAAGTCTTTTAAGGATATTTATAAGACAAATGCAATGATGACTGTGAACGTTTAAAAAAAATAATAAAGCTACTTAGGATATATCTTGGTAAACAAAGAAGAAAAAGACTCCAGATTTCCTTATTGGAGGCAGAGGGCAGAAAAGAAGAACTAAGAATGAATAAAAAAAAGGGAATTAACATGTATTTCTTTGAGAACGGGAATTTTTCAAATATATTTTAATGTGACATTAATTGATGTAACTCAGTTGTTTGTGTAAAAATGTCACAAGAGTATTATTCAGAAAAGAAAATGAACTGTAAAGATTTTGATGGTAAATGTGACAAAAACACATATTTGTAGATATTTGTTGCATATGCTTCTTTTTTCATCATAATTAGCTATTTTAAAATAGCAATTCAGAATAAATGTATAGTTGTAATTCTACAGTGAGGCATGCATATTTTCAAGACATAAATCTGGTTTTGGTTACTTCTAACATTGAGAAATTTTAACCATTTTCTCTGAACTCCTTCCTTATGAATGAGTCAGGCTGCAGGTTTTTAAACATTTTACAAAAGTTGTTTAGTCATTTCCAGGATAAAAGTTGGAAAACATGAAATCTTATTTTTTATTTTTATTTTTTAACTTCAGGTTAGAAACAGTTTAGATTTTGTCTTTGAATGTTTTTTTTTCTTCCCTGCTTTTGGAATAGAAAATTACTGTACTGTAGGGAAGGTTTGGCATTTGAATGTGCCTGCTGTTATCCCTGTGTAAATCTGTAATATATAATATAACATATAATATATGTTATAAAAGGGACAGTAAAGATTACTTATTTTTGAGCAATTCTACAAATGAATGCTGGAGTATGTGTTGGGCTTACATGGCAAGGTTTTGGTAGCAGGGGAGCTGCAGGGGTGGCCTCTGTGAACATAGCCCAGCAGCTGCCCCATGTCAGATCAGAGCCAGCTCCAGATGGCTCCAAAGGGGGCCTGCTGCTGGCCAGAGCTCTGCCAGTGTATGATGTTGGTTGTGCCTCTGGGAAAGTAGATTTAAGAAAAGGAAACAAACTGCTGTGCAACAGCAGCTGGGAGAAAGCAGTGAGAAAATGTGAGAAAAACAGCCCTGCAGACACCAAGGTCAGTGCAGAAGGAGAATCATAGAATGACTTGGATTGAAAGGACCTTAAGACCATCTAATTCCAACCCCCTGCTATGGGCTGGGGCACATTCCACCAGACCAGGTTGCCCAAAGCCCCATCCAACCTGGCCTTGGGCACTTCCAGGGATGGGGCATCCACAGCTTCTCTGGGCAACCTGTTTCAGTGCCTCAACCACCCTGAGAGTGAAGAATTTTTTCCTAATATCTAATCAAAATTTACCCCTAAGAAATAAATAAATAAAGCCATTCCCCTTGTCCTATCACTACACCAATAACTACAAAGAGTGCCTCCCCTGCTTTCCTGTAGGTCCCCCTTAGGTACTGGAAGGCCACTCTAAGGTTACTCTGGAGCCTTTCCTTTTCCAGGCTGAACAACCCCAACTGCCTTAACCTGTCTCCACAGGAGAGGTGCTCCAGCCCCTCAATCATCCTTGTGTTCCTCCCTTGGACTTGCTCCAACAGGCCATGTCCTTCTTTTATTGGAGGCCCTAGAACGGAATGCAGCACTCCAGGTAGGGTCTCATGAAAGCAGAATAGAGGAAGAGAATCACCTGCTGACTGTATGGCTTTTGATGCAGAATGAGGGCAGGAGGTGCTCCAGGCACAGAGCAGAAGTTCCCCTGCAGCATGTGGAGAGACCCCTGGCGGAGCAGGGTGTCCCCCTGCAGCCCATGGGTCCTACATGGAGCAGATCTCCACGCTGCAGCCTGTGGAGGAGCCCCCGGTGGAGCAGGTGGATGTGGCCTGGAGGAGGCTGTGACCCATGGAGAGCCCCTGCAGGAGCAGGCCCCGTGGAGAGGAGCCCACGCAGGAAAGAGGATCTGGGGGGAGCAGCCACCCATGGGGGACCCCTGCTGGAGCAGTTTGTTCCCATGATATGGAGCCATGTTGGAGCAGTTCTTGAAGAACTGAAACCTGTGTGAAGCCACTGAAGGATAAGTTTGGGAAGGATGGCATCCCATGGGAGGAACCCCACATGGAGCAGGGGCAGAGAGTGACCATGAAGGAGTGGCAGAGACGAAGTGTTTGGGACTGACTGCAGCCTCCATTCCCCATTCCCCTGTGCTGCTCAGGGCAAAGAAGGTAGAAGAGGGTGTACAGGGGTTGGGGAAGTGTTTTTAAGTTTGCTTTTAGTTTCTCAATGCTCTAGTCTATTAGTACTAGGCAATAAATTAATGTAGGCAATAAGCCCCCTATTCTGAGTTTGTTTTGCTCATAATGGTAATTGGTCTCCCTGTCCTTACCCAATGGCTTCCCACCCCCCCATCATATTTTCTTGCCCTGAAAAGGGGGAGTGAGAGAGTGGTGTAGTGGTGCTCAGATAGCCATCACTGTGAAACCACCACACTCTTACACCTGATCAGGTCATTATATTAGGTTGCCACAAAACAGAAATGCTTTCAATATTGTCTCATTCCCATGCTTTGGGCTCAGATTGAACCAGGTATTGGTGTTCTGATTCAGGACAGTTTCTTCTTAGTTCTCTTGCCCTCTCTTACTAACATTGCAGCACATGAAAGAGTTCTGGAAATGTAAATTTAATCCATACATTACATGACTTGAGTGATTCTTGAATATCACTTATTTTGTGTATGGTGATATATTCAGTGCCATTCAATGTCTCATTTGAGTTGATGCAGATTTTTTTTCAGAGTCCTTGTTTTATTCTTGTTCTTTATACTTCTATGTGAAGACAGCATCAGTATCTTTGTAAAATAAATCTACAAACTTCTTTCATATGAGGTTATAGGGTTTTTCGCTTCATGTTTGTGCAGCCATTGCTATTATAAATGTGTCTTTTTATAAAGGATGTAGTTAAGCTCATCTGCATTAAAATTTCATTTCTTCTCTTACAGGAACATTGAAACATATATGTCAGGCATATATATTTTTATTTTTTTCATTTTCTGGCTTATGTTCCAACCTGAAACTACTTATAGATATATGCTGAAATGTAAGCTTGCCGTTCATCAGTTGGAAGTGACTGCTTCAATTACATTTCAAAAATATAAATTATTAAGAACTCAGATTTATAGAACTAACAGCAAAATAATATAGAATATTCTTAAAATGAACTGTGTTAGGCTTTATATTTTCATACACATTTTTTAATATTTATCACTCCTTTTTTGCTAAAATCAGATGACGTATAGAAACATCACCTTCAGAATGGTAGATGATGAAATATATATTAAATCTGCTACTGGTATAGGAAATAATATACTGCCCTTTTTTAAGCAATCCATTCCACATTTTGCTATTCATATCTTTGGTTGTTAGCTTGGTTTTACCTAGGTAGTTGCTTATGTTAAACCAAGTAACATCTAGCTGAAATTTCTGAAAAATCTAGAGTATCGTTTTAGTTTTAGGAGAACTGGATTACTGAGCAGAAGAAGTAAATGGTCAGTGATATTTGAAAGTAGTTTGATCAGCCTAGTGAATTAATTTAAAGATGACACAGATTATAAGAATATTTAATACAGTACTGAAAAATGGGAGTTTATAGGTGTAAATACATTTATTAAGGTATTTTTTCTGCTTGACTACCTATATGCACATGATATTTTGTTCATAAAAATATAGTTTGCAAAGTATGCCTCAGTAATTGGAAAAATAAATTCTTATGGCCTGCTTAAGTAGGAGGGAGTGGAAGCTGTGGAGACCACAGTCTTTAGACAAGAGGACTGGGGAGGCATGGCTGTGATTTAAGTCTGATAGATAGGATTAATTGAAGGGAAGGTAGCTGCAGAAGCCAAAGCTGGGACCTGTTGTGATTGCTACTGTATTATACTGAATATGCAGTAACTTGGAAGACAGGAGAAATAAACTGACATAACTAGCTGGTTGGTTGGTCTGCTGACTTATGCAATAGTGGGAAAAAAGCATTTTGAGAATCTAGTCCAAGAGAGCGTTTTATTCTGTATGCTAGCACAAGGTTATTTTTTGTTTGAATGAAATATACCTTTAAATATGTTATTAATGCCGAGGATTAAATCATTAAAATGCATGAATGGATGAAGTGGGATGACAGGGACAGCACATCAGACAGAACCTGTAAACTATTTTGTATGTAGTATTAACAACATTTTCTTTCTTTCTGTCTTTGTTGGTGGTAAAGAACATGCCAGATAAAGAACATTTTTGTTACTGTAAAAATTAAACTGAAAGAGAGAAGGAATGCACTGAGCGGAAAGTGCATTAGCTTATGTTCCAACCTGGAACATTAGCTGAAAGTCATATCAGTGAGCAGATATAAACAGTCCTTCTATGGAAAGAGACATCTATGAAATTTCCTTGTCATGGGTGAAATCATATACTTCACTCCTAAGAGAGAAGCAGCAATATAAATAAATAAATAAAACACTGACTTAATAAGATTTGAGATGGCAAGGTACACTTGAGTATTAACTGAACAGAGGACAGGGTAAGTCAAGACATGTCGGGGAGACTCTCCCATTGTATCACGAGGTTCTGAGTGGACCAACCCCCTTTTCACTGGAACACTGAGAATTCTGTTGGCTTAGCTGAACTCAGAGGAGGTTTCCTTTTATCACTTTTTTTTTTTTTTTTTCAAGGTGCTACTTTATTTACGTAGTCCTGTTTGGAGAAATAGTTTACCATCAATGGCATTTCTAGAGTTACGGGTTTATGGTAGTCAAACACATAATAAATAAATAATAAACAAACAAGTAACATTAATTTGCTATACTTTAAAATGTAGGTTTTTACAGAAACATAGTTCTCATAAGTATGCCAGGAGTGGAAAAGACAGAAATAAACATTAGTACTGGCAAAAGAAAAGCCCACTCTTGGCCTTATTAATCTATAACTGAACACTTTCAGGATATTTCTCTTTGCTGGTAACGGCCACTGTGTGAAGTACGCTTGCAAACAGAGCACACGTTTTCATTAGCTCTAGTATCTATTTGCTTTAAGCTGTTAGGAACAAGGAAACAAAAGCTAGTCTTTTTATTTGCTATTTCATATTCATGCACTTTCTCCTTTTTAATGGCTTGACTGACAGCCTCGGTATACATTGTCCAATGTCTTCACATCAAGCCCGTGACCTCAATTCACCTATCATTCACTGCCATCATGTCAGCTGAGGCTTCTGTGTGTGTCCATTATTCACACACTATATTGTGTAATGATGAATTGCCCTCTTGGGAATTTTAGGACATCTTAATCCTAGTCTGACAGAACTCTCTGCGATAAATAATCGACAAGCCCCTATGCTAAATGCAAGTACATCAGAAGATGTGGATTTTTGACAGCTTTTGTTGAATAAAAAGAAGCAAGAGAGCATGCCTTCGGCATTGTTGAGCAGCTTCCGTTTCTCATTTTCATTTTCATTGGATGCTTTCCTACCAAGAAACTATGCAGGAGAAGATGGAGATTCATTGTGATTTTTATCTTTAGTTGCTTTCCTGATAAACAAAACACCTCATTAAAAAAACAATTATGGTGAATTTATTACAATTTAATCTCACTTTAAATCTGTCTTCTTTCTCCATTCATGCATGTTAAGAAAAGAGAACCTTGTGCAAAAAAATCAGTAGTATATGAATGTGTATTTCTACTGACAGCCATGTGTGTCTGTATGCTGTCTGGCATTTAGAGCAAGGGTAATTCCTAGTGCTCATGAAGCTATGCAGAAGTAGAGAGTAAGGAAGATGGACTTTTTGCTTTCTTGTGCTGACAGGTTGGAACTGGCCAGAATTGCAGTGCATAGCAGGCTGACAACTTGCTACCAATTATTTTCTAAAGGAAGTGTAGAAGGGAAGGGAATAAGCAGAGTCAAGCCCTCATTCACTATGTCAGTGGCATGACAAACTGTGTTAGTGGCGTGATAAAATGTAGTTCTAGTGATACCTTCACCTTTCACACATCGCTAGAGTTTGCCAGGTGTTTTAGCACTTAGTATAGCCCTCAGATTGACTCTTGAAACATGACAGGACACACAGTGGTTCTGTAAGTTATGGGGGTTGCAGATACCCAAAAGGATTTTTCTGCAGCATTATTTACATTTGTTGTTGCTGGAAAGAAAGTGGTGTGCTTTTTGCTAGCAAGAATTTCAGGAGCACAAGCATAGTCTAGAAGATCACAGAATTTGGGGGGAAAAAAAAAAAAAAAAAAAGTAAAACATCAAAAAAATTTTGAGAACAGACAAAATAGAGAAAGCATTTTTTTTTTTTTTTTTTTTTCAGTGTTCCAGTGTGTCAGATAGCTGGAAGAAAAGAGAAAGGAAAAGGAGTAAAATTAATTGAATAGGATAGTTGCTTTGCAGCACCTTTTTAGTAATTGACACCATTTCTGCCAGAGTGTATCCCTAAGATATTCATAGCCACACCTGGAAGGATTAACATTTTAGGCAAGCACATTCTTTGTAATAGAAGATAACGAAAAATGTTTCTTCTCATTTCATATGAGAAGTGAAGCAAAGTGCATGGAGGTTCATATTTTTTTTATCTGCAATACATACCAGAGGGAAGAAGCTGCCGCTTTTCACTCCAGCATTACCCTGAAAGGTGCAATACAGGAATGCATGTATCACACAAGAATACATTGTATTGCTTAGCCTGACCAAAACACAAAATCATTTTCAGATCTAGGTCAGTCTTATTATCATATACATACTTACAGCTTTTTCTTTATTATGAATCTACTGAAATCTTATTTTTTTTGCAGCTGACCCTTTAACTTTTGACCCTTTAATTTTAAGAACTGGGGAGAACTGGGGTGTGAGTTCTTGTCTTTGATCTGAAGTTTGATCCACAGATCACTTCATCTTAAATGTGTACTTATTTTCCCTTTTTCTTTCTGTTCCTTTTTATTTCTTCTCTCTTTCTCTTATTTTTCCTTCTGTTTCCTTTTTTTTTTTTTTTTTTTTTTTTTCCTTCTCCTTGCCATACTTTTTATTTGAACTAATAATTCTATGGATCTGAGGGACCATTTCTGGACAACACTGGTGCACTTTCAATACAAGTTCTTCATTCAGAAAAAAATGCTGTTTTTAAATTAAAACAAACCAAATCAAAACATACACATGCACACACAAAACTGTTGAAAAAAAAATATGATCCACTTGGATTATAGTTGAATTACTACTGTGTTGATATTTAATTGTAAATGTGTACGGGCTCCCTATTTGAAGTACAGTAGATTACTATATGTAGTAATTCTCTTCGTTTTTGATGCTACTTACTAAGCTCATTACAGGCACTCTTAAAAAATATATTTACATACTTTTATATATATCTAAATTTAAAGATATATTTATACAATATACATTTATATATAAATTTATATAGATATATCAATATATTTATATATCTTTAAACTTGTAGTTAAAAGAGCTAAGTTGGGAGTCATGTATTTGTATTAAATAAATTAGTGGAAATAAAAGAAAGATAAGGCTATTAAAGTCTGAATTCTGTAAAGCTGAGGGATAAGGTTTAATGTTACATTTCACTGTTTCTTGCATAAGTTGCATTATCACATTTAAGCTGAGGATGCTGTCAGACCTTGCAGAAGAAGCAAATTCTCATCTTCTGAACTGTCAGACACTGCTTTAATTAAGCTACAAAGCAACTCTTCTCTAAATAAAAAATTGCAGGTGTCTCTTCTCGCATTGCAGATCTAAGGCTCAAATTGACAATATAAAGTCAGGGTGTTGCCAGGTTCTATACAATTGGATTTATAGGCTAGACAATTTGTGTGTATATGTGTGAGAGAAAGAGTCGGAGAACAGTTTGGATAATAGACGATAATGGGTTCACAAAGAGCTTTGTCTCCAGGATAATCTTACTAATGAGGAAGCTAAGTAAGAATAATGATATTTGGAATCATGTTACTTAAGTATTTCTTTATTTCATTGAAATAATAAACACAGTTTTATTTCATCAGAAACTATGACTCATTTTTCATATTTCAAAAAGAGATTTTTCATTAATACATTTAATGACTGAACTATTAAAGAATAGGAATAAAAATGTCATTAAGTAGGAATGGAACTGGAAACCTTTGGAACTGTGTTTTGAATATTTGCAGATCTCCACAGATGGCAGGGAACAGGAATGTGAACAGCATGTGTCTTAATGTGCATTTGAAAACAGGTCTCTTGAGGGATAAAAAAGCTACTTTGAAATTTCTGAAAAAAAGGGGGAAGGAAAAAATGAACATGATGCAGTTTCAGTCAGATTAACATAAGGTCATAAATCTTATTTGGATAATTCTCATCATTTTGAAAGTAGATAATACAAATGAATGTAAAATGTTAATTGTTAATTAGATGTTACACTTATTATGTTTTCAGGAAGATCTTTACCTGAAAATTGTTGAAGAGCAAGAACAGCTTAATGTATGAGTATCTGTTTTAAGATCTGTTGGGCATAAAAGTGAAGTATACAGCAGTGCAACTCATGAATAAAAGGAGAGGATTTTTTTGTTTTTAATTATTACCTTCTACATGTCTGCGGCACATGGATGTGCTGATGGAAAGTGCTGCTACATTAATGCACCGTCTTTCTCCTGTCCCCTCCACTCCTCCCACTGACATCTGCCAGCAAAGTCTGACCTCAGTAATATCTTGTAAGGTGGCATTCAAATGCTCAAATTACAATTAAAGAGAGCAATTAATAATCATGATGACATTTTTAATTTGTAATTACAGAAAATTACATTGCATGGTAAAGAATACATGTAGGTTTTATTCATTTAATTATAATTTAAACAGCATTAAAAATAAACCAAAAAAAATCCACCAAACCCTTGTTGGTAATATGAAATCAAAGGAATTGAAACCTAAAGGTTTCTTTGTAAGCAGTTTTACTCTGTAAAAGTATACTACAAAATTTCATTGGTTCTTCAAAACAAAACAAAGGACAGCTTCAAAAATGAAAAAAAAAATCTCTCTTCTTAAAAAGTGTTTACAATGCGTTTGGGTTTCAAGTTTTAGCTTTTAATTAGCTTGTATATTTTTTCACACTAAATTATTTACAGGATTTTTCATGTTTTATATCAATTTAAATGGAGAGGGAATTAAATAGGGCATATGTAATCAGATTTAAATAACTGAAGAAAATCAAATCAGCTAAGTTTGGGCTCTTTTATAAACTACAATTCAGGATGTGCTATAATACTGTTTGAACACTTATTCTTTAGGAATTTCTGTTCTATTCTGTTCTGGTATGTGAGGGCTTCATATGCATAAAAAGTTTGGTTTGTATTGCTACATTCCAGTTCTGCAGTAAATTCTGTGGTGTATACACAGAACTGGGTCCTCTGGATGATAATGAGACTGAGCACATGTGCTGTAGCAACAAATAATAGAATTCTTTACAGTATGGAGCTTTTTGCTTACACACATAGTGGTAAGGATTATTTTACATATACGTAGAAGTACTTGTTTGTAAGACAACCATAATACTAGATTTCAAAAAAAACCCAAACTATTCTAAGTACAAAATCTAGGTAGTTTGGAGTGCTGTTGTTAATCTCTCAGACCTAGGTATGTTAGAACACATACATTGTCTGAGATAGAAACATCATTGTATACACATGAACATATATGGTTCATTGAATCTCTGTGACAAACATGAAATCCGTATATGCCTAGAGATGATACAGTTTTAAATGCAGAATGTGAAATTGCAGTTGACAAGGGAGAAAAACTGAATAATTATAGTGTAGATGAAATTGAACTGAAATTTCCTTACACCTTACATTAAGTTTTTAGATGATGTGGACTTACCCCCAAAACAGTAATTCAGTATTTTACATTGAACAACAGTAGAATTATGCTATTTGAGAATCTATCTTTATTTTCTGGCCATATTTTCAGATGCTTTGTCTCATAGAAGAGAGTACATTTCCAAGAGAAATTGTTACAGGCCTATGATGCAGAACAATGTATTTTGTCCATAATTACGTAGAATGAGGAATGGCTCTGCAGTAAATAACTTTCTGGGCTTTTCTTCTGCTACAGGCTTCCTCAGGTTGGTCTCTTAAAAGATCTAAGTTCTAGTGGACACTGGATCTGGGTTTATCTCCTATATTTCAAGGAAGTAGGAAAAGTTTACATGCAAAGCTTTACCTGGTACACAGCTTCTTTCTCTTCTTTTCAGTACTTCTTTCTTTATTTGTTGTCCTGAGAGATCTCAAATCTGTGAGAAATAATGTTTGGGCTAGAAATCAGTTGTCTATAGATGCAGTATAGTTCTAATAAATCCCACTGATTTTAGAATATACCTCAATATACCTGGGAGGAGGTATGGCATGACCGTCTTGTTACTGCAGCTTCCTAGATTTACCTTCCTCCCCTCCCCAGAGTGTGCCCAGGTTCTGCACCAGTAACAGAATTTGCTTAGGATTCATTGTATCATCCAATCAGTGCTATTTCCATGGAAAAAAAAAAATAAAACCAAAAACCAAAACCAGCAAAAATAAAGAAACCCAAATCTGTTCAATAATCTAATTTCTGTGTTAAGACTGAGGGGATTTTGGTACAGTGTTGTGTTGAACATATTTAAAACAAATCTGACAACTTGATTGTTTAAAAAGCAGAACGAGCAGTATTTCTGTGACAGTGTCAAATGTGCTATACCTAGAAACAGCATTTTTGAAAAGTAAACATTTCAAGAATTAGCAAATATAACCTTCTATTCCATATTGGAAAATATTTTCTTTCTGAGACTTTTGACTAGGTTTATGATAAGATGGAAGATAATACTAACATATAAATTAAAACATGAAGATTAAAATATATATTGAAGATTCAGCTCCTAAGCTACGGTAAGTATTATTGCTTAAGAAAAGAATAAATAGTGCTTTCTGTATAAAAGAAAGTATGCCTATCCAATGTATTTTTTTTTCTGTTTGCAAATGAAATATATCAGATGATTAGTCTGAAGAGATGTCCATCCCCTGAAATAAGCTTAAATATTTTTAAACTGTCAGCCTGGAAAACCATTCAGTTTAACAAGAATTTCATTTTATTTAAATGCTATGAAACATTTAAATTTAAATGTATGTTTGGCAATATTCACTATTCTAGATTGACTAGAACTCTTAGGAAGCAAATGAAATTAAATAATAAGTTAATAAAAAAACCAACACCTTTCTTTACCTAAAGTAAGGAAATTTGTAGACTACTTAAATTGATCATTCTGAGTTCAGAGTTCTTCCTACTTTCAAAATATCATGATTTGCTTCTAAGAGCAATATCTTTTAATCTCCTGAATCATTAAGCATTCTTTTTTGTGACTTTCTTGCTTAAGTAATTTTATGCATAGTCCATAGCCTACTATTACAGATTAGATGGATAGTTGGAGTTTTCTCTAGATGTGCTGACTGTAACCATTATAGCTAATATTGTCAAAATTTTATAATGACTTGTTATAGCTACATCAAATTTTTTGACTCCTTACATGTTGAGAAAAAACCTTCAGACACCTGGATTTAGAAATTCCTTTACACTTTGAGTAATGTCAAATATTGAGACATTGTGTGAGAAAGCTGAGAAAAATATATCTTAGTAGTGCATACAAATTTCTTCTTAAGGCTCTCCTTTCTTCTTCTATGATTTGCATCAGTGCTTCCCAGATACAGTTGTGCCTACATCTGAATATTTTTGTCATATCTGAGCAAATCTAGTTCAGTCACTTTTGAAGAGGCAAAGAAAAGAAATACTTTCCTTCCACTTTGGGTAATACTTTGTAAGGTTAGCAGGAGGACAGCTTTGGTATTACTGGATCAATGCAGATATGAAAGGTAGAAAATGGTTGAGATATGACCTTGTTAATGAGGTGTCTGGGTCAAATCTTTGTTTCATCTTACCAAAATGGCTGAAGCAATTCATGACTATTAGTGATCAATGAATACAGAAGAAGAGTAGCTCTGGTTATAAATTTCATCATCTCACATACACAGGGTTTGAGACAGCAGGAGGGAAATCTCGGAGAAGACAGTGCAAGTCCTCACATGAACTGCAGTAGGGTCAGCATTTCATCACTTACCAAAACCAATTAATCTGTTTTCCAGTATTTCTTGAGAATATAAGCCTAACAAGATTTAAATAAATAATTAAATAATCTTAAAATGAGCTTTCTGTATATTAAAAAAAAAAAATCTAAACCTTTAACAATCTACCAGAGTCCTTCATGTTTCAGATCTCTTATTAGATTGACTTCTGAATATCACCTCTGCCATGTAACATACCAGTTAAACAGGACTGTGGAATAAATTCTTCATTGTGGGCAGGATCCATGAGGTTTTGTTAAGTGTAACACAGGTCAATTGCAGTCAAAGGCACAAGGCTGAGCTGGCTGCCTCAAACTTCCAGTCTGCTGAGGTACTTCCATCTTTTGCTTTAAGGTATACTTGCACTATGACATTCTTGACATGTCTGTCTGGTTTTGTTTTTTTTTTTTTCCTTCCTTTTTTATTTATATATATGTATATATATATAAAATTACGTTTTAGCTTTCTTGTGTTTCTTCTGCTGTTCACAATTTAATTCAGATGATAATTTTCAGTAGGTAGGTCTAACTGAAATAAAAGAAAACATACTTATTGACAGGATGCTAAATTTGTTGGTATAGTTTATTTTCTTTATAGAGAAGAAGCGTACAAGACTATAAAAAATGAAGTAACACCAGATGTGCAAATGACATGAAGAAAATGCTCAGGCAATTTTGAAATGGGATAATGCTTTTTGATTGTGTTCTTTGAGCTAGAAGGTGGCAATTAGATTTTCATACACAGAAAAGTGTGAGACATCCTAATTAAACACCTTTTGGTGGAAGTCATCATTGATCAACCCAAACTGCTTGTAGTAGCTCTCAAATGTGTCACCTGTGAGGGTAACACTAGAAAAGTCTCTCTCTTTTTATTATTATTTTTTTTTTTAATTGGAAGGAAATTGTGATTTGAGTGGTGATTCAAGAATGAACATTATAGTCACTAAGCCAGTCAATCAGATAGATGAGATAAATTTTAGATAGAATTAGATAGATTAGATAGAATTAGATAGATTTTAAGCATAGCTGTAGGTCATATATAGAATCATAAAAAAGGGGGGGGAGGGGAGAGGAATAGCTTTGTGTGATTTTGGTCAAATTATTTAACCTCTCTGTTTTATTTTCCTTTTTAAGGGAAATACCCTTAACAAAACTTACTTCACAATGGCTGTGAAAGTATATTAAATACTTCTGTAGCCATGACAATATGTTACATTAGTTCTTAATCTGTAGGTTTTGAATTGAAAAATAATACTTTTTCACGTACAAGACTATTTTAAAGATCTTATAGAATGAATTTTCTTATTTAACATGCAAATGTTAACCTAAACCAGGTTACATTTTTTTTTTCATAATCACAAGAATACCCAGAAATGCACTGTACTGCCTAGAAGGAAAGAATTGTGTTTTATCTGACATATGACAGAGATATGACAAGAGATGCTAAAGAGAAATAATGGCTGAAGCAATTCATGACTATTGGTGACCAATGAATATAGAAGAAGAGTAGCTTCTGCACAGGGCTTGAGACAGCAGGAGGGAAATAGAATCATAGAATCATAGAATATCCTGAGTTGGAAGGGACCCTTAAGGATCATCAAGTCCAACTCTTGACACCACACAGGTCTACCCAAAAGTTCAGACCATGTGACTAAGTGCACAGTCCAATCTCTTCTTAAATTCAGACAGGCTCGGTGCAGTGACCACTTCCCTGGGGAGCCTGTTCCAGTGTGCAACCACCCTCTCTGTGAAGAACCCCCTCCTGATGTCAAGCCTAAATTTCCCCTGCCTCAGCTTAATCCCATTCCCGCGGGTCCTGTCACTGGTGTTAATGGAGAAAAGATCTCCTGCCTCTCAACACCCCCTTACGAGGAAGTTGTAGACTGTGATGAGGTCTCCCCTCAGCCTCCTCTTCTCCAGGCTGAACAGGCCCAGTGACCTCAGCCGTTCTTCGTACGTCTTCCCCTCCAGGCCTTTCACCATCTTCGTAGCCCTCCTCTGGACACTTTCCAACAGTTTCATGTCCTTTTTATACTGTGGTGCCCAGAACTGCACACAGTACTCGAGGGAGAGTAAATCTTGGAGAAGACAGTGCAAGTCCTCACATGAACTGCAGTAGGGTCAGCATTTCTTCCTAAGAGAAAAGTTTTTACGGAACTTGGCAACCCCGAAAGATATTTGCACATTTGCTGAAATGCTTAATATACTAATACAGATCTTTTAATAACTATCCCTATGCATATATGCTTAATATTTATATACCTTATGTTCGCCTGGAGCTGGATGAGAATTTGTAACATCCACTAAAAACTTCTCATGTTATAGGTTCAGCAATTTTTGTTTTACAACCTTACAACTAAATTAAGAGAAGACTTTTATTTGATGGAACAGAAATCGTTGGGAGCATAAAAGAGCTGAGTTTCTTCCACATTCAAAGCAAATGGGAGGATACTACAGAGGCTAAATAGACTGAAGAAAGCTAGAGGGCACAAGTTTAAGAGTTCACCTCTTACATGTGTTTTTTACTTTAGAATCTGAAAGTTTGCTGTTGGAGGGTAAGAAAAAAGTAAATCCCATGTAGACATTTCTAGAAGAGGAATTCAATTGACCAAGGACATGAATTGCTTTTAAAAGTATCACATGCCAATGCCTAAAAGTAAAAACTTGAACCTATAGGTATAGAGAAGGCTGGGAGTGCAATGTCTCTTTCAAAAACATTTCAGAAAGTTTAGAAGAATCATTGAAATTAAAAGAAGTGAAGGAGATCTGGATTATGTTGCAGGTGAAATCATAAAGGAGTTGTTGCAAAAACACGACTTTGTTTCTCACAGGAAGAAAAACCATAGTTCATCAGAAGGGTGATGGATTTATGGGACATTACATCTGAAAATGGTTATGCAATATGGTTGGTCTCTGTAAAAGAGAAGGAAAGAGAAAAACCTGGATCACTGTGTTGTTAGATGAGGAGCTCAGGGCTGCCCTGTGCCACCTGCTGTCGGTTCCAGCTGGCTCAGCAACAGATAGAACGGCTGTCGCCCATGTGCCCCAACTGGAACTAGTCAGAGGAAGCCACGACGCCTCTGCCAGAAGATGTTGTAGAGCAGGTGGTGGCTGTTGGGCCAGGCTGGGAGGTGCACAGGCAGGGAAGGGGCTCTGCAGAGTGCAAGGGAGGCAAAAGAGAAGGGCAGAGTGGGGGTGAGGAGACCCCTGGCCTGTACAGTGCTGTCCCCTGAGGGGCAGCGGTCTATGGGGCTTCCTGTGGAGGAGCTGTTGAGTGAGAGGCCAGGAGCAGCAGTAGAAAAGGAACATGTTACAACCTGACCACAGGCTTCTATGGCACCTTCATCATGGGGCCTGAGGGCAGCGGGTGGATGGGAGGCTTTATGGAGGGGCATCCTGAGTAAAGCTGAGGTGTGTTTCTGAAGCGTTTCATTATCAGATTTCTCAAGACAACAATCAGTAATCAGAAGTTTGAATTGATTGTCAATAAAACAAATGAAGTGTAATTCCCTGAATTGGGACAATTTTGGTTGCTCATGACACATACTAAAAGAAAAAATAGGAAGAGACATTAGGCAACAGAATTTTGGGATCTATGAAATAAAAGTGCTTCAAATAAGTTTGGAAGGTCACTACTGACAGAAACTGTTGAATGATCAGGTTTTATTATTTGACCAGGAAAAGTGATGAGGTAATTGGAAGAGCTGACTGGAAGGTGTAAGCTGTAAACGAAATAATAAAGAGTTGAAACAAAGGAAAGAGACTCCAAGGAGTATATATACCTATTTCTCTAGGTATATATTTGGAGAGAAAGAGCATAAGGTAAGTTAGGTAGTAATTTAAGAGCATGAGAAGGGTATTGAGTTTTTTTTTTTTTTTTTTTTTTTTTTAAATCCTTTCAAGAAGATGGGTCTAAAGCCAATTTTCAGATATTTACTTCTGAATGCTTCATGGTTAATTATTCCAGTGTGCTACAAGGAGCACATAAAGCATTATATGGACTTGGAAATGATAGACCGAGGAATTAGTGATGGCCTACGTATATTTATAGCTGAGTTTACTTTATAGATAAAGAGTTTTAAAGTTACACGGTAATTTTTTATGTTATTTTAATAGGGATGTGGAGGAAATTAATGATTTTTACATGCCATTAGAATGCTTCACTCCCATAGCTATCAACAGCACCCTCTGGCTCCTTGGAAGTTCATTTTGAGAAGGAAGGTTGGCAACACAAATTCTGCACATCAATAGGTTTTATAGTTAAATATTACTTTCTTACAGTCCCTGTACAGCCACAGACTATTTAGGATAGCTTTGGGATATCCATTTCCAACAGTAATGTCATGATTTCCAACCAGTGCAAAGTTAGATGTAGAACTGGTTGATGTTTTGGTGTTTCCGGTGTGGTTGTTACAGCAGGTGTATTTATTGCCTCTATGTGGCGAAAAAAAAAAAAAAAAAATTGTTTGTTTTCCCATTTGCTTATAGAAGATCATTTTCCTTCCACAGTTCATTTCCCAAGTTTTACACAATACTCTATTTAAACACTTTTTATTTCTTTTGGCTAGAATTACTTCCATTAGAGAAATATTGCCTGAAAATAGCATGCAGTTTAAATGTACAATTTGTTTCTGCTGTTGCCAACAGTAACACGTTTTCTTTGGCTTTTGCCCACTGAGTGTTGATCAGATCAAGTTGATTATTCAGCAGCTCTAGCCTACCACCTGCTCCATTTTTATCTTGACATGCAAAACTGTTGATACACTGTCTTGCCTTGTAAAAGCCACATTTGTTATTCAGCTGTGGGATTTTTTTTTGTGTGTGTGTGTGGGGGGGGGGATTGTTTTGTTCTGTTCTTCTGCTTGAGTACTGGATTCATTCTTTTAAACAAACTTTTAATCCATCAAATTTGGACTGATGCTAGCTTATACACTGCAAATCCAGGAGGATAGTTGTGTTTTGTTTTGTTTCCTTTATTTTTATTTTATTTTTTAAGTTCACGTTATGATTATACCATTTAAGCTCTGGATTATGTTGTGAATAAGGTTGCATTTACTAGCATTTACTTTTTTTTTACGGTTGCATTTACTAGGCCCATTTCTGGAAATGCTAATGCAGATTAAGTGCTATTTTCTCAGTTTTATTATAAATCATTAATTACTTTGAACCTTATCATGCTGTTTTAGGTTATGTATGTGTCATAAATAAAATAATTTCCTCCTATTCTGCAGAGGTAGTAATAATGTCTGCCCACTCTTGCTATTCGTTGAAATTCTGGATTTTGTTCCTTTTAATGTAAATGCCTATCCAATTCTGAGAGAGTTTAAAGCTGTTTCTGATGTGGCCAAAAGAGACTTGTCTCTTCAACACATACTGTATTGCCAATTTTCTGATCTTCTTTTGGGATTGTAACAGCATGATATCTATATGAGTTTTTCAGCACACAAAGTGTGAGTAAATCCAGAACTCACTACACATCTTGAAATGCAGTGTTTTGTACCTGGTTGTATTCTACTTCTGTGAATTGCATTAACTAGCAGAATGCTACAAAAACAAACAAACAAACAAAAAAGATAAACAGCTATTGGAATGAAGTCTTGATTTATTATTATTAAACTTGTATAACTAATTGGTATAACTTATATATAACATTTTTTTTTTCCAATTCAATTATAAGATGATGAGGCAAAATGCAACTGTTGCATTCTCAATTTGTTTAAATATAACTGACTGCAGAGTTTTTATTGCATAAGTGATGCAGGACTATATCAATATGTTCTTCTCCTTGCCTTTAGTAAGGTTGTGTTTACTTGATGTATTCATTTTCCTCCTTTTTTCTTTGAAATTAGGCAGTTGGATGTGTATTTCAGATGTGCCTGTTCCCATTTGTATCATGTTCAGATTTTAGTGGCACTAGAAGCATGTAGACATTTTAAGCAGTTCAGTTTTTATTTTATTTTATTTTATTTTTTATTTTTTTAACTAGAAACCCAATTAAATGTTGAAGGAGCTGTGAAACAAACTGAACTGCATCTATGTTCATTTATTTCATTTTTTTTCTTTGTGATAGAGGAAAATTACATAGGTGACTTTTAAGAACACTTGTTTTGGAGTCGGTTAGTTTAGCTGTTTCTAAAATAAATGTATGTAGTCCTGATTTCTCCCTGTGTGGCTAAAAACTATACATATACTACAGCTGAGAAAGCGGGGTAACAAGGCATGCCTACTCAGTGTATGTGTCATCTTCTAATCATGGCTGTGAAGTTACCAGCTCAGCTGTGAAGCTTGAAAGAGTTTCCTAAGGCAGGCAGTGAACTGTAGCTGGTGGTGTTATGCAGTTTGTGATTTGTCAGAGCAGTTGGCAATTTCAGTCTAATGGTTTCAGCATGTGTTCTTCACTTCAAGCTTGTTTAAAAATATAACACTAATGTGGCTTGCATTTAAGGCAGTTGAATTATTAGAGTGAAAATGTAATAAGAACCTCTAACGGTTTGAAACCTCAGTGAATGAGAAGGATAAATTGTATGTTAAAAGAAGTGATCTTTCACTGATTCTATAAACCACTAACAAAATTTCACTGCTAGATGTCAGGGTGCATTTGACAGACTGTTTCTTACTCTCCTTTTCTGATATTTTTCTTCATGCTATTTTTCTACAGTTCTCTCTCTTCCTCCCCCATCTACTGAAATATTTTGGCAGTATCAAGCTGTCATGATCTTGCAAGCTTCTCAATCTCCTAATTCTACACATTCTAGAAATATACCCAGACTTGCAAACTAAACCTCCTTCCTCCCTCCCTCTTCCCATAAATGTGGAAAGTATGGAATTAATAAAATACTCTGATGAGAATTTCCGAGGTTCATTGTTGCTACAATAGCAGAACAGAAATGTTTTGTACACTCATTCTGCAGCATATTAAATTGGTATGCTATTTCCTCAGTGATGTTTCCTCCCAGTCATGGTGAACAAATTTGTGTACCTCTGTCTGTTGTTGTGGGTGCTTTTGTTTTGTCCTGTTCTCTGGTTCTCAGGTGCCCTTCAGAAATGTTTTAGCATCTTATTTGTTTATCACACTGCTGGCTCATGTATAGTTTCCTTTCATCTAGTACCAATTTTCTTACTAGTTAGGTTTGTGAACACCAGAGACCAAGCTGAGGTGGAAACCAGTAAGTTTCCAGACAGCTACTGACTGATACAGAAAAGATCCTCCCTGCAACACTCACCTGTTGTGCATGTTCCTAGGTGCATACCCAGCCATACTGCTTTCCTGGGAGTTTGAATGTGTCCCTATTAGATTTTTAATTATTTATTTATTATTCTTATATATTTTATATATTTTTATATATATAAAAATTTTATTTATTATTATATTTATTTTATTTATATATATTTTATTTTATTTATTATTCTTATATATTTTATAATATATATATATATTTGTATGTATTTTTTTCTGCCCTGGGAGCAGAGTTTTGTTTTCAAGACAGAATCAATGATTGTCTGACCTTAACTGTACCTCTGACTACTACTGAAGCTTTTTAGATTCTTACTAAATCTTACTAAGAATTCCACTGTAGTATATATTTAAGTGTCTTTCAGCACTCTTTAAGCAGTAGAAGCACTGGCATTGTCACATTTGCTTTCTCTGTTGGATCATTTGATACCACTAACTAAATTCTTAAATCTGCATAATAAGAGAAAAGAAGTAGAAGAGAAAAGCTCTATTTCATATTTTAGAGAAGTGTGGCTTTTATATAGTGGAGAAATGTTACTGTGCCAAATGGCCTTTTGCTTTTATTCTTTTTGACTTTTCATATCTTCAAGTTTTTTCAGGGACAGATGATTGTGCACTACCTTAGATGTCAAACTCCTATGTGAGACATATTTGATTAGGTCTCCCTATTCCAGTATTTTCTATTAAAATCAATGTGATTATTCATGTCAGAATACATTAACTTCACCTGCAATATTGTAATCTTAAATACTCTAGGTCAGATTTGGCTTCTTATTGATTTCTGACCTGATTCAGACCAAAGGCTTAATTTATTTTGGGTCTACTGCTTTGGAATTGCGTATCTGCTAGAAGGGTAAAATTTCTCTGTGGAGAATCACTCTTCACTCATGTAATTAAACAACATGAATAAAGATTGGCTTGAATTATAAACATTTTTTTCACTATAGTTGCTAAAAGATACAGAAATCCTTTAAAGCCCTATCTTCTAAATATATGGAAGATAATAAATTATTTCAACTGGATTTCTTTTCATCCGACATGGCAACTTTGTGTTAGATATGAGGCAATCTTTCTATAGATTTTTTTCTAAACTAAACTACAGAAGATTCTAGCACTTTAGGTTGTTAGTAATAGTTAATAATGGAAGACAAAATTTGAGGCATTATTTTGAATTATGGTCCAGACTATAACATCTTTTTCAAAAATGTTGTGAACTGCTGATTGGATGATGTATTAGATTACGTATAACTTTAGGTCAGTAATCGGTATGAAGAGTGCTTTGGTAAAGCTCACAATGTCAGCAGACTTCTCATATGCCCTTTTTCATTATGAATATGACTCATCTGCTGCTTCCAATGACAGAAGTAAAACTGGCTCCAGACAATGGCTGGGGAGTATTTCATACAAGGTTTATGCTGAATACAGGAGATCAATTATAAACATCCTTTGTCTGTGACCTTATCTGCTTCAGATGTTCTCATTAACAGACCATAGATCAGCCTGTCATTGTGTGGCACAGCAGATGCCAGAGTGAGAGAGAGGCCGTGACTCTGCAGTGTAAATACATGAAATAAAACCATGCTGGAGATCAGCACAAAACAAACTCCTACTGCCAGTCACCATAAAAAAAACTTAAAAAATCAGATATGCAGAAAAGGGAGATTTCGCCATGCTCTGAATAAACATATTGTCTATGGAGCTGTAGTGTAAAAAAAATAAAATCCTGTCAACTTCTAATTTCTCAAATAGTTGCTGCAGGATTACTTCAGCAAATGTATTTGAGCATAACAACTTTCAAACATAATACAGCTGCTGACATGCTGCATAGAACAGTTTATGACTTACCTCACATTTAATCAGATGAAGTCTAGAAAATATGATGCAAATGCCACTTGCATTACTGTGTGCTCATTTTCTCAACATGTTATTTCTCTGTCACAGAGATAAAAATGCTTTAAAGGAGACATAAATTATATATACAGTAGATTTGTGTTAAAAAGAGGAAATGCAGTTGCATTTTTTATTTCTAAAACTTGGAACTCTACAAAGAACGGGTTGTATGTAAGCAGCTGAAGGGGGATATTGCATTAATACAAAATCTCTTGGAAATTTAAAGAAGTGACCACTGTGTATTACTTATTTATGCTACTGTTCCTTTGTGTCTTGTTAGTGTAAGAATTCATAACCGAGGCCCTCTGGTTCTAAACTGGTGATGGTTCCTGATTTATACTAGAATCATTTATTTTAGATATGGCTGAAACAAGACAGGGTCAGATGGAGATCTGTAACTAATTCTTGCCAATAATTTACTCTTGACCTAACAGTGCCTCTCTCTGACAAAATTATGAATTGGTATTCCAAGTCTGTTTGTATGTTAGTAGAGTTAAGCACAAGTTCTCTCTGTAGAAAATTAAAAACATAATTTCTCCTGTGAACAGTTACTTCAGTGGCAAAGGCTGTATAAACCACAACTGTGTATTAATCTGCACTGTTAGGATTTCTTACGCTGTTGCAAGTTTCCTTTTAAATTGTGCTTTTATTTCTGCAGTTCTTAGAGGAAGTGCCTAAATGGGGGTGTATGGTTTAATGGTCTCTGCAAGTATTGAAATTCTGGTTACACTGAGGATTATGACATTTATGTAATGGAATACAATGGTACATAAGGAAACAGTCCTTATTTGAAGGAGGGAAACATGAATTATAATGGAAACTTTTGTCATACTGCATTAGCATTCAAAAATTTTTTAAAGAAAAAAATAATCTGAAAGAGTGGATCTTACACTTTGTGGTTACAGTTTAAATCAGCAAAATTACATATGTGTTTGGCACAATCTAAAACATTTTATGGTTGGGGATAATCTTAGCAAAACTGAAGTGCTGCAGCTCTGTCAAATCTAGATCAGCTTTTGTGCTGGTAATAATTACGAATGCCCACTTGTCAGGAAGGTCATCTACCAAATACATTAATGAGAGTTACAAGTAAAAAGGTAATTGCTCCCTGTTAACCCCTCCCAGTCCCGCTGGGAGTATGGAAACAAAGACAAAGAAAAATAAACTCATGTGTCATTTATATGGGGGTAATGACCTTGCTATCATTAGCACTCCCAGGATCACTTTTGGGCTACTGACCTTCCAATTTGCATGTGTTTCTTGTTGAAATCTCACCCCTTTTGGCCAAATTGGGTGATCTTTTTATACAGTAGAGTAATGGAAAACTCATGAATAACATAATCCATGAGTGTTTGACTAATTTATTACTAAAAAAAAAATAATAAAATCATAATAAACCTGCTCCATGCAAGTAAAGACAATAGAATCAAGTCAAGGGGACAGAAAAGAGTTCTGGTTTAGCTTAATACAGAGTGTAACAGCCAACTGAGATGAAAATACAAATTTTTAGATTTCTGTCAGTTTGCATTAAAGCTGTGGTGAAATTTCCACTGTTACTTCAGACACCGTATCCCAGTCTGATGCTTTTTTTCCTATTTTTCTCTCTTGTAAGTGACTCGCAATTTGTAATCACCTACAGAAGAACAATATTTGTGTTTCAGATGCAGATGTGAAAACCATGTTTAACACTGCTGTTACAGATAACACTTGTGGCTTTTCTCTTATTTATGCAAGAACTGAATTGAGTACTTGGGTCATATTTTAAATCAGGATTTGAAGTTAGTTGCATGCTTCTATATTGTTCTATTCAAGCCTGGTATTTCTGTATTCTCCCTGGATATTTCTCTTATTAAAATAAGCTTTTAAATATCATGGATTCAGTACTTTAGAAAGCTTTGTCAAGCTATTGATGTCTAACAACTCCATGCTTACACATTTTTCTAATAGCTTAGGATATCAAGGGGTAGTCAAATATTATTTTCAATATAAAATACTTGGTGGAGAGTTGGAAGCACAAAAAAGATTGATTTCATTGTACTGAATATAATTGTAATTGGGCCATTAGCTGGCAGAATTCTTTGCTGGTTAGGAGGAGATAAAGATACGACACACGCACACGCAAGTGAAGGCTGGGAGATGAATAGGCCTTCTAGGGAACTGATCTTTCCAGATCAGATAAAGATTCTTCACGGCTCTTTCTTCCCATCTGCGCTACATCAAAGGCTGTCTTTCAGAGTTCAAAACATACACTTGGAATCTAGGGACAAGACCTTTGAAAATGGTCAGTTTGGAGATTTGACAGGCAGCTGGCTTTTGGGGTAGTTTTTCTGATAATCTTGTAATCCTTTTTAAAGTTAAAGAAAAGTTCATAGGCTAATGGAGTAAATTGCATTTGCATCTTTTTGTATCTTTCACAACAAGTAGTTTTGCGTTAAAGGTAACAATTCTCTTTGAAAGATATAAGGAAACTCTAGAAACAGGTAACTCCTGACTTCTTTCACTGTTTAAAAAAAATGCTGATTTGTGGACAGTGGCTGACTTTCAGGGGATCATTGTTCTCTTATCAATGATGTAAGTATCCTGAATATTCATGAAGATAACAGACTCTGAACAACTGATATTGAAAAAATAGCAAGGCTATTTTTATTAGAAGTTTTAATCGAATTAATTAATTAAATAGAAGTAATTGTTTCATTTATTATGGGACATTTATTTATTTATTTATGGTGTTTTCAAGCACCTTGACTTTAATTGACTGTGTCAATCACATTTCATAAATTTAGCATCAGCTATCTTCTACCCATAGCTGGAAGCACCAGGAAGCACTTCAAACCATGTTGGAAGCAGCCAGGCATCCTCCAAAAGCACAGGAATAGATGCTACAGCATTTTGTTCGTGTTTTCAGCCAAGGTTTCTTGAGAAACCTTGCAGGCAAGGTTTCTCAATTTGTGTAGCATTTCAGAGTAATTGGAGTATCACTGCCATAATAGAGAATCCTTGCTCTCCAGCCCAGTGTAAAGAGTGGGTTGTTTTTTTTTTTGTTGTACCTTGAAGTAATCCAGAATGTTTGTTGTGTATTAGTTTTGTTCCTCCCCCCTTTTTCAATAGTGTTTGGTTTCTCATCCTCTCTAACTAAAAAGATGGTGTAAATAGGGCTTCATTCAAGGCCTGAATACGTTTTACGGCTGTCATGTTCACAGCATTCATACAACGGCACAGAATGAGAAATGACTGAAGCCTAATATGCAGAATTACTGTTTTGTGTGTTAGTTTTAGAACCTCTTCTAACACATCTTCTGACACATAAAAATAACCACCTCAAAAATTTTAGTATTTGCTATAGAAACCTACAGGGAGCTGCAGCGGGCCATGGAGTTAAAGAAGGTGTTACCTTATTAAACCTGTGCTGTAATGAGACCGAAAATGGGGAGTGTCAGCACGCTGCTGTGTTACTCTTCTGTTGGTGTTCTCCAGAGACTCCTCCATCAAAACAGGGAAGGCAAGCCCTGACATTTGCATACCTCAAAGGCAAGCAGGCATGATTTCTTTGAGAGAGATGAAAAATTAGTAGATGAAAAATTAGTCTCTCCTTGTGTTGCAGTAAGGGGCATAGGTAATTTGAGTTTGCTTCACAATCTAGCTGTTGTTGACATAGAGTCTTGACTTCTTACTCTGCCTTAACAAAGCACTCTTCCTGTGGAAAGATGAATGAATGCCTCAGTCATTAGAGTTCATGTATCTCTAGCAGTAGAATTTGTCCTTGCATAGAAATGAAGAACTTCTGAGAACAACTTAGGTTTACAAAATACTTTTTTTTTTTTTTTACTATTTTGTTTTTAATACTCTTCCTTTATCTTCCCTAAAAATATCAAAGATGTTACATAGGAGAGAATGATTTCTTTTTTTTTGTATACACAACGTTCCTATCAGCTCTGTTATCTTTTAAAACAAAGCAAAACAACAAACAAACAAAAACAACAAAAGAGACACCAGAAACAAAACAAAAGCCACCTTTCTGATCATGAAATCCTTGCATGATCTGTCCCTGTGATATCCTGCCCGTGAACATTTATAGTTGTCTGTTGAAGGCGAGCTGGGAAATCAGAGTACTGTAGTATACTGATCTTTGGGAAGTGATCCTGTGTGTTTTTTGCATACTTACATAGCTACAAAATTACAGGAGTGTTCTCTTGCAGGGGTATAAGATGCAACTACAATATTCATCCCTACTTTGAGAGATTAAATGATTTACTCATGTGAACATTTTACAGATTTCTTCTAGTCCTGGCTAAGAGGCATTTTACTGACCATTAATAATTCATATAGCATTTATGGGAATTGTTGATGGAAAAGACGGTCTGTTTCATGGAAACCAATACTGGACTGATATCAAGTTGGCTAGGCTGTAATTCTGTCTCTGACATACAATACTGGGAAAAAAAAAAAATAGGCCTACATTCTGCTCTTACTCCAGCTAGTTTTAGATATATTCTGGAAGACTGGTGTAGTAACTGGCACAAAAGTTAAATTGTTGTGAAACAGAGATTCTTCATGTAGGCAATGAGCAAGACATCACAAGGCTGAATCAGCCTCTTGCTGTACCTAGTGTACACAGGGGCAACATGCAGTTCCACTAAAATGGCATTTATTTGTTTGTTTATTTGAGTTAAACAACATAGACTTTTTTCATTGATCATTATTGCTTCTCCATAACCAGTTGCTTGTGCTTTCCTATGAGCAAAGCTCTATAAGCATATAGCAAAAGGCAACTTCTAAGTTTGGAAGCTATTCTAAGACACAAGGAACTGTAGAAATCGAGAGGTGGGGAGGAGCTAAGGAGCTTTTTAAATTTGCTTTTAGCGTTCTTGATTTATAGCTCAGATTAGCTGAGAATTTTCTAGTTTTTCACAAAATTGAGGAATATCAGGTGTGGCTGCAGTTCTTCCAATGTGAAATTCCTAGTACTTACTATAGATTTCTGTTCATAATCCATTTATGAGTTCGTAAATTTGGGTTCTAACATATTTTGCAGAGAAGAATTGCAGATTAGTGAGTACCTTAAGGTTATGAAGCAGACAGAGAGAGAAACGAGGGCAGCGTTATCTGCAGCTATTTACTTGTGTAGTAGATGTCAGTAAGCATTCTATCTTGCTTTGTACTTGTACAAAATTATTCTAGTGTATTACCAGAAAACTGGAAATACTGTAGGTATCTAAAGTAATGGATTTGTCCATTGAGGGCAAGGGGAAGTTAGGCTACATTTTGCCAGTGTAATGCATCAAGATATATTACAGTTTTGCTTTTGTAAATGTGGTACTTGGCTACTGTAGAGGGCAGCTTTGGTTGGGAAAACCTGCAAGATGCTAGTAACTTTGTGAGCTAAAAATCATTTGAATTGATGATAAAACACATAAGAGGGATGCTTATTTTCTGACATCGGAGCACACAATTATATTTTTTAATGTGATGATTTCAAATGAAAAAGAAAGGAAAAGGTCTTAAGTTTTGGTTGGTGAAATTTATCAACCTGATTCAACCTGATAGTTGTTGGGGGGAGATGGAGTGTCCTTGTGGGATCAGACACCATGGTGGTTGCCATCCTGTACGGGGGCTGAGATGAGATTCTGACAGCACCATCTCCACAATTCCAGCTTCCATGAACTTTCCGGTCATACCCCTTTTGATTGTTAGCAAGAATTGACAGTCGACTCAACTGAAAACATGACGTAGACCACCAGCTCATTTGGGTAGGAACTGATCTGAATATTAAAAGGATCGTTGGGCCTATTGTGTACACACCACCATGAGGTAAAGAATTTTCATCCCTAGTTAGCTTGTGGATAGAGCAATTCTGTTAGAAAGGGACCATGACTATCCAGAAACTGTTATTAATTATAAAATAACATAGTTCTCAAGGTCACACTCAGAAATTAGGACGTGGCTGAGTCCATATGAGCTGTGTTCACATCAGGTAGCTCTGCTGCTGTCCAAACAGTTATTTTTCAAAGAATTATCATTTTGTTTGAGGAGAAACTTGTAACCAACACAGTGGATGTCTATACAAGAGACTGATTTGAAAGAGGCTCATCTAATCATTCCTGTGCACTGTCCTTTGCTTCCTGTGGGGTTAAATGTCTAAACTGGATTTCTTTCAAATTAATTTAAACTGGAAAAATGCCATCTAGGACCATTACTGATGTTCTCTGGTGGCTAAAGTTCATTCAGTACATGGGGCCAGACTACAGCTTGTCCAAATTACTGTGTTTTTTATGGGTCCCTAATCATGACAGGGTATGTCAGTACTTTGTATAATTGAAGCTAGATAATTTGATGGGGCAATAAGATTCTAATAAAATACTTGTTACATGTTTTAAGATTCTAATAAATACTTGTAATTGGATGGTAGATTAAACTCATATGTATAAAGTAAGGTGTGTAGGGAGAAAGTATTTTCAGTATTGATGGATTTCAGACTTACCTAGAACATCTTAAATAACATTGGAATTAGGGTTAAGCTTTCTAATGCATGATTTCAGTGCTTAAATTAGTATATAATATAGAAAATGGCATTTTTGAAAAGACTGTACATCTTTACTCAAGTATACAAAAATTTCAAGTGCAAAAGTGTAAATATATAGAGAATTATATAGAGAAAACATGCATATAAAGAAAATAAAAAAGAAAGGCTTTGCTATGTGAAGAATCAGTGAAGATTAAAATGTATGTATTTTTTTTTGTTCTTCAGCACCTCGCTAAAGAAGCAGAGAAGTATCAAGCATCTCATCAGTGGAGGGATGAGTTTGGGGTAAGTTTTTCTCCTTTTAACCTTCTCAGAATTTTCTTCATTCTAATGTTAACTATATTCTTAAAACATGCTGTTTATACAACCACCACAGAAAGAATCGTTGCCTACAAATGGACATTTTATGCAATAGCCAGTGCCTCAGTCCAGATCTCTAGAGAATAAAATGGACTTTACCCTTCATAAACTCATAGGGAACTTCACAGGCCCAATAATGTAGTTCTGAGGTATACACAAAACATGTTTGTCTCACTGTACAAGGAATAATTATAGAGAAGACATCTCTGAGTGATAGTTCCTGTCAGTAAACCGTGTGCTACTCCAAGCACTGAAACACAGAATCATACAAATGATTTTAACAAGTTGTTTTTATTTGGTAGGTAGAAGCTTAATAGAGAAGGATTTTGTTGTCTATGTAGCCATATATATTGAGTCATTGACTTCTTTAAGAATCCTTCTCTATACTTTAATATCTTCTTCTCTTCAATATTCTGGTACTCATGAAAGAGACCCTAGTCAAATGCTAAATTTTCTTCTTCAATCATTTCAGATTTCACTGAAAAACAAGTGAGACAATTGTAAATTGCACAACATTAGTTTTTTATTACTATTCAAGCCAAATTTATATTATTCTGTATGATTATAAGCCTGTTAATTTTAGGCTACAGTTCTCTTCTGAGTGTCAAAGTCATTTATTATGCCATTATGACTTGTTCCTTCAGAAATAAAAGCAGATGGTGCTTTTATGTGATTTTGCTACCAACCTAGACTGTTTGCACACCCACTAGCATCATACAGGCACAAAGTTAAATGCACAATGCTTTTCTAAAGTGTTCTGTTCCAGTATTCTTCAGACACTTAAACATGGGCTTTCTGCAATGCCCTCCCCCCCAAAAAAAAAACAAAAAAAAATCAGATAAAAGTGACTGGCTTTCAGGAATGCAGAAGGTCTTGGATACAGCATGAATGCTTTTAATTATGCTATCTGTTCAGGCACAATTTCTAATATGTGGTAAAATACAGAAGGCCTGTTCCATAGGGATGCAATAATGAGAATGCTACAGGAACCTTTTCTGCTTTCCATAGAAAACAAAGCCTGCAGGTTTCATGGACTCTGTGCAAAACAGTGTGAATAAGGTTAGATGCCCTTTCTAATCATATAGCTTCTTACTGGGTACACTGGCCCAGTAAGAAGCACATCAACACATCAACAACATTGTCTCAACTTTTTGTTTTTATTTTTACCCTTTACTTTCAGTAGGAGTCATTTATACCAGAGAAGCTTCTGGTCTCATCAGAATTCAATGCCAAGGAGAGAACTCAAAGTAATCTTGAAATGTGATTTTGTATTAATGTCGTGGCTCAAGAAAAAGACTGTAGTTAAAAAAAAAAAAAAAAGCAAAGCAAAGAAAAAAAAAAAAGCATTTGGATTTATAATAAAGTAACTGCGAACCAAGCTTGTGCTTTACTGTTTTGAAATTGGCTGAAAACACTGTGGACTATATAATAACCTTGACATTAGGTTACGCAATTAAATTTCAAATAAATGTATTAGGGTTCTTATAATTTAATTTGCTCCATTTTTGCCAGAAGTAATCTTTCTTCTCTTCTCTTCTGGCCTACTTTTTAGAAAATGCCTGTTCAAATTAGTTTGCACACAGATCTTTCTGATAAACTTAATTTTCACTGGAAAATTCATTCTCCTACTGGCTGTGATGGCATATGGAAGATATACTGGAAAACTTCCTGCAGATGAGGGTTCTTACTGATAGCCTTTCTTCTGACACTTCTGATAGCATTATGAATGGTCTGCATCATGCTGTATGAGGTTTATTTCCTTTTTCAGGACTTGTTTTAGGGTGATGAAAGCTGTTCCAGCAGCACTGTACATAAATAACTATAGAAAGAAATTACTTGGGACAGTCTCTGGTTCTAATGAGTTCACGATCAATGTCCTTGACAGTCACATTGCAGCTGACATAAGTATTTTTAGGTGTCTGACAGATATAAAAATCATAATGGTTTTCAGTGGTTTGCATTGATAATTAAATGTCAAAATAATTTTAGTAATGACTAATTAAATTACTAAAAAATACAAAAAAATTCAAATGAATATTAATTAAGAATACTAACGAAGAATACTGAATGTCTTCTGAGTAAAAAAAAAAAAAAAAGGAAAAAAAATCATTAACATTGGATTGCAATATGGGTTGTTTTCTGATTAAACACAAAGTCAATTAAAATATCTGAACTGCAGTTTCCCTCAACAGCCCTAGAAGAATACTTACATTAGAAAAGTATTAAGTCTTCAGAGAATAGTTGTGTGAAGGGAAATCCAAAGTACTTAGCTTCAGGCAGACAAAGAAATGCCATTCTTTGTTTCCTACTCCATCAGCATTACACAATTCCCTAACTGCATGTACAGCTGGAGAAATAAAAACTACTTAAACGTTTTTAGATTAATGCAGTTGCAAATCAGAGGTACAACCCAATATTGCTAAATGAAACAGCCTTGTCAGTTTGAATTTTCCTGTGTATTGCAGAATGAAATGGTGGTATTTTTGACACTTGTGATGGTCCAATTACTTTGCTGGTGCAGAGATGCATGAAAAAAATTGTGTGCATGTGAATTGGAAGGAGGAGGGGAGAATTCTTTATGAAATAATTGCTGTTATTCCCCAAATGAATCTTCTACAATTACATTTGATACCACATTTGATTGCATTGCAATGGTTGGTTAACTAAAGCAATTTTGTTTCCAGTTGGGTTGCAATATTAATTGTACTTACACATGTATAAACATAAGGGATTTTTCATTTGTATTTTAGCGAGGAGAGTCTTTATGCATGGCCTATTAGCATCCTCTTACTTATATGAAGACTGAAACTCAGACTTTTAGGAATTAATTATCACATTAAAATGCCACATGAAAAATCCTTTCAATATGCCTTATCTTTTAAACAATACAATTTTATGAACTTCTGTGTAAATGATGATTTCCTGTACCCTGATACTTCCAAGACAGCATTTCCTGTGATGTTAATGTATAGGCTTGTGTTTGTGGCCTTAAAAGTAAGACAGGAAGTCATAGAAATAGTACTTTGGGGTTATGACTTTTTTTTAATCAACATCAGTTGTGTAAAATTGTAGTGAAAAGTTGCTCAGCGAAGAAATGAAAGATAACTGATATAAAACAAGTCTTTCATAACAAGAGTTGATACATAGGGGTGACCCAAGAGGTGACCTGCAGGAGCAGGGCAGTAGTAGGCAGCTCATGACCTTTACTGCAGATCAAAGATTTTAGATTTCAGGACTGTCTGTAACTTATCATGGACAATACATGGACAATGCAAAGCATCTTTGCATCTTAAAAGCTTCAACTGGAAAACAAACAAAATAACCAATTTTCTAGTGTTAGTATTGATTCATTCTAGGGAGGCAGTTTATTAAAGATTGCCATTTGAAAGAGAGATGCTCAGAGAAGGTAACAAACAAGTATTTTTTTTATTTCTCTAATATCATTAAAGAAAGGATATAGCTCTCTTATGGTTTGTATCTCTCGTTGTCCTCTTCAGCACAAAGGACATCCATGGGGAATTAAAATGTTTAGATTTGGCTCCAGAACTGGGGTGTAAAACCAGTTCCCACAGGTGCAAACTAGGTGTGGAATCCTTTCCCAGTAATCTGTACTTAATAATTCTCTGAAAGTTTGAACAACGCTAACGATGGGCAAAGTGTCAAAGCTGTCTGTATCTTGACACAATGTTCTGATCCAAAACACTGTGAAATAAATCTTCCATTGATTTTGATTAATTTTGGATGAGGCCTCACACGTCTAAACCATATGTGACTTGGAAAAAAATATGTGGAATGATTGATTTCAATTGACAGGCAGATGGTAAAGGTCTTAGGGAAGATGATATTTTCTTCTCTGAAGGGCTGTGTGCCACCTTCACTTATGTGACATATAGCTTTGATTTGTGCATAATTTAAATTAAATGTGCCATATCTCACTGAAAGGAATGAAATACCTTTCTTCCATCAGTGATTGTTTGGACTCTGACATCTTACCACTCAGGGGACAGAGCTATGTGTGTGCATTGTGAGGTGAAGAAGGAAATAAGAATGAATCACGTACTGAAACTGTGTGGTATCAGGGTTTGTTCTGATGTTTATCTGATACTTACTGCTCACACCTTTTTGATTTGTAAAAATGCAGGGCAAATTTTGCAGGAACAAGCATTTCAGCAAGTTTTCACCAGTGCTTTCTCAAAATTGGATAGGAAATACAACAGTTTCAGTATTTGAAGAACTGACCTTACATTCCTAGGATTGCTGGAATTAGTAAGAAGACATTCATCTTAATGTTCACTGTGAACAAGCCTGTCCTGATGCCTTTCTGGAGGTTTCTAGGTTTCATCAGATGAGTGCAGACTTTTTTCTACCATTCTATACTGGGAACGGGATCTCACTGTCACCTGGTCTGTCCCCAGCATCATGCCACTAATGTTCAGGTTTGTTTTCACAAGGTCTCACTGGTGCCTTCTGGTTTACAAATTTCTGGAAGACAGTAGTTGGGTATAGAAACAAGGGGAAAAAAAAAGGGGGGGGGGGGGGGGGGAAGACAAAAACAACCTTTAAGGGTAATGCTTCTCGCTAGCTTGCCTGGAGTTTTCCTTTTATAACTTCCTATAGTCCCTCAGATGATTCTGAGTCTAAAAATCACAGATTCATAGAATAGTTGGGGTTGGAAGGGGCCTTGAAGATCACTCAGTTCCAACCCCCCTGCCATGGGCAGGGACACCTCCCACCAGACAAGGCTGCCCAAAGCCCCATCCAGCCTGGCCTTGGGCACTGCCAGGGATGGGGCATCCATGGCTTCTCTGGGCAACTTATTCCAGTGAACACTTGAAATTCTTCAAGTGAAGAATTTCTTCCTTATATCTAATCTCAATCTACCCTCTTTCAATTTAAAACCGTTACCTCTCGTCCTTCTTTTTATGTGCCTTTTAAAAATTTCTTCCCGTCTTTGAAGTACTGGAAGGCTGCAAAGGTCTCCCTGGAGCCTTCTCTTCTACTGAAAAACCTCTACTTTTTCAGCCATTTCAGCCATTTTACTTTTTCAGCGGTGCTCCAGCCCTCTGATGATCTTTGTGGCTATCCTCAGGGCCTGCTCCATGTCCCTCTTCTGTTGGGGGCCCAAGAGCTGAATGCCAGAGCTGAACGCAGGGCTCCAAGTAGAGTCTGACGAGGGTAGAGCAGAGGGGGACAATCTCTCGCTCTGCTGGCTATGCTGCTTTTGATGCAGCCCAGGATGCAGTTGGCTTTCTGGGCTGCAAGCATGCACAGTGGGCTCATATATAATTTTTCATCCACCAAATTATAGGCTTCTTATAAAATCTGGGTTGTAACAGAACAGTTCTTCTATGCATTTGTTTAAAGAATAAAGGATCTGTCTTTTGGGTTAGCATGATTAATCATTTGAACACTTATGGCTGTTGTCTTTATTTTCATTTTTACCCCACACAATAGGAATCTTAAATCAATTAGGAGCTTGATAAAAAAAGGTGGCAAATAGAAGCTTTACAATCAAAATCAAGATTATATGTAGGCAGAGTTCTTAAACATGTAACTAAAGTAGAGAGTTTCTCTGCTATATCTTTTGGTTATTTATCATCTCTTAATATTGTTATGTTGAATATAGGCATGCATAATTTTGTAATACAAAACTTTGAAAGAATCTCATGTGGGCAGCAGAGTACTTCACTGGTAGGGAACTATCCTAAAAGGCTCTTAGAATAAAGAGATGAAACACCTTCAATCACTGCAGAATCTTTCAAGCACTATATTTTATCTGAAAAATCAAATATGGTAAAAGACATCTAATACGCTTTTTCTTATTTACCAGGCAGCTCATTTAAAAAAAAAAAAAAAAAAAAAGCTTCTGAAAAAGGGATGGAGGAAAGGAACTGGAGGAAAGGGGAAAAAAAAAGGTGTGATTTCTCATTAAAGCACCGTGTATATGCATTAATGCCATCTTTTTGAACGATTCTTTAATGCACTTTCCAAACAAAAATCTTATTAAAGGCAGGATATGCTATTGTACTCAATTTATTAACACCCTGCAGGTTCTTTAGTTTACAATAGAGAGGTACAATATGTTAAGAAAAGCTTTCTGCAGGCTGCTGTTGTGCTTATTTTCTAAGAGTCTTTGCTGAATATGTAACACAGATGAAGCTAATTAGTTTTATGATTCTACATTTCACCTTCAAATTCAGTTGCTAATTTAAATTTGTGATAAATAATTCTTACAATTGCTTTACTATCCTAGGTGAATCGGTAAAATAATATAATAAGATTTATTTTAGAAGGACTCTGTTTTCTTTGTCTTTAAACTTTTTTTTTTGAATATCATCTCTTTAAAAATAATGGTATTTTTCTTCTTTATCTATCTTTGCCAGTATTACTGGGCTCTGACTAGTTTCTATTATGTCCTAGGCAAATTCTGTATGTCAGTTCCCCTCATTCCCCACTACATTTGTGTTGTCCTGATCTTTTTTTTCTTTTTCTTTTAATTGCTGAATTTAAGAAATGTGTTAATGTTTTTGGGAAACGGAGTATGAACTTAATCCTACTAATTTTGAATTACTGATTGGAGGATTTTTTTTTTTTGTTTATAACGGAAAAAATGGTATAACAGAACACGCACAAATGGAGCAAGACACTAACATTCAAATATGATTTTCCATGATGGAGGCAGACTTCTAAAATATATAGAAGTTCAGAAAATATTACAAAGTTTAGATTCTTACTTCAGAGACAGAATGCAATTCATAATAGGAAACTCTGGCAATTACTCCTTCTGATTTCCAAATTTATTTAAAGAAAATTATACCCAAAAATACTTCAAAGTGTTTAATGTCAAAAAAGAATAAAAGCATACAGATATGGGCTTGGGACTGTGCATATTATGTTATATTAGCTTTTCTGAAATTCTGAGATAGGTGGGCTGGATTTTTTTTTTCTTGAGCAGAGGTATTTGTGTTTGTCTTCACTCCATTGCCCCCTGTTTTTCAAATGACAAAACCTCAGGAGTTGTGCAGGCTTTGATAACTTATCAAAGTTATACTTATCAATGTTCTTTTGCCACAGGATTCTTTTAAGATACTAGATGAAAATTCAGGCTGTCTTTGTCACAACTCATCTTCAGAAAGAGCAAAATGAGCTAAAGTGGTACTTGGAAGGCTTGGGTATTTAAAAGTTTGTAAAAGCATTTTCTAGACATTATGTACCTAAAGTATAGCAAAAGTTGATGTTCTAAGAACAGTGGCTTATGCAGTATTTGGAAGCAGAAATGTTTTGATGTCTATATTATTTTGCAGTTGGTATAAGTGTTAATTCGATCTTCATTCTGAATTGATTTAAAATACTCTAAGAGCAATAGTCAATCCTATTTTTAAGAGATGTGTTTTGCTCAAGGGTTTGGGAAATCTTATTCTTCTATCCCCTGTGAATAGTGTACTTCTGATTTTTCATAAAATTTAAACAAAAGGTGAAATTCTGACTCTTCTATGTCTTCACAATAATAAATAGAAGTACAAGTAATGGCAGGTATTTCTGAGGGCTTGCCACAGAGCAGGAGATGCACATAACATGGAGCAGAGAGACTCTTCAAAATGAGCAACATTATTCTACATCATGCAATGAAGCAATAATAAAAATCTGCTTGATTTGACCAGAAATGTGGCCTGTGCTAAGTGTTTATTTACTTTTCTACAGTTCACTTTTTCTATCAGCTATGAGCAAATCAGGACTGCATAAATACATACACAAACAACTGTAGGTCTTCGTGGAGGGACATTAAGTTTTAGGAAATCTTGACAGCTTTTGGCCAACTCTATAACTGCATGTAATTTATGTCTTCATGGAAAATGCTATCACACTATTTTCATTTTCCCATTTGGTAGTCCCAAACTATACTTGCAATGAACTACTGTGTATTTTAACTGCCTTGAAAATATATAAAGATATGACTATTCTAATTTGGAGCAGATCTTTGCTTTTAAACATGGATGAATAACCCCTAATGAATAATTAATTCAGCTAGGATTCTCTTCTTAGTCCTGTGAGGTTTGCTGCTTCTCTAGAGAGGAACTTCAGTTTTACATTTCTTAAGAGCTACACATGGGAAAAGTGAAACTGAGGAGCCTGGCACTATTGATGTTTTTCAGTGTCTGCATATAATTCTGGTATTTTTTCCTGATAAAACTTTTTATGCTGTGTGAGTGATTATTTTTTTTCCACTTAAAAAGTGAAATAAAACTTCCAGCCAAAGTTTTCTACCAGTCTGTATGATCTTGTGTAAGCAAGTTTAATTTCACCCAATTTCCTCTTGCTAACAACTTCACTCAGTGCAGTCACTCTACAGTTTCCTAAGAAGGGCAAGTGCAGAGGGAGATGCCGGTCTCTTCTCCCGCATAACAGAGGACAAGACACATGGAATGGCACAAAGCTGTACAGGGAAAGTTCAAACTGGACATTAGGAAAAATTTATTTGTTGTGAGGGCGGTCAAACACTAGAACAGGCTTCCTAGAGAGATGGTTGATGCCCCATCCCTGTCAGTGTTCAAGATGCATTTGGACAATGCCCTTAATTGTATGCTTTAGCTTTTGTTTAGCCCCGAAGTGGTCAGACAGTTGGACTAGATGATCTTTGTAGGTCCCTTCCAGCTGAACTGTTCTGTTCTGTTCTCTTCTGTTTTATTCTACTAATTTAGCTGACTTCTAGACTTCAAATACTATAAACTATGCATTGCTGAAAAAGTAGGCTTGCAATAAGACTGAAATACAGTCTTGCCATACACTTCACCACTCAGAACATTTTTGTTTTATTTAACTTGTATAGGCTGGCATTTTTCAGCAGGGCTGTGTTACATCAGCAAAGGGTGTTACTTTGTTTTGTTGAGGGATACCAACAGAAGAGCACACAGTCTGGACTAAGACTTCTTGAGTACATCATCTAAACATTTGTTAATTGCAAATGATCATAGAATCACAGAATATTTTGGATTGGAAGGGTCCTTAAAGATCATCCAGTTCCAACTCCCCTGAGAGCATTGTCCAAACGCTTCTTGAACTTCGGCAGGCGTGGTGCTGTGCCCACTGCCCTGGGGAGCCTGTCCCAGTGCCGAGTTGTGCAGATTTAGAACTAGCCATTTCCTTCTCCTCTGAGTTGCTCCTCTGGGCATATTTGGGAAGAGTTAGAAGAAACATGAAGAAATGGAACATTAAATCAGAAGTTGTCAATAAAGATCCAGGGTTGCTACTTCTGCTGTTTGGAGCATATGTGCAGCCTTGGGCTGAAACTGGTTTTAAGGGAGGGAATGTTTCCAAGGAGAGATTGGGGATCTCTCAATCCTACTGACAGCCAGCAGTCTGTTTTTACAATGATTTGGTGCAGGCAAAGTGGGCTTTGAGTACATTTTGCAGCCCTTGCAGTCTGATGAGCTATATAGCTGTCTGCTGTGCCTGTACCTAGCCTGGCTCTGAGGGTATGGCTGCATTTTTATAGAAATGAGTGCACTTAAATAGCAAATATATACAAATAATATACAAATAGACAAATATAGACAATATATACAAATAGACAAATAATACCTGATGTCATTAGATGTCAGTTTCTAAAGTTTTTTATACAGAGGTGGAAGTGAGGGGAACAGGCATGCAGTTAGCAGCTGTGTCAGGGAGCATGGAAAGCTTCTAGCTCATTTAGAAGTCTGTTTCCTTAGTTCTTTGCAGTTTGTTGGCATAAGCATCAAATTAAGGGCAAGTAAAAAACCCTGTTGTGGTCCATGGAAGAAAACAGAGATAACTTTCAATTTCATGTGGTTGTTAAGACACAGAACAAGAACTATAATAGCAAGACATTGATACAGCTCTTAAATCACAGAGTTCTTCTACATGAATTCTAGCATTCCAGTGGAATGTATCCAATAATTAGGAAGAGAAGTAATTATGTTTTGTGATGTAGTCCTTTTTCTTGTAGTGATTAACTAGAAAAGTCTTCATCATTTTATGTTAAATAGCAAAATGAATGACATTTTACAGCTTCTGGGTTGTCTCATGCTACTAAACTGCTTCTGAAATAAGGTGTACTCATGGATCTTTGCTTTATTGCAGTGACTCAGTGCAAGACATGCACAAAATAGATGTCAAAGCTGCATAATTAAATTATGATTCCTTCTGTTCTTTATTAATTAGGTGAGCATGGGATATTTCTTAAGCCTGGTAACTGCTGTCCACAGTTGTTTTCCTTTAAGACATCAGAGATCTAGCAAAATCATTTAAAGTAGAATCTTAATGAAGAGGGTAAGATTTGTCTTGGTAAAAGCACCATTAATATAGTTAGAAGTCCATATGGTAGTCACATTCGTTATGTCTGAGAACCAAAGCAGTCTGAAAAGATGACATGAAATGCTTTCAACTTTATTACCTTTTGTAAAGGTACTTTCTGCACTTAGAAGGAAATGGAGAAATTTGGTTCTTTTTTTCTTTAATCTTCATGCAAGCTGTATAAGATAAGTTATTGATGTGATTTAGATACTATATATCTTCTATTTGTATATTTTACATCTCTGTGGCTTTTTGTGGACAGACTTTAGGCTATTGAATTAACCAGGTAAAGAATTCAGGCAGGCAGGGAATGAAATCAAATTCTTTTAAAAATTTTATTTAAGAGAGATCATTACCTTCACAGGTCAGTGTCAGGTATATATGATGTGGTCCACAATTTGGATTAGACTTTCATAATTCAGATAAAAACTCCTGTGTTACACAGTATTGTAATACTAAGCCAAATATACTGTGTGTTTATTTTCCCAGCAGAAATGCAACATTATAGTTTCTTTGTAGTTTAGTTTTTACGTATGTAAAAAAAAGAGGAAAGAAAGGGATGCAAAAACCCCTCAGCCACTGCTATTTATGCAAGTATCCAAAATATGACCTTTTTTTTTTTTTTTTTTTTTTTTTTCCTACTACAATGAGATTCTTAAAAGAGATTAATGTTATGTGTGGTTTTGCTTGGAATTTAATAATTTAATCCTAATGACTTTGTGTAATACATTCCTTGCCATATACTATTTCTTTATGATAAGATAAAAAGAGAAGCTATTAAACTCATTTCAAAATCTCATGTCTTCAAGTTTGCCCAGTGCATGGTTTAAAAAACATATATGTATGTATATAAAATAGTAATACATAATACATACGCACACATATATATGTATAGATAAAATACATAATATGTAAATATTATATACTATATATATAAGTATATAATACGTATAGATAAAATATATCATTTCCTCTAAGGTTCTTTTGCAGATTTGCTGGCATTGGAGAGCTGGCTTATTGTCTGTATTTTCTGTACTTTCTGTATTTTAGAGCAAGAAATGTAAATAGTGTAGCCTAGTTCATTCCTTTGTAGCACATACTTAAGTATGAATTCAGAACACCAATGCCAATGTCCTGCAAAGCTGATGTCCAAAAAAATTGTTTAAGTAGGCTCCTGTACTGTACTGGTCCCAGTATTTACAATCTAGATAAAATCTACAATCAGTTTTGACAATTTCTACTTTTTTTTTTATTAGTATGTTCTTTCATCAACTAAAGAAAGTAATGGTGAATAAATTAAAATAAACATACTTTGCTGTTTTAATTAAACAGATTGGATAGTGTGATACAGAGGTTAATTAGCTGCTAACAAATTCATTTCATTTTCCCACCTGGAAATCTTCTTTGTAATCAATTGCATTTTGCATTATAAAAAGAAGTCATTCTCAGTTGTTTATGCTTTTGGGGAAGTTACTATGATGAGAAAATTAGAAGTTTCCTGAACATTTTGGAAGAATATATTTACCAAAAACTAAAATATATTTGAAAGATTTTTGTCTTGTACAATCATGTCTAGCCATCCTGCTTTTGACTTACAGGAATGGAGTGAAAAATGCAAGATAGTTATTTGTATGTCTTTATTATATACGTAACCAGTTCTTTTAAACAAAGTAGCTGCTGAACTTTGTTATGTACACATGCATGTACATAAAATTCTATTTCTTTTGTCATTCTTTGGGGAAATAGTAAGGATATTGAGGAAGGTTTGACTGGTAGAAGGAGAGGGAGAAAGTGATATTCTAAATTGTTAACTTTTGTTACTCGTCTACCAGGGTAGTTCAAAGGGATATTATGAATCTTTCTTCCCAAAGAGGAGTGGATTTTTTGAAGGTTGAGAGTACAGTAGCATTATTCATAACTTCCCATTAATATATAATGAAAAATATGTTCGTACTGAACCTGTTCTAGAGGGTGTTCTATTAACTTCAGTGAATTTAAGTTCAGATTGAAGTAAAATGTTTGAAAAAGTCCTTGGACATGGACTGAAGAGAATTGTGTGAAAAAGTTGATTGTAGTTGCCATGCTGCCTCAATATCCTACTTTTCTTCCAAAAAAATATATAAATAAATAAATATCTGGAACAACTATTCTAAAAATTCAGTGAAGAGGATTTAAGCCATGTCAACACTGTTTTCAATTGGTTGCATGATTAGAAAATAACATAATAAATTCTTAAAATAATGTTGATGATAAAAGAGCAAGAGCCTCTTGCCCTGCTCTACTGGTTAATATGATTGACATCAGGGAATCCTGCCACTGCTTCTTTGAAGAACTGAAGCTTTATTAATGTCTGTCACCTTATTTTTGTCACATAGAGCTGTTTTACTGAATACTTCCTTTTGGAGGTGGAAATAACTATCCATTCCAAGGATTTTTAATATTTTTTTCTTAAAATCTTACCTTGGATGTGGCCTTCCTGACTGGTAGCTTGGCTATTGAGTACACATATGATGAAAGTAAGCAAATAATGCTTTTGTTCCTACAATTAATTGTTGCTTTTTACTTAACTAAAAACCAACACGAACAGATCGTTGCTAGGAAAACAACTGACTTTCCCAGTACTAAGCCTCTTGCTCTGTTTCACCTCTCCCATTAAAGTCTATGAGGGAAATTCAATTTTCAGAATACAGGTAAATTTCCTCACTTTGATCTGCTGAAAATGCATAAATAAACAAATAGAAATAAATACCTATGAAACTTGGAAGTGTCCTGCTGCCAAGTGATGCCCATGCTATTCTCCCCAATATTTTATAGACTTGTGGTGCTTACTAAACTTACTGTTCTCTGAAGAAGTAAGTAAAACAGTTCTTTATGGAAATGTTTACTTCATTGTCTAAGCTATGTAAGTGTAATTAAGCTACAGCTCTTTTCAGTAGCCTGCTGCTGTCAGTATCTGCTGCGTAAGGGTTTCAGTTCAATATGAAAATGAGCAGTAACAGCAGGTACGAGGTTGCATAGACAGCTGGGGACAGGAAATTTGGTAGTTTTAGGTAGAAGTAAATCTATATTATCATGTCCAGTATTTATTGGAAGGAGAAAAGTACTCTGTAAAAATTGTTTTCTTAAGAAAAGGAAAGTCTACAATTTGAATTAGTGGTGGAAATCTTGAAGATACTGCCACTATGTATCATCTACAGAGTTAGTTTTTCCATTTTGTGGATACATAAAAGTTCTCACTCACCAAATCTGGCACCAAAAGAAGGTGATTAATAGAAAAGTAAGATATATTTGAATTTCTTTTTAAATATAGGAAGAAAAAAAAGTCTTTTGTTGTAGGAGTGTTGTAACAACTCTGAAAGGATATAACTGTAAAATTATGTGGTTTTGGCATTTTCCCCCATATACAATCCATGTGATGTGCTGAATTGGAACTGTACAGTGGTTAATGTTTGGAAATATGTTTGCATAATAATGCTCATGGCTTTGCTGTATATGAAAATCTCCTTGAAGAGGTGTTTTCAGTTTGACTAACTAAAGCAACAGCCATTCTGTGAGATAATCTCTGTGAGATAATGTCTGAGGGTAGTAGCAATATGGTTTTATGTCATTGAATATTCAGTCATTAAATATTCATGAAGTATTTGTCCTTTGATGTTTCAAAATGAAAAAACAAGCCACTGGTTGATATGCTTGGCCAGTTTAGTCCACTAGTTGCGTTAAAAAATATGAAAATCGCCAAAGTTAGAAACAATTAATTCATAAAGATAAACCTATCCTTACTAATGTTATACTGCCAGTTACCTTCATGTCCAGCAGACCTGTTTTCTGATTGCAGGCCATTGAGTTCTAGGATGACATTATGCAGAAATTATTCATTTAGTGTGTTGCCTTATCAGACCCTGTATAGAGTCTGTATAGAGTCTGATCTGTATAGAGTCTGATTCAGGTGCTTGTTTTTCCAACATTTTCTCATCGATATAAGGGTGGTATTCCATTTAACCTGACACATTCAACCAATTTTGTCTTTTAATTCTAAAGCCAAATTGAAGTTAGTATTTAAAACAAATTCTTAATGTTTTCAGAATGTATCATCCCGACAGCTTGAGCAGTCCAATGACAGTTATATAAAAATTGTTATGGTGAAAAATATCTAAAGATTGAGGAGTTTTGTTTAACATGGAAAAGTTTTTGTTATTCTTTACTGGCAGAGTTTATGTAATAAATTATACAGATATGAAGACAGGAGTAGTCATTTTAGTGCATTTTATGCTGCTTTTTGAGGTTTTGCACACAACTTGATATGCATGACTATGAATATATGAGTCTGTGTGCAAACATGCTGTATATAAACCAACTTCTTACTCAGCTTTACTGATTATAACTTGTACAAGACAAATTACATCAAGCATGTTTAAAATCAACATACAATTGGATACTGTCACAGTGAAAAAAGGAACACAGGATAACAGCTGCAAAGACATTAGGAGGAAATTCTTCACTGTGAGGGTGGTGAGGCCCTAGAACAGGCTGCCCAAAGAAGCTGTGGGCACCCCCGTCACTGGAGGTGTTCAAGGGCAGGCTGGGTAATACATATGCAGGGTACTTGCTCTAGGAATTGGCTCAGTACCGAAGGAGAGCTGGTTCCACCTCAGTGCTTGGCTTTCCCTGTGTGTCAGACATCAGCTTGGCAATGTTTCCATATGGTCTCTATTACTGGTTGCTCTACAGACAGGCATTGTCACGGGCTGCCAGTCAAATTGGTCTGTTATTGTAGTTCACGAGCATTTCTTGTGTTCTCGTGTCATCCACTGATGCATAGCCTGTACTAAGGCTCGTTACTGCCCTTGTCTGTGCTGCCACGTGTGTCATGGCTCACCACACGCAGCCCATTTGCCTTGTGCTGTTGGCTGTGTCTCTCACTGTACTCGGTTACTCAGTTCTTGATCTGGGCAAGGCATGCTCCTGTGACCTGTAAGTATCAAAAACTGTAATAACATAAAATATGATCTATTTGTAACAAGTATTTACTGGTAGAAGTATGTTAATATTTTCACAGCCGTATGGCAGTAAAAATATAATGATTTGGCAAAATAACATCTCTCAACTACAGTCCAATATCTGCAGGAAAACTATTCAAATATATTTTGCATTTCTTAAATACATTCCGTCTTACTGTATTCACAAAATATTCTGATTTGGTTTTATCTTCACTGTATAAGTACAGTTTCATCTTCACAGTGTAAGTTTTTGAAGTTTAGTTGAACCATTTACATTAAATGTATTTCACAAAATGTATTGGTAATTATTGTGAGAAAACAAATATTGGCTTTGTGATATGGTATCTTCTAATTCACTAAGAATTCAGAGCTGAAAATAATGCAATATTATTGCATTATTATGCAAAAAATAATGTAATTTTTCTAAATAAGAAAGAATTTTAGTCCACAAGCCTTATAACTATACAGTTCACATGGCCAGGAGAAGGGAAGAGAAGGTGAGAATTGAGATGGAGTCCATTCCTTTTGCTTACCTGATTCAATATATTTGATAGGAGATGGGAAAGTTTGATTTAAATATATTCCAGAGGAAAAGGAAATCAAACTGAGGTCTTGCATATTATCAGTATGATGCAATAAAAATGAAAAATCCAGCATCCAGCTTCTACTTCCCAATGGAACCTAGAGGGAACCAGTGGAACCTAAATGAGGAACCTAAAACCATGAAAGCAATTGGTGCTCTTGCATTTTCTGTGGAGCACAATCACCAGACTTGGAAAATAGCTTTCACTACACCATTGTGATTCAATTGTCTCAAGTTGCAGGGGTGAGAGGGTTCAGTTTATGGTTTCTGTTATTGGTAGGGCACCTCTGCAAACTTTGCAGAGGTGCAAAGCCTGTGGTTCTTCAAAGGTCTGTACGGAAACAGAATAGTAAAGCATCTAGAGAATAGTAAGGGTGAAAACTCAGGTACTTCCAGAATTTTAGATTCTTCCAAGGTTAGACATCAATTAGTTTATTCATGATCACAGCATTTAAATGAGGTGCCTAAGCTCTGTTCACTGTCCACCCTATAATGTTTGGGTCTCACCTTGGATTAAAGTCCTTCAGAATTGGTGTCAAGGACTTGTAAGTGCATTTTTTTTGTACTGTATATTACATTATATATTTTATTTATAATCTGTGTTTGTAGATCACTTTTACCTGATAATTTATCCCTTTATGTTAAGGTTGTATGTTTTAATCACACTCAATCTAGCATACAGATTATTAATAAATACCTCAATTGTTCTGATGCATCCTTGGATGGACAGAATGTGTCCATCTCATGTAGACTGTCTATAAATTGGAAGGTTCCCAGACTGGTAATCTCAGTGAAGGAAAAAAGCAAATAAATGCTGAATTAATTGATCTTCTCATCTTTAAAAATAAGGAGTATTCTATGACAAAGAGCATGCAGCACCTTTAATCCTTCGTTTTGTTATCTCCTGTAATCTTCACCTTCATTTCCTTATTCCAATTATTAGTCCCAGTAGAATCTTGAGAAAAGCCATTTACACAAATCCAGATGGAAAAGGCTTATCATAAATTACAGTGCAGACCTGGAAGTTTTTAATTATTGTGTGGAATTTAATATTGTGAGAAACTTGTTCTTAAATCAAATGACATTTCTGGGAAAAATGTCTAACCCAAGTGAGTCATTTGCCAAAATTATGAGTGGTAGGGAGAAATATTACATAGGAGAACTGGGACATTGTTGAGCTGTTTTACGTTTGTCAAATCTTTATTAAAAAGTAGTTTGATTTTTTTTTAAGATCTTGTTTATAAGTCCTGTTTTAAATACAATTTCCAACCCATTTCTTACAACCAATTTTCAGACACAGTAGTTGTTAATAATTTGCTATTTTGCTGGATTTCATGCTCACTGTTAAGACGGGAGGTAAGTTGATATTCTTGTTCATAGAAACAGAAGGAAAAAAAAAAGTTATTAGCTGGTAACTTCTTTGTTTTTCATGTGCCTTTTTATCTTATGTAAAATTATGAAGCTGTAATTAGAAGTTGTAGTAGTCACCATTCTTTCTTTTTTCCCCCGTTTGTAGGGTTTTATTCTGTAACATTACTCCATTTGGAAACAAAAGTACTTTTTTTATTTGTGGTAGTCTACATGAGCTTTCTTTTCTGAAGAGTCTAATTGTGCTTAAGCTGCATGTCAGACTATATAAGGGATTAAACTAAAACTAGATAGATTATTTGTTGAGGATTTATTAGACTGGTTTTAAATCTTAATTATCCTAAAGGTATTAGAGTGAGCTTTATTGTTTTTACACAGCTTTATGCAAGGGGATACAAGAAAGTGTTAAAGCAAATGGATTTTACCAGCACTTAAGGAAATATTTTTTAACATTGGCATTTATACTAATTTCATCCTCCAAGTGTTCAGCTGATCAGTGTGCCTATAGAAGAGAAAATACAACAGTATTATTGGTATTTTTATTGCTGCATACTCAACATTAAGACTCCTATTTCTTTCCCTGGTGTTCTGTGTCTTTTCAAAGTATTTGAGACTAAATTGTAATTTTAAAATGTTCTCCAAATTTGTATGTGTAATTTTCAGCACATAAGTTAAAAATAAATAGTCAAAAGTGAAAAGACTGCACATCATTCTCCTTGAAGGAGAAAGACTAATGAAGCTGCAACCAAATAAACAATCTTTAGAAATAGTTGGGCTTAGTGCTGAGCTGTAACTAACTGACTGCATGCAGATGCTAGCATCTGCTTTTGCATTGTTCATTTACAAAGCTGTGTCCACCTCTAAGCAGTACTTGTATTTATGCATCCAAAACAAGCCTATACATTGCATAACATCAATCTGAAGGAAATCAGAAATATGTTTGATACATGGTTTGATTTTTCTTGCTTTTTATGTCTTACCTGCAGAACAGAAAAATCCTTGTAGGTATCACTATACTAGCAGGTTAACTGCAATACCAAGGTGTTTTTATACACTGTCTGGTTTGGGTTGCTTTAGCACATTCTGTATTAAATACCTAGAGATTATGGGGAAAATGTTGTTTTAAAACAATTAAAATGATTGAATTCATCCTTAGTTTTGTATTTTTAAATGTGCACTGATAATTTTGCAATACTATATATTTACAATATAATCTAAGTTACTCTTCTAAAAGTTCTTCCAAAGTCATTCTTCCAAAAACTGAGCTTCAGGACTGTATTGCTAAATTTCTTCTTTCATGAACAGAAGCAATAGTGAGTATTTACACCTTTCTCACAGCATTAGGAAATATGACATAAAGGGGAAAACAACAGCAACAACAAAACTAACCTAGGATATTTACATTCTGTTGTAGGCTTGTTGAAAAAGTGTGCAGTATTACCTGATGGCAGAATGGTGCTGAAGTGTTTAATAACAGGAAAATTCAAATTATATGTGTCAAGGAATTAATAAATAACTAAACTACTTCTTTGAGAACCAGCAACAGAGCAATTTGTTCTTGCCATCCTTAAGTGGTTAAGTTATGAAAACTTGTCCACTAATGGTATAATTGATCCATGAATCTAATTTGTGAACTGTACGGCACTCAGGGTGTTGTAGTGCTGTGTGTTTTGTTTTCTGTAGTAAAAGCAGTGAGATATGACCAATGACAGTTTAAGTTTATGCATTGTGTATGTAATATCTTCTTGCAGGACAATGAACTACAAGATGTGTAGTGTAACAAAGTATCTAATCATAATAGGGGGTATTTTAATTAACTTGTAAATATATCATGCATCTGAAGCACAAATTTTTAATAGATATTTTAAAATTTTTGTTTAGTCCAATTGAAGTAGATAGCAATGCCATGCCACCTTAAATCAAAGTAAACACATAAAAATATAAAAGACGGAATATAACTGTGACAGTAGAGAATTGCTTTATCTAAGTAGGTAAACATGATTGTTCACAATGTTAAAAATCCTATGCATTAAGTGATTCTATGAGAATGTGTACTGTGAACATGAGAAATGGGAATGGAGTGGGGAAGTAAATTGCTGTCTTCATTGTAAGTACATGAGAGAACCTAATAGAATTGTGCTTATAGGAAAATGTTCCTTTTTAAAGTGCAAGCACTAATATATATAATACCCAGATAAATATGTCTGTAATACTTTTTATTGAATAATACTTTCGTGAACAAAATTTTATAGGGAAATACTTGCAGAACGGCTATAATGACATAAGGAGGCATGGTGAGAGGAATATGCATTTTTCTTTGCCTTCTGAATTGAAACACTGAAAGATCTTTATTATTATTATTATTTTTAATTTAACAGATCGTTGTGTGATCAAAACACACTGCTCAGGATTGGTTCTTCAGCAGTTTAATTTTTATTTATTTATTTATTTTGTGAAATTAATCATACAGATTTTTGAACAGATACTAGTATTATAGAGTTGTTGTTGTTTTATACAACCATGTATAAAGTAAAGAGGATTCCAAGGAAATTGAATCTTCTGCCTCTTTCAACTTACCTGAAGGCTTGCACAAGCTTTTCATGACAATCAAGTAACAAGTGGTGATGATTACAGGTCATGACAAACAGTGGAAAGAATTTCATCCTATGTCTGTAACACATTATAACTTCTGGCTTAGTTACCCAGATACTGATACGAAACCCATTGTCTTATAGAGAATAGGAAAGAGGATAAGTTTATTTTAACAGCATTCACCTGGTATTGGCATTTAGCTCATCTGTGATATATTTCATGTTTGCATGTCAAAAACGTCACAAAGGAGAATGAACGATGTCATTAGTTATGAAGTGAGAAGAAAAATCAGTTATAAAGGTGAAATGCATTAAATTGCGTGCCACAAAACTTTTTAGTGCAAGTAATAATTATCCTGGGCTTGCCCACTTGAAAAATGATTACTGAAATCATGTTTCCTGTTGGTATTTATACAAGAAAATGGAAATTTGTGGTGAACTTTTTGATTACATACAAACAGTCTGAAAGTATTGCTTATAACCAACAGAACTGAAAATATAAATTAAGGCTATTTTCAGAGATTACCATCCATTGCCTATTTTAAACAAGCTGCTTGGCATGAAGGAAGGTAGATGCTGCTGCTTTATTTACAATTAATGGGTCTTAAAAAAAATAAAAATTACACATATATCTTTCATAAAAAAATGAACATGACAATTGCTTTCATTCAAAAAAGTATAACAAAAACTATAGGGCATACTATAGCACTTATATTTATTGGAAAACTATTACAGTGAACATAAATCTTTAAGGTTTTTAAATGGTTTAGAAATATTTCAAGGGAAAACAAAAACATAGGAAATACCAGAATTTTTGAACTTCAGTATATATGCTGAATAGATTTGCTGCTTTACTTGATAATAATCTTACTGATTTGGTAATAAATTTGTTTGAATTATATGGTACTGTGTTTTCTATGTTCTATTGTACACTACAGACTCCTCTGTGATATGTTTTCCCAAAATTTTATTGTGCTTTGGGGGGTGAACAAAACAATAAAAAGGTGTGCAACAAATACTTAACCCACTCAGATTCAACACCCATGTGTTGAATCTGTTGCCTGCTAGATTTTTTTTTGTGCGTAAACCACCTAATTGTATAGTGAAATCTTTATATGTCTGTAAATGAAACAGTTGACAGTAGTCTTTTATAAGCTCTGGACTTTTCCAACACCATGTGTACTTTTCTAGCTGTTTGTATGACTCATGTAACTTCTAAGGGAAGAAATATCAAATGAATGAAGTTAAACATATGAATGGTAAATGCAAAGTCTGATTCTGTCATGTTTCAAAGAGAATCCATAAAGAATTGCAAGTTTAGCTTAAAGTATAGTTTAGTGCAAAATATTTCTAGTGAATTTAATGCACTTCTTTCTAAACTAATAGATTTACTTTTCCTTTTCTTCTTTTACAGAATAATGATATAATCTATTACAATGCAAAAGATGATCAGAATGATGTAAGTAGTATGTTTCTTTTTTTCACTGCCTATAATCTCAGAAAATTAAGGGATTTAAAAGATTAATAAAACATGAAAATCAACATATAGATATATTGCAGCAGTAAGAAACCAAGAAACTTAAAAGCGTCTTTAAAATTTCCTTGAGAGAAAAATAATATTTTATGTTTCAGTTATAAAGGTCTCACTTCCATCATACAGTATTCTGAGAATTGGAAGAAAAAAAAGGTTCTGACAGCAGAATCATTCACCTTTTGAAATGTAATATAATCCTAATTATAGGATGATAGAATCAAAATGATAAATGTAAATAATTTACTTTACTCTAAGGGAACCATTTTCTGACCCTCTATTCCAAATTCATATTATCTTGTTCTGTATTCTCTATAAGAATTATTCTTCATGTGAGATGAAAGCAGATGTAAAATGCTAATGAATAACAAATTTCATGCATTTTGTGATCACTCATATGAGTGAACTAAGATTGGGAACAATTGAAAATCCAGTCTCAAGTTTTAGAGAAAATGTATGCTATTTCAATGTCTACTAAAACTCTTACTTTAAGTGGTTTGAAGTTTTCTATCTGGCTTTAACTATTAAAAACCTTAATGTCTTCCTGGGAGAAGGCAAATCATCTTCACCTTCACTTGAGATAATACAACTGCTCATCTTCATCATAGATTTAATGTATAAAACCATAGAAAAGATGTTGTAAATGTATTAAGCAGAAGTGCCAGCATGCTTCATTTGCACTTTTTAATCAAGTATTCTTTAGAGATTGATGGCATCGCTATTGTAATTGATGCTTCTGCTGTAAGGCAATTAAAGAAGGTGCATATATCATGTCAAGAAAAACTATTTGATATGCTTACACAGAATTATGAGTACTGGAATTCAGATACCACAAACAAATCAATTGTCCCAGGTTTTTAAATGTGCATGCTTTAAGTAAAATTCGATAAAACGAGCCTTAATCTGAAAGATTTAAAAGATGTTTCTTATGATTGAATTCACTGGGATTTGAGGTGCAAATCACTTCTGAAATAGGATTTAATTTACAAAGCTTAAATATTAGCTTTTGAGTGTAAATGTACTGTATAGTATAACAATGGTGTGTTATGGTATGAAGTAAAAGAGCCTGCTATGTCTGCTGTGATGCAAATGGTATTGGGAAAAGTCTTGAGGAGACTGCTTCTACGATATGAATTCAAATTTGTTAGGCAAAGCAGGAAAGGGAACACTCCTCTAGATTTTACTCATTTCCATTGGCTTTGTTCCAGACCTTTTATTTCCCCAGAGAAACACAATTTTATTCCACCTGAAGGCTTGTTTATATTTCTGTGTGTTTTGTTTTATTATTTTATTTTATTTTATTTTATTTTATTTTATTTTATTTTATTTTATTTTATTTTATTTTATTTTATTTTATTTTATTTTATTTTTATTTTTATTTTTTTTTTTAATTCTTGGAATGAAGATCATAATACTTGTTATTGTTGAGTTAAAAATAGTTCCTTGTTAGTCAAAGCCAACCTGTCAATAAACAAGTAGTACTGTACCATTTAAGCTTTATTGGCTTTCTGATCAGATGTTTTTTGGCTGCACTGAAAACATGTTGTGACTTAGGTAGATACTATTAAAAAGCTTCTAATGGTATCTAATTACAAGTTCTAATTACTCCATGAAAATGAGGCGCGTATATAATAACTAATAACTTGTTGGTTCAGCGTTTCTGTTGAGCGCCAGACTTATTAATTCCAGAAAAAACATACTGTAATTCTTTTTCTTGCTGTTTAATAAACATTTTTTAATGATGCTAAAAGTTATCCTCCTTAAGCTGCAATATAGATGGCAATTCTTAAAAAAAAAAATCTTATCTATGTTATAGAAAAAGAACATTTCACACATGTGGATCTCTTTAAAAGGCCTAATAAATATTTCAGTAAACATTACCATGCACCTCCTAAACAATCTTTAAAGTAAAGTAAAGTTGAGGCTGACCATGTAATTGAAGAATAGGAAAATCCAAGAACAGTTTTTATTTTAGTTGTTTGTTTTTTTTTTTTTTTTGTTTTTTTTTTTGTTTTTTTTTTTTGTATTTTAGTTTGTATTTTAGTTGTGGCATTTCCTTGCAAGTAGAGTGAAGGTTTGCTTACTGATGATTTGCATCTCATTAAGGTGGTAATAACCACCTAAGTACTTTCTGATATAACACTTTGAGAGTTAAATTAGGTGTATTTGTATCTGGGCTATTGCTGTGATGAATAATATAATTTCAAAGGAGAAGCAATACGAATGAGATGGTCACTAATCTATTACTGAGTTTTTGCTTAGAAAACAGGCTGCATCCGAGTCTAACCTGTATGTTAACATTCTTCCCTGTTCTTGACTGAACAACAACTTGGCTTCTATTTTCAGGTCCTTTTCTTCAAACTTCTTATCTTCCATGACTTTAAAATAAAATTGTGTGATTACACAACACTGCTTTCATAGCTTTTGTTGGTTTGTCAAAAACATCTTCTACAGAGAAAAATGCAAGTACATCGGAAGGCAGAAAAAAACTTTTAAAACTTAGTTTCACAGAAAGAGAGGATTATGCTCACAGGGATAAGTGATTGAACTTAAACCTTGATTTTAGTTTCGCTCCTGCGTTAGAGCTGACTTGGACCACTTTTTTATTTCTTTTTTTTTCTTTTTCGTGGAAACCTTTAGTGTCTCTTTTCACTTTTTTGGTCCTCATTCCTAAAGAGGAACTTGTCTTTAATGGGTGAAACACATTTACTCTGGTTTACTTTAATTGATTAATCTTACTACAGTAGGATTCTGTTGGATTTTGTATAATCCGATAGGTCTGGTTTCAAAGACATGTTACTTTCTTTCTGCATGATTTTTAAGGCTTTACATATATTTCCACACTATTTTTTGGTTAATAGCATTAACGACAATTTCTTGTTTCGTATGCAACAAGATTTAATATCAGTGCACTTGCTATGTGCCTGCAGTCCCTTAAAAAAGTTCTCAGTTTTATTGATACATTTGCCATAGATTTTTCTGTGGACATTGGAGTTCTATTTCTAGTTTCTTCAGAATCCAGCAAGTTTTATTGAAAATTGGTGCCAATTCTTGTAAAACCCTTCCAGTCCCCCATATAAAAAAAGAGCTAGATCAACAGCTCTGAACATTCAGTTCCCTATCGTTCTGATGACAAGAAAATAAAATATCCCACTAATATAGCTTAAAATGGATAGGCTGTTGGGCACTTGTGAGTAAGGAAGATATTCATAAAGACTGATTTCATCCTAGAAAACCAATCTCTTTAGGCTGTAGTCAACAGAACTGGTATACAGCACATAAAATGATGCCTTTGCTCTAGATTGCCCTTTAGAGTAGCCCACCTCCATCAGCCAAATAAAGAGAGGGGAGGGGAAGATTAGTCCTCCTGTAGCTAATGGTAAACCCACAGCAGGGTCTCTAACAGCTTCCATCTGGGCTAAACTGTCAACAGGATGATTAAGTAGCACTGTGTTGGAGCTCTGAGGGTACTAACAAGCCCTACTAGCCCTGAAAGTCTATACATATATTACCTTATGTATACTTTCTCTTAAATAGTACCAGATCTTTTAATTATGGAAACTTTTTAATGAATGTTTCTGAAATGGGTGAGGCAACGTAGGTGGCACGTTTTTTTAGAGACAGAGATTTTACTGGAGTCTCCTCTGAAATACTGGCTAGTAAAACCGCTGCTGCCATCCATTTTTTAGTATCTAATAAATTCATACTTTCTGTTCTTTTATGCTGTGAGCCTTTATTTAATCACAAGACATGATAGTATCTTTTTCTGTAAGAAAAAGTAGAAATAACTAGTAGCAACAATTTATTTATTAGGATTATATATCTAAGCTTAAGCTAGTCACTGTGTTTACCTTTATTTGGTTTATTTTGAGTTAGGCGTCCACCACCTAAAGGTCAGCTGAATTGCTTCTAGACGTGTGTTTCTCTCTTTTGACCAGGTTACTGTAATGGAGCCTTTTAAATCTTAACTCTTTGATGCTGAAGAAATTCATCTTGCAGGTCGTGCCTTCTAGCCTTCATTTGTCTCCTTTAAAATCATAGCTTTACCAGAAGAACAATCCTCTAACTTGAATTGTTAACGTTCTTCAGTGCATTTTGCTTCCTTTCTTCTTGTTTATGAACCACGTTCAGAAGATCCTCTCTCTCATTTTTCACCTGAAGTTGAGATGAGCCTTTTTGAACCTAATGACTGCATTTGCTTGGACTTTAAAGAAAAATAAGCATGTGAAGACCAATCATTTTTGGCCTTTGGATTTCTCAGACTCTCAGATAAAACAATCAATTTGTAATCTCTTAGTACATCAATCAGTAATATACCTTTGTGCTCTTTATCATACAGCAGCAATTAGATTCTACTTGCTCATTTCCCCCACAGTGCTGTAATATGTGAGCACTTCATGATAATTAATGGGTTTTATCCTCACAACAAGGTAAGAGGTATTATATTCCCATTTTTCATATCACATTGGAAAATAAAGGCAAAAATTGTAATTTAATATAGGCCTCTCAGGTTTTCACTCACTGTCCTATTCCCCAGAACCCTTTCAGTTTGATATATTGCAGTCTGTGTCATGCACTTTAATTTGCAGGTGTCAACTACTTGTGTCATCCAACTCTGTACAAGTGATGCGGTGCATGTATTGGACAACTGAGTCCAATCCACATTAGAATGCCCTTCTCCGTAAATTTTAATATTGCTTTGCCTGTTCCTCCTATTTTCCCTTCTTGTCCTTTGTGCTCCACCCTAGTTATATTTATCTTTACTTCACTGTCTACTCCTCTCCTCTTTTTCATACTGGTCACTATTTTATTATGAGTGATTTTGTATTTTCTTTGTAGAACCTATCTAAATCGAATTTGCCTGTTTTCATTTGTTCACCTAGCCACTATGCATTGAAATGCTCAGTTGCTTAATTTTCATCCTTCCTTGATGAAAGATCTTCTCTTTGCATCTTGTTCCTTTTCTACCTTGTTAGTGAATTTTCTTGTCATATTTTTATAAACGCCTTCCTGTACAAGAAAAAACAACCTAAGGAAAAGCAGATTTTTTTTTCTTTCTTCCTTCCTTCCTTCCTTCCCTCCCCCCCCGCCCACCCCTCCCCCAGTGATTTAACTGAAAGAACTAAGTATTACAAATATACAAACAAATGTTTCTTTAACATTAAAGCAGTCATGCCTCATTGGATGTTTACTGCACCTAGGTCTTACTCATTAGGCTTTAACTGAGAGCTGACAGATGTATCTCCTGGCAAGAGCTGTGTCCCTACTTAGCACCATTGATTTATTAGAGATTTCTTTAGTACAGTCCTATGTTAGATTGCAGTTATGATTAACAGCAGTATTCCTTGTGCATTGATCATGTATTAGTAAGCAGTAGCACTTTTTATTTTTATGTTATAGAATTAACACAAAAGCCCTGGAATTACAGTTCTCTTTGGAGCATAAGTACGTGCACAAAATGTGAATTAACTCTGTAATTAAGGCCAATGTGTGGGTTCTGGAGTAAACAGGAGCGTGTCTATGGCTGTTTTAAATATGAAAAACATTTTTTTTTGCTACTTTATGTAATGCAGGGAAAAATCCTTTAAAAATGGTATGCTGACTTTGCCTTATGGTTTAGACAGCATTTGTACACTAGTGACACCTTATTTTTGAATAACGTTTGAAACATTAGCTCTCCTTGAGATTACAACTGCAGCATAAACACAGCTATCAAGTCCTTCCAAATAGTAATGATGGGGAAAAAAAAAAAAAATATATATATATATCCACATCAACTACTGTAAAACTAGGAAAGGATGATTATGTTTGAATGAATGATCTCCAAAAATTTCTGGTGCATTTCACATACCGCAGTTTTGGCCATACATGTATAAAGTGGAATGCATCACACCGAAAACATAGAAAGTGATTGCAATAATCTTTTTTCTTCTTCTTTCTAAGTATCTTTTTAGAAAACCCTAATCATTATTGGGAAATGCAGTTCAGCTGTAACTTGTTCTCCTTTCATCCAACAAATATCTACATTTTAAAATGGAGAGCTGAGACATGAAAACAAAAAGCTATAAGGATTCTTCACTCTACTAGCTCAAGAAAGTACACATCTTATAAGTCCCCAAGCATTTATTTATTTATTTTATTTTATTTATTTATTTGCTTATTTTATTAAGTGTATTTATAATCAAAGACAATATTGGGCAGAAGTAAGCAGAAAATAGAATTGTTGTCTAGAGACACAATTTACCTTGATCTGCCTCTTCAGTGGAAGAGGCACTGGTCATTTAGAGGCATGTCAATGTTTTTGGAAATTTATTGACTCTTTCCTTATACCCTTGTACAAATATTTTTCTTTTCTTCTGATTTATGGCATCCAGTAATGCAAAACTAACTCTGATTTGCACTTATGATTAATTTATTAAAAAGGAATCAGATAGTGAGACTGCCAGGTTTACTTGAAACCAACTCTGAACCTATTCTGGATTCGCTACCCGGTGATTTGTAGTTGTCTGGTATTAATGAGCAGGAGTAAATTTAAATTTGGACTGATTTAGATTAGATATGGTAAAGTGCAGCATGGTTGTTCACTACTCAGGTACCTGGTGTGGTGAGTTGACCCTGGTTAACAACCAAATGCCCACAGAGAACCCGTCTTTTGCTCACTTTTGCTATGGGTTGAGGAGGAAATGGAAGGTGAGAAGAGTCATGGATCATGATAATGACAATCTAATAGGGAAAGCAAAGCTGATGACACAAGCAAAGGGAAAAAAAACAAGGTAAAAGAAAAACAAACATTGACTACATCCCATGGGCATCTCCTAGAAAGCAGAGCCTCAGCACTATAAAGATTGCTGAGGAAGACACCATAGCCATGGAAATGCCATAACCATGAATGTTCCTCCTCCTTTCATGAGCTTTTGTTGTTGAGCACAGTGTCATGCAATATGGGATATCTCTTGGGTCAGTTTGGGTCAGCTCTCCCAGCTCTGTCCCCTCCCAGCCACCTGCCTGTCGCAGCCTACTCATTGGGGAGCATGAAGAAGGAAGAGAGAGAGCTTTGACCTTCTGCAAACACTGCTCAGTGAAAGTGAAAACTTTGGTGTGTTATCAGCAGTATTTTAGCAACAAATCCACTACACAGCACTATAGGGGCTGCTCTGAAGAAAATTACCTCCATCCCAGCCAGAAGCAATACACCTGGGATGTAGATAGTTCAAATGAGAATAGAGATTATTCAGTCTAAACTTTAACCATTTTCTGTGTATTTTTTCAATTTTTTAATGAAAAATAGATAGCAAACAGTGTCTTCTGAAAACCCTCTCAGCACATCAAGTTGAGTAGTTGCCTTACTCAAACATCCCCACACATTCATTCTTGCTGAGCTCAGACCAAAAAGGCCAGAATTTTTAGCTGCTACTAGCAGAACTCAGGAATTTGCTGGCATTTCTCCTTATAACATACACTGAAAAAAGGTGGAGTAATTTGATTTAATGAGCAAACAAGAACAGTATGTAACATATTTTTCAGTTGGGCAGCAGAAGAGAAGGAGCTCCTCTGTAAGCCAGCGTGCCAGGAGCTGAAGATTGGGCCAGACGGAGTCCTTGAGGCTCCTGAAGACACTCAATTGGCATAAAGGTCTAGAGCTGGAGCAGGGCAGATTGGGCAGTCCAGGGATCAAGTCTCAGAGGTAACAGCTATAAAGAAACTTTTATTGAGACTAGGAGAGTGATGCTGGGTTTCTGCAAGTCTGACTGTCAGTTGCTGGGCTGAAAAGTGACACTGAATAGAAAAACCTACCCTGTGAATATAGAGGAGGATGCAGGAGGCATTGCTGTCCTCATTTACAAGATGTTATTCTTTTGTTATATTCTAGAAATTATAGATACCTAGTATATACTGGATATACTAGAGGGAATGACCTCAAGTTGCACCAGGGGAGGTTTAGGTTGGAAATTAGGAGGCATTTCTTCTCAGAAAGAGTGGTCAGGCATTGATATGGGTTGCCTGGGGAGGCGGTGGAGCCACCATCTCTGGGGGTGTTCAAGGAAAGGTTGAACATGGTGCTTAGGGACATGGTTTAGTGGGTGACTTTGGTGGTAGCGTGGTGGTTGAACGAGATGATCTTTGAGGTCTTTTCCAACATTAATTATTCTATGATTCTTTGATCATAGAATATACTTACTTTGATACAAAAGGTATAGAATTTCCATTGGAATTAATATATTTGGGAAAAAAAAAGAACCAACTTAAACAGGTGGATTCATGTTTTATCTTTTTTATGCAACCAAATAATTGTGTTTTGGGTGTGCTGTGTCTCTCACACTGCAGTCTATAACAAAGATAATGTTTATGATTAAAATATACTCTTCTTGTTATAGTGAGTATGTGGCAAAATCTTATTACTATGTAGCGCTAAGCATCTTCCCTATAGCTTATGGGGAGGAGGAGTAAGCAGGCAAACCATAGGTTGATGTTCTTCGGCCTTACATCTGCTGTTCTTCATGTTTATATAATAGTGCTTACTATTCCTATTTCTAGTAATTTTGTGGTAACTTGACTTCCAAGCCTTTTAGGAAAATGCATACACAAATGTTTTTGTTGCGTACTTTCTTCTTTCATATTTGGAATCTGGGACTACCTTTTCTAACGGTGTGATTTGAATGCCATACTTTGGAAAACGAGCATTTGAACTGACAGTGAGTGCCTGACTGATATTAGCTGCTTTAGTACCAAAAGGTTTTGGACTTTTCACTGAGGAATATGTGCCTTTCACCAAGTGTCATTGAGAGAGAGATGTAGGGTTGCTCCATTTCAAGGTATTACAGGAAAGCTTGAGTCCAGCCCACAGGGAGAGAATGCATCCCTTTGAGCTTCCTATTGAAATTATAATGATCTGTTGCCACAGGGACCAAGAGTTTCCTTTCTTTCTTTCTTTCTTTCTTTCTGGTTAAAAAACTAGGTGTCAGGTTTATATTCCTTTATTCAAATTTGCACAAGTCTATCCTTCTCCCAGATGAGTACATTTTCAAGGCTGCAAAGAAAAATACATGATAATGAAATATATGACTGCCCCAAAGCTACCTCCTACTTGTGAAACAGAGTTATGAAATAATAATGGCAAGAGTGATAACTGTAGTTGTCAATGTCCTAAAAAGATGAGGAAATTCTTAATGCAGAGAATCCTACCTTGAAGGCAGATTTGCACAAAAGAGCAGTGCTTGAAGTCTCCCCATGGAGGCTAAGTTTATGTCACATCACAGATCAAAATTCAGCCCTCAAGGCAGTGATTCATCAGTTTAACGGAAAATTGCTTCCTTGAGGATATTTCATACTAATATCAAATGCATGACTGCTAACAATTACAGTGAATGCAGCGTAATTGTTTATTGGTAAATAACAGCAACTCACAAATCTGAATTTGTTATGGAGTGTTTATAGCATTGGAAGTAGTGATTTCTGTTGAGCTCTGTGTTGCCGAATTCTAGATAACAATGCTGTGAGAGCATTTTGACATGTCACCTTTAAATGTGCTGGTCACATTGATTTATTTATTTTTTTTAAGTGGTCCAAAACAAACAAAAAAGCCTTAATCTGATATTTTTATATGGGCGACTGAAGGCAAAAACAGAACTTGAAAGCTGCAAGTTATATCAATAAACCTGTAATAGAGCACTTACAGTATTTTAGTAAGTATTAAGAATCAAGATAACTAAATCACAAAAGCTTTAAGTCATGTTTACAAATTTGAGAGGTGTAAAAAAAGGAAAAAATAAAATGCGCTGATAGCTGTGTCCCCTGTGGCTTCTGCTGGTCTACTGCTTACTTATAATGTCAAATGAAACAAATGGCTAAATTAGCTCTTCATCATTTTTATGTCTGAGACAAGGAGCTATTATTATTACAAAATTGTCTTTAATAATGAGTTTGTATATTGGAGAATGGAGACACACTAAATTCCCCATTCTGGAAATATACAGTTATTATTAATTGATCAGGAGATTAATATATAACCTTACTTTCCTCAGAAGTCCTGAAACACTACATTACTTGGAGATATAACACCATATTGGCTTACTTGGAGGTACCTTCAGAGTAGTTTATCATCATGAATATATCCACGTACAGGAAATAATACATGCATTGCACTGTTGTGGGGTCTTCAGAGAGTTCCCTGTGGTTTGAGTTATCTGCAGTGCAGTTCTTCAGCTGTTTTGCCTTGCTCCTGACTCTGCAAAAGACAGTTTTTCTGAGGTAGTCAAAACCATCTGCAGAAGGCCAGATCACATTGCCTGGCATTTCCACACACAAAGATAATGTCCCCATTATCTTTGGAGAATGGATGAAAAAATAGTAGATTGAAGAATGTAACTATAGCTAGTATAAAGCATTTCATTTTTAGATATGTATAAGATGATGATCATTCTATTCTATGAAGTGTAAGGTTTTCTTATTGTATCCAGTGTTAATCTGTTCTGCAGTTCTCTACATTAAGCCCCTAGTTTCCTTTACTTGCCATAAATACGGCTAAGCAGCTACAGACAAGAGTTTGAAGCCTCTTGTTTTATGCAAGGTCATTTACACTGCAGTTCTGCACCTTTATCACGTCTTTTGAAACTTGGGCTGAATAGGAAATAATCTGGGGTTTTGGTTCAGAAGCACTTCTTGCCCACCTGGCTGCAAAGGGTCACCTCTGCTTCTGCTTCTTCAGTTGCCTTCTGCCTTCTAGACTTTGAGTGTTGGTGTGTGAAGAGGTGAATTACAGCTAATCCTGCAGCTCTCCTTTTCAGTATGTATTGCTGGTAATGTTATTTTAATCCAGCAAGGAATCACATTTGTCCAGATATTAAAACTTTTGAATTTGGCTTCAGCTGACCCTTTACAAAGGTATTTTCCTTGGCTGACAGTTTCTGTGAGTTCTTGCAATATCTGAAAGCTGACCTGTTTCTTCTTCCTTATTTTTTTTTTTTCTTTTTCTCATTTCATCTTTTTTTCTGATGTGCTTCTCTTCTTGGACAGAATGCCCTTCTAAAATTCCTCCCAGTCTCTATGAATGTCATTCTTATTTGTTGCATTTTTAAGTTTTCACCATACTAACATTTTTTAAATCCATCTATACTTGCAGATATAACTGCATTATGACTTTATTGAGTCTGCAGGGGAAGTCTGTGGTCCATACATGTATGTAACTCAGAGGTCAGTCTGTGGCTTTGTGTTACCTAACACTTTTTATCTACATAGATACAGCTGGCATTTAATTAGTGAAAAGCTGCATTATATTTATGTGGGCATGAATTAGTGAGTGATGTTTGTATAGCATTTAGAGCCCCATTAGTCTTAACTCAGAGAATCAGAGAAAAAATTAGATTAGGAGGAATTCTGGAGGTCATGCAGTCCAACCTCCTTCTCAAAGAGGGCTTTACTTTTGTTAATGTTGTTATTGACACAGAAGACTGACAAATTAAGAAGAAGGAGCAACAACCAATTGATATGCTGTGAGATGTACAAAATCTGGACTCCAACCAGTATAATGAAGATAAGAATGTGCTGTGAAACCGGATCAGTCAATGGCTTAGCAAAGCATGGCAAAGACAACTGCATCGGATGAAAAAATCAGATTAATTAAATGTTCACAGTCAGTGGGTATTATGACTAATTCCTGATGAAGAATTAAGATGATTTAACAGTTCTTATTCTCGAGGGATATTACCTTTAATCAGATGTGGGGGTGCTGAAAGATAGTGCAATTTATTCCAATAAAAGTAGAATAGTGCCTAGTTTGGATGTTATATAAAAAATCTAAATTATTCAGAATGCATTATGGTCTTGGAACTGTAGATGATCAGGTATTTTGCAGGACTTTTGGCTACAATCAATATGCGTTGTTTATTTTCATTTATTATTTTTTCTGCTTTTATTACTGTTGGTACTCTAATGGGATGTGAGTACAATGATTTGAATGAGGCTATGAATTTTTTTAAAAAATCACTGTGTCTTTTCTGTACTGCTTGTAACATTTGAATCAGTTAAGATGTGCTTTTATATTAACATGACAATACATATATATTTATATTCCTCATACATATATAGTTATATTCCTCGTGGTGTCTAATGACATCATCTTGTCCAGTCAAGCTGCAGCCAAGGTCAGACCAGTCGAGGGCTGAAGCAAATAGTTACACCCAATACACCATACCTTAATGATGGCAGGAAAATCACTCCTAGTGACCACGATGGTCCTAAATCCCTGAGTTTTCTTAGAGCATCACCCCATATAGAAGAGAACCAGGTAAATTTGAGAGTTTCAGATGGGTTTACACATAATGACCCCTGAACTCATGACCAGGATATGCTACCCAGGAGGGGTATGGAGGTGTTGCCTGAGCCTGCAGGGATAGAATTAGCAAGGTCAAAGTTCAGTTGGGATGATCCATGGGATCAGATGGGATTGATCCAAGGGTGCTGATGTCATTATGAGGCAGCTCTCCATCATCCTTGAAACACTGGCTGAGATTCCTCATGACTGGAGGAAAAATAAAAGAAAATAAAAAAGGTCACACATCTTTAGGAAGATAAACGTCTTATGTGCCTAAATGTTTAAAATATGTATTTAATTTTGCCTGCCCTTGTAGTTAAAGAGAATATTGGAGATGGGATAAATTAATTTTTACATATTGATGTTACAAGAGCTGTCTTTGAGGTGAAAATCAGCTGTAATCTGTAACAATGAGAACATAACATAACTTTCAATTGCATTTTGATTATTAAATAAGAAATCAAGATTTCAACATAAAAAATTGTCAGTTTTAGGAAAGAAAAGCTGACTGCATAGGTCTCTTTAAAATAAATCCTGTTAATTGCTGATATACTTGGGTGACTTCAGATTTTCAGTCCCTCATCCTGCTGCCTGCTCTAGTCTCCCTAGCCTCAACTTGTTAGGGCACTTACAAAATAGAATCTCTCTGCCTTTTTAAATCACAAGCACATGTACGGTGACATGCTTGGGATTATCATGTTGAAAACAGGCTGACTCTTTCATTTTCCTGCTTGCAAAATTTTAGAGAAGTTTTATTTAATGCTTTGTGCAAGAATAAGTCCTATGGATATGATTCTAAGTAAAATAGTGTATCAGTCCTTCAGTCCTTTTAAAGTTTATCTTGACAACAGGGGTGATAAAATGCAGGTATAACCATTAGAAATTGCTGTTATAATTTTCATTAACTGTTCATATCCTTTATAACTGTTTGTTGTTTTTTTTTTTTTTTGTTTGTTTGTTTTTTCATTCTAGGATTTTTTTTTAGCTTATTGCCAAATGATTTCTTATGTCTTAAAAATACTACATGTAATCAGAAACGAAGAAAATAGTTTTATTATCATTAAGAAACTAGAATTCCCTGAGTCACAGTTATTTAAGGCACACTCATACATGTAGATTGAATATTAGCTCTTTCAGGCAGTTGAATTTGAAAAACTTTGTTTTTAAACTCTCTCCAAATGAACAAATTAGAAAAAAAAAACAACAACCAATGATCATTTTCATCTGATCCTTTATAATGGGATTCACAGTTCTGCTACTGCAGGGCCAGAATTTCCCAGCCCTTATGAATTACATTAAATGAATTACATCAAGGATTCATTTATTCAAGAAACCATATATTTCATGATGCAATCAGTTTGGTGAGTAGGTTGAGATACAAAGAAAAGGGAAACACTACTATGATTAGTATATATAATATTTTTCTCATCAGGAACTGCAAACCATGAATGTCTGATAAGTGAATGCATAAAGCAGGTTTTTAACTGCCCATAAAAAAGAACAGTTTTTTTTGTTTGTTTTGTTTTTTAGAAGAAGAGTATACAGGGACAAGTCTGTGAGAAGATATATAGAAATGATTATCAACAAAGGATAATATGCATTCAGAGAAATAACTAAAGAGGCAAATAAATGTTTTTTAATTAGTTTGACTCTGAGTTTGGTACATGCTAAATTATTCAGGTGGCAGAATGCTGAAAATAAAATGACTGCTATAAAATAAATACATTTTTTTTAAAGAGGTAAGCACTCAGTCCAGAGTTCCATTCATTTTCTTACTTGTATCCAATAACCACATTTAAAGCACTCTGTACATTCTAAATAAATTATCCTTGATCATGACATACTAGCATTTCCAAACGAAAATATTTTTCTACATCTTATGTCACCCAGGCCCTGTATATTATGTTTAACACCTCTGTTGTCTAACAGAAAGAGTAAGAATCTTTAAGTTAAGAAGCCAAACGTTTTCTTTCTATAACTCTTGGTAGAGTTCTGTCATTAGGAGCCTGGAGTAGAAAGAAGGATGACAGTTTATTTAAAATCTTAATGTAGCCGCATAAAGACTGCAGTCACCCACTGACATACAAACAAAAATGAAGGAAACTGTTTGCAGTTATGTCACAATCACCTAAATTCCATTTGTCAGTTTACCCACATCTGGAAAATCACATATATTGAAAGGAAATGGATGAAAAAAACGTTTTCAGAAAGCAATGCAGTTACTAAATTCCCTAAAATGCTATTGGGAATTTTGTAGCTGTTGGAAATGTATTCTACCTGCCTTTTCCAAATGAATTTCAGTGTCATATCCGTAGAAAGGCAGTTTCCATCCTTTCCTTTTTGTAGGCATATTGCTGGTGATTCAAGCAACTTCATATTTTACTCTCCACTTTACTCTCAGCATCAGCCCCAGCTGCAACTTTTTAATGGGCCTTTTTAAAGCAACATTACAGGGAGAGCATATATACTTGTGTTGGATTATGTTATTGGGGAAATGCAAAAACAGTTTTAAGTGAGGGGAGCAATAGCTGAATGAAGAGACAATATGAGAGTATTTCTAAAGCATAGATCTGTGATTGGACAAAAAGGACAGGCAGCAAGACTCTACTGTTTAAAATTTTGTGTAGAAATTTAAACAGATATTCAGAAATCAAGAAGGATCAAAATCCTAGAGATGAAGATAAAAACTTGGAAATCTATAAGGAAAGAGAAAAGGGAATGACAAAAGAAGAATTCTGTCTTCTCTGGACCCATAACAATTCTAATTCCATCTCTACATTCATTCTCTAAAATGTCATTGATATGTACAGACTGAGGTTTATGCAAAACACATTCCCTAGATGCTAGGTCAGTCCAAAATACTAGCAAAGAATTCCTTTCTATTTGACATAACAATGAAAAGCAGATGCCTTTGTTTCTTGCTGGATGTCTGTTCAGCAATTATCAAAAGGAAATCTACTTCCTGTTCTGTTGTTCTGCTGCTAAAACTGCTTTGATGCTTTCAGCAACTTGTACATTTCTGAAAACAGTCTGCCTTCAGAAAACAACTGAAGGTTTTATTTAGCTTTTTGTTTGTTTGTTTGTTTCACTGGTTGCATTAATGAATGAAAGCTATTTTCTGATCTTCAGTTTTAAGCAGCTAAAAGAAGCAGATAAAAAAAGTGTTTTATATTTATAGAGAAAATAATTCTAATTTCTACAGTAAGACAGTGTTTTTCCACTAAATGAAAATGTACTAGTATAGATATGAATTCCACTTATTTTCATATATGATGGTATTGCTATGATGGTTGCATGGGTTCTGGAGCAATCTGGTCTGGTGGGAGGTGTTCCTGCCCATGGCAGGAGTGTTGGAACTGGATGGGTTTTAAGGTCCCTTCCGGCCCAAACCATTCTGTGATTCTATGATGATAAAAAAGTAACTGAATGCTGTGAAAAAGAGTTGGGATACATTTAGGTGCAGTGAAATGGGCAGCTAAGCTATGTCTAAATTCCTAGAACTGGTTTTGTTTCATTTTCATTTAATGCAGCATCTTTCTGTGATACTTCTTGGCATAAAGCTTCCAGTTGCCATATAAACATAAAGTAGTTTATGTTCACAAAGCCCTTGAGAGAGCAGTTGCATTATTTCAAGTATGTATTTGGTTTATAAAATCACAGGTGGAATCACAGAATGGAAGATAACCTCCATTTTATGTTAGATCATGCCATAAGTGATTTAGCCAAGATCACAAGGAATGTCTCCAGAAAAATCCATTTCATGTGGGTCTTATCTGTAATGTCATTTTCCCTTTATTCTGAGAGAGAGCTGCAGACACACAAGAAAAAGAAAAAAAAGAAGAAAAAAAAAAAAAACTTGATTAAAAAAAAAAAAAATCAAGTATTTAAATTGCACAAATGTGACCTTAAAGGCTTTTAACTTCTTTACAAGGAACAGAGAAATGTTTCTGGAAATTCTTTTCAGAGAAATGAGTGAGCTATTTTGCTGACTGACAGTGGTAGGTAACAACGTAATTCAATCAGGGAAGACCAGGTTTGAACAGATAGAAAATTAATCTTCAGTCACCATTTCATGTGGGACTTTCCTGTGCCAATATTGATTGCATTTCAGTTTCTGACTTGAAAGAGAAGTTGTTTGGAGTTGGATTTTAATTGCGTTCACAAACCAGATTACTTTCCTCCAAAACAGGTGTTTTGCTACTTTCCTGAAAACAAAGTTTCAATGGTTATTAAAATTGTAATAACCAGTGCAGCAATCTAGTCAGACTTTTGATAGAAATACCAGATGTAAACAATTACTAACATTGGGGTTTTCCTTTTTCATCTTTTCTAATCCTTCTTTTTCTAATATAAAAGTAGCTTACTTATAACTCATATATTTGACAGCTGGAAACTAAATAGTTCTTACTTTATATAGAAGGCTCCACTACAAATATTGAATATGTAATGCCTTGCACAGCATTAGTGTTGCTAGCCAAGAGGTGTTCACTGAGTGCAACTACCTTAATTGTTTCTGATACTTGCCTGTTGTCTGTAGGTCTTTTTCAGACACCTTTAGATTTAATAGCAAAATTAATGCCATGTGAAGGGAACTACAGAGCTTTTAGAGGATTTTTCTGGGTTTGGGGGGCAGACATATACATGAGTTCACAGTTGTACATCACAAACTACTTCCAGGAGGTCAACAACAAGGACCTAAAAGCTTCTGGGTTATTACAGGTAGTTTTGGTAGATTCCCTGTCCTGCACCACGGTCGCAGAGGTTGTTATAAAATGTAGTTCAGGTGGAGCAGGTGAATCACTTAAATCAAAACAATAATAATAATTGAAGAGGTTTTAGATGCATGTTCTTGTTTTGGTGTTGTGGAATATTGGTAGGAAGAATAGAATCTCAGTCTTTATACTGGGCATTGCTGTGGGGGCACTTGGTATGTGTGCTGTTGTAAATATGGGAAATAGACTTTGTATTTGAAAATTCAAGGTGTTTGGGTGGAGTACTTAAGTTCTTTCAACTTCACCAAAGTTAATCAGACATTGGTAATAGACTTGAAGCACATAAGTTACAGGAAAGACTGAATGCTAGTATCTGTTACTCAGAATGAAAGTCCAAGCACTGATGAAAGATTAATGTTCAGATGCTTCAGAAATTTCAATAAAAATGTAAATGTACTGGAGTATCAAAACCTCTGTCCAAGATGTTACATTATGGACCTTACAGTTTACCCCCTTTTTCTTTCCCTCCCTCTAAGCATTCATTGCGGAAAATCAGTTGGAAAAAAATCTTATGACACCAACTGATTATGGTATTTAATTGTAATAATATGGCTTGATGCCCCCCCCCCTTTTTTTCCTTTTTCCTGAAGTGTTCCGTGAAAGTGACAGGAAATTGCAGTTGTTGGTACTAATTTCAAAAATAGTGTGTTAGGTTTTTTTAATCAATTGGTTTGCAGGCAGGAGAGAAATTTTCTTACACAAATGATTGATTGTTGAGACTGCATTTGCAGAATTAGACAAACTCATTACCTTGAGCAGCATGGAGCCAAGAGATAACGTGTGAAAAGAACTCCCGAATTTGCTTAATGTTGCACAGCATTCCAGGTCTGGGAAATAAATCAATCAATAAATAGTGTCTAATATTTTAGGAATAATAATAATAAAGTAAAAATTGACCCAAATTACAATGCCTAAAGTCATCATAATGCTGTGTCACTTCAAATTATAGAACACACCAACTATTACTGATCCTGTCTCCAGTTTACAAACTTCAAAGTTGTAATGGTGTCACCTTCTTGTAAAATTAAGCAAGTGGCATACTGGATCAAGACATTCCAGGTTGCATGGTCATGGTACAAGCATTTCCTGTTTTTTTTTTTTTGTTGTTTGTTTGTTTGTTTTTTGTTTGTTTGTTTGTTTGTTTGTTTTTGTTTTTTTTTCTCCACTTCCCAAAGGTAAAACACTACTTTATTAGAACCATCTACATAAGGATGTGTTCTATTCAGACATCCTCTGGCAGCCTCCAAACCTCCAAACACCAAGTAGATGTGTCTACTAGAATTATTAATGAAAATAGCCCGCAGGAAAGTAAACAGCATCATCTTGCCTTAGGTTTTCCAAGGAGAATAATGTTGTTAAGTAATTAGTGCATTGTATCAATTTAGATTATTAAATGTCATAATATACATGAATTAAAAAGATCATCCTGTACTTTAAGTGTTTAGACTTGTGCCTTCCCTTCTGTCTCATCCATCAGAACTGGGTTAAGTGATAAGTAACAAGCTTAACTTCCTAGCATAAGATATGGTAGCTATGCTGCGTAAAGAAAAAAAGTAGTCAGAATTAGTGCCTGCTTTCTTTTCTTCTGGAAGTTTAATAGACTTGCATTGTGATATGTAGCTCACCTAATTCTAGACAGCTATGTTACAGGCACTTACGTCTAGGGTAATTGCCCTAGAGCTACCTTTATTGTTGATGGAAAGAAGGAGGCACTGCGAAGACACGAGTCATGTCATGGGAAAATAGGTATCTAATTAAGATGTGATGAATTGTACTCTAAAAGTGCCCATTTCTCTTCATTGACTACGAAGGCAGCCTGGGGTGATTAACTCACATGTAGACTGCTATGTTGTTGAAATCAGTGCATGTCACTGTTTGAATGAGTTCTGCCCTTAGTGTTTCCAAAGGAAACCACCTCTGAAACCCATCTAATACATCTGCTTACCTCAGGCAGCATTTGAACCTGTACTTACAATAACATTTTTCTATGGTCCTGTGATGAAGAAGATGAGGAAACTGAAGTTTAATTAAGATATTTTGTGGGTAAATTGAAACTCATCTGTCTATATTGATAGGGGATAATAGACACAGTGAAAGTACATAAAGAATAACCTCAGCCCATGTATGTGTGCCTGGCCCACCAGATAGATGTTTCTTTGTCAGCACTATTTTTCAAGTATATTAAATTTTAAAAAAATTATGACTTTGTAGTATTAAAAAGATCTGTATTACTGCCTGCAATTGCTGGCCTAAGTAATAATTTGGTATCATAGCTGACTCATTATTGATTTAAGTGGAAGTCTGCTCATGCCATGGAGACTCCTGTTCAAACTGCAGCTGAGGCAGGTAAAGATACTACCCTCTTCTCTTTGATTTTCACTATCTCGTTGGTTTCCATACTTCATACAAGGTCTGTAGCTGAGTTTAAAAAAATAAAAAGTTTGTTTCACAAAATTTCTAAAACCTAGTCCAAGTGACTGAGTGGATTGGAAGGAATCAAGAAGCAGTGGTGCAGACAGGTGAGGGAGGAAGGAAACCTGAGGCAGGCTGGTGGTGGTGAGCACCTGAGTGTTTGGGAGCCTTTCCACCCAGGCAGCTGTAGCCAGGATAGTACATGACATTTCCTCAGAACTTATTAATAACATAAACCAGTGAATAAAATGTGTGAAAATCGGAACTTATGAAAAGGCTTCATTTCCTGTCTCTCTCACGTGTGCCTCACTGTTTCTCAAAAATATATTTATGAAATGTATATTATTGGTATCATTTTAGATTTGTGATTTAACTATATAATCTAAAGAAATAAAAATGAGATATTCACTATTTAAGATTCAGTACAAATTATTACAAGTAATAAAGGATAATGTAGTTGCCTTTTGTTATGGGTGTAAAAATTCCATGAGCTTACGAAATTAGGTTTATAAGGTGTTAGGCTCTCATTTTCCTTTTGCAGATTTTCATTTCACCGAGTTCCATTGGATGACTTGTAATTCATAATGAATTATACACAAGCATTTCTGGACCTGAAGCAAATAAATATGTTTATACAGAAATGCAAAATTTTAGCTATAAGAGAAAGTCTATGAGTCTGTCGTGTAAAAAGAGGAATTGTTTTTAGCATACATTGTAATACTTTGTACTTCATATGTCTTTCTTTAAAAAGCCTGAAAAGAATGACACTGAATCTGGCAGCCAGAGAATCAGACCAGTATTTGAAGAAGATCCTGTTTTCCGAAGGCAAACGTCTTACCAACATGCAGCAGTCCACATACCAACAGATATTTATGAAGGCTGTAAGTAGCACATGAACAAAGTGATTTTACTATAATATTAAGCTTATTATTTGTGTCCCATTCTTCATAGAAAATAACTTCCACACCAATTTTTCATCTCTATTTTTAGTACAGATGTTGAGACTGTCTTTTTTCCTTCCTTTAATGATGCTTCAGATATGTGCTCTATTAGGCATATGATTCATCTTACGAGTTAGGTGGAGCCATAATTAAAGAGAACTATTAGAGAAGGATCTGAATTTCCAAAATTGAACTGGAGGTGAAAGAAAATTCTTGCATATTTTAATTTTCATATCCATTCTTTCTCTGTGCTGTGTTCTTACTTAACATAAATGATTCTTGACAGTTCTTTGCATGGCTTTGACCTCAGGCAGAGATGAGTACTGAAATCATTTTTAAGTGTCCCAAAAGCATATACAGTTCAAGCAAATAACATGCTGTGCAAGATGGTAGTACTTACACTGCACGCAGTGCATTTCCAGAATTGTAGTAATAGTTTAGCATAAAATTTGAATAAACTCTTTCTAAATAGTGTTAAAATATATTTACACACATATATTGCGAAGGAGTCTGTAATTGTAACAGTATTTCATAATTTGGTATTCATGTTGTCTTTCAGGATGAAAGTAATTTCTTTTTTTTTTCTGTGTTCATTGTGTAGAAAAAAATCTTTATCCATTAAGAAGACATTTCAGCATTCAAAATGGCTGCATAATTTTAAAAAGGGAGGAAAAATGGAATAGGATCCACATTTTTTTAAGTTCATTGTTTAGGGTGCTAATTTCAACTATGCAGCCTTCCTCCTCTTTCAAAATCTCATCAAGAAGAAAGAGACCCTGATGTGACCTGAGCTCTTTAAAATTCATGGCCACCGTTCCTTGTGGCTTACATAAATGACACGGGGATGAAAATGGAAATGTCAGTGTGATGGGGGAAAGAATCATAGTAGCTGGTATTCTTATATGGTGTGCTTGAATGACAGACCCAGAGGATTATTCTGGGATTCTGGCTTTAATAAATGGTAAGGTGCACCTTAATTGCAGGATTACAGGGAAGAGACAGGTCATTTCCTTTGCTTATTTATTTTTTTTTTCAGAGTATTGATACTTTGCTGTTAAACAAAAACTTCTCTGTAATAAGGATTTTTTAACACCATGTGAACTTTAATATGATTGTCATCATAACACTATGTAAAATATGTTGTTCTGTCAAATTTAACACTGTAGGTAGTATTCCTAAGAACACTTATGTCCCCTAAAAGCAGTGCTAGGTAGTGTTACTATACGGACCCCTTAACCTAAAAATTAAGACAGACTATGGCTTCCATAGGAGAGGTGCAACATTAGTATCTAATGATAATAAAACATGGAAATGTGAATCTCTTAAGACAGGCATGTGCAATATACATGGATCACAAGAAATTCATGATTCTTTGGGTCTAGCTATCATGTTAACTACCATGTGGTAGTTAAATGACTAATACGCTAAATGACTAGGGAGTTTGATTCAAAGAATGGGAAGCCTAAGAAAGTATCATCAGTAATTCTGTGTCAGCAAAAGCCTCGGATACGGTAGTAACTGGCTAACTTCCTCTCACACAGCTACAGATGGTGTTTTCAGTAATAACAAATTGACAATGGATTTCATATCAATAAACCCAAAATTGTCACCAGGTTTATTTTATAGTGGCAAAGTTCATGTGTCATCTGAAACACAGGGAGCAATTGGAATGTAGTTATCCAACAATAGATTTCTAAAACTAGAGCTTAATTTTCTCAAGCAATATTATCTGCAATAAATGTTTATGACCCTAAAAAGTGATAACCTGTCCTGAACACTTTTGTCATTTTCCTTCCTGTTCACATTAGGTAAACTGTGAGTTTTTGATAGAGATTTCAGTGACTACTACAGTAGTAACAGTTGTACATTTGGAAAATAGTTTGTAATTTCTCTTGTGAAATTCTGAATGTGTATCCATCCTCCGCTTTGCCCTTTAAAGCTGGGAAACTGTTTTAGCCAGTAATTCTCAAATGGTGTGCCACCTACTGAAACCTGACGAACTAATGTGCTATAAAATAATGTTCTTTGGTTAGCTACATATACAGTGATTTGCTTATTTTGAAATACAGTGATGTCCCTTTTTATTTCACCATAGAAATATAAATCATAAAACTACATCCATTCACTACATCAATGTTATTACTTTGTCACTTATTTGACTGCAGAAAGAAATATCATGAAACCTAATTTTGTTTTTTCTTCTCTGATTTTGATGCCAAAGCCTCGGTGGAAAGAAGGAAAAGTCTAGGGAATTTGTTTATTTGCCTGTATTTGAGGATTATAGTCCCACTGCAAGAGAGGTCTACCCCGGTAAAATGGACCCAAATTGGGCTTTAAATTCAGTATTTTTCAAGAGTTTTATTTAGGTCTTGAAATAAAATCAATGTGCTACTGAAAACAGAACAGACCCTCAGGACAGCTTTCTACTACATGCACTGGGATTTAGTCATGCATCTCCTGTTAATAATACAGAAGTTTCATTTGCAAATCCCCGGTGTAACTGTACCCCGCTTATCCCTAAGCAGAATGGGAACTGCAGGCCAGAGGAAATCCAAAACACAAGGCAAGTCAGGCTAGTCTGCCTGGTGGATACCACTGTATGTTATCCTCCTTGCCTGAGACGGATAATGTACAGATGCATAATGCTACAGTGGTTGCTCTAGGTAGAGGTTAGTGCTTTTGTTACAGGTTTAGAAAGGGTGCTGGACAAAGCACAAGAACAAGGGCTGTTTTTTTTGTTGTGGTTACTCCTGCTTCATTTCCTCTAAATCAGAAATTTAAATGTTACTTCCACATGTCACTGTTTGATTATCACTGAAGAGTTTGATTAAAGTGTCAGATTGACAATGCTTATATGCGGAGAATAATATGTCTTGAACACAATGACTTCATTTTGAATATGTTTGGACAGCTACCAGCGTAAGAAAGACTTCCCCTGCTCAGAGTCTATTAGAACTGTCATAAACAGAGTTACAATTAAAAGATGGATTCCATAGCTTAATGATCTTAAAATATAAATACTGTTTGTTCATATCATCCTTTTATTAAGATAGCAGTCAAAATTTTGTTGCTCCTTAAAATCTCCTAGTACATGTATTGTTTTTTAATAATGGGTTTGATAGTGCGTATCAGTTTTAAATTTGTAGTGGTACATCAAATTTGTGAATATTCAGTTGTAAAATGTTTTGACATAATAGTGTTTAGTGTGGGGAGGTAATCAAAACTTTTAGAAATAACTTAAATTTTCTGTTTTGATGACTGACTTTTATCATCATCTTTGACAGGAATTTTTATAGTTTTGAACAATTTCTGAAAATGTGGGGTATCTCAGGCCACAAGCTTGTAATGAACATAAGGGGATTACTGTTCATTCTATTTTATTTATTTACCATATTTTCAATCATTTTAATCAGTGAGATATTTGTGAAAAAATGCAGAGTGAAGTGGACCTTTAAATGAATTTTCAGTGTTAGCCTGTTTTAAATACCAAACACTATGGCTTGGGGTAAGTGTTAAGCAAATGTTAGTTACAGCTAAATCCCTAAGTACTCCTAGACTGCCTGGCTGGTTGAGTATTAAGTCTAGAAGGAAAATACTGATGCATAAGCCTAAACAAAGAGCTCTAGGGTCAGTATAGCTTTTTATGTTCTGACAATTACGATTTAAATTATTATTTTTATCCAAATAGCTTACCAAAGCTTCCTGAATGAAAATATTTTTACATAAGCAGCAAAAATTGGCTTTTTTAACTTAATGAAAATGCTTCCTTCTCTCAGAATTCAGAAGGTCAAACAACTTGAATGCTACTCTACCTCATGAGGCATTTTTGTACTTGGATTACATTAGTGTTATTGCATGATCTAGCATATTTGCATGACACCATGTTTACTGTTACTTCTGTCTTAAATTTTCAAAGTTTCAGATGACAAGGTAGGATAAAGAAAGACGGTTTTGTAACCAACAATAATTTATTACTTCTTGAAACACCTAATTTTGTCAAAGGAGAACAATCTTGTATACCAGCTATAGATGACAAAAAAAATACAAAAACATATAGTATTTTTATGTCATCCTAGATTATTTTGGAAGATCGTGCCTATTCCTGAGTTATTACAGATAGACACAATGCTGCTAAACTGTTGTCTTTGCTTAAACAAAAAAATGATAGCAGTACATTTTGTATAACATATCCAGGTAGATGGTGGTAGAACATTTTGATGTTTCTGTACTGTATATGTTTGCTTTTCTCTTGAAGCTGAGAAATGCAAGGGATGCATGAATGGTGGGACCAAAGAACAGAAAAGGCAGGAGGGTGTCGCTGATTTAGCGGCTTCATAAACTGTTGTGATGTTGATGTATCAGGTGATTACTAAGGAGGCCAAACCAGAAATCATCCGTATCATAATAACTGTAACCAACTCTTGTTCATCTTGGAGAATATCTGTTCATCTAGATGCCCCCTGACAGTGATACCACAGCCATTATTTCATTTTTTTCCTGTACTCTTGCTTATTTGAAATCTGTAGTAATGCTGGTTATTAGCTTGAATTGTAAATGTTTCTAGGTGTTGTCTCACACTATTATGACTTGTCAGAGTCATAATCTACCAAAATATGGTAGATAGAGAAGTTTTACTTTCTAAATGTCAGTATGAACAGCCAAATATGATTCTTTTTTTATTTATTATTACAGATAACAATTTTGATTTAACTTTCAAGTTTAGATGAGTGCTGTAACTCATATATGGAAGAAGGAATGGAGGTTAAAGAGAAGTCTATTTTTCTTTCTCACTTATCTTAAATCCAGAGAAAGGTTAATTTATTTGTTTGGTTTGGTTGGTTTCTTTTTAAAAATAAGCAAAGCCAAACATTCTGAATTTGTGGGCCTTAGCTGTGACCCAAACTGTTTGCTGTGGGTTATTTCACAGTGAGCCCACTGGGAACCATCAGCTAGCAACCTTTCTATATTATGTCATTCCTGTTCTTTTAATGAGGAGTTCATCTACATGGGTCTTTGGCATGATACAGTATTTTTAGATACTCAAAGGATATAATTTACTACTGGGTTGATGTTTTTAACATCATGATGAGTTAGATGTGAGGAGACATACCAGAAGTCAGCCCCATGAAAACTGGTTATTATGGTTCTCGTTTCAAGAAAATAGAAGTCCCTACAGTTAAGAGATTTTTCAGTCCTTTTCTCTCCAAAGTTCTTTAATTTTGAAAACTCAGGATATTAGGTAGAAGGGTAGAAGGTTGAAAAACATCATTGCATTCCTACTTTTTTTTTTTTTTAACTGTGTAAGATTAAACTGTGATGTTTGTAATAAAATGTGTGTAATAAATGTGTGAAAAATAATTTTCTGGTGAATTGAATGTGGAGTATCATCTGTGTGGTTGCATTTCATTGCGTATTTCTTGACCATCAAATATGGTATGTATCCAGAATTATCTTGGACATAATAGCAAGTCCAGGGATTCCAGTATTTGTTAGGCTGCTTGACTGAGTAATACATGATTAAGCTCTATATATTGCCAAAATCTATTTTGGGAGCCAGATGATTACTGCTGCTCCTCAGATCTCTTTTCTTTGCTTCTGCAATATTTCCCCTGTTATATACAGCTTGGAATAACAGTAAGTATTGAATCCTCTTGTACCAAGATGGGAAATTTGGCTCTGCAGAAAGGTTGGCCATGTTCTTCTGGTAATAATAGCTAACAGAGATAATTCCATTTTAAAATACAAACCACAAAGCAGAACACTCTGAATTTCAGAACTTCTTTATTATTGGACACATTAAAAAAAATACATTTTTTAAAAAAGATTGCAATTGATTCTGGTGTGTGGAATTCTCCCTATGCAGTGCAAGGATTCATGATGTCATAAGTCTGGTTTAGCTTTGCAAACTAAGTTGATATGGAGTGTATTTGTTGTCTCAGCTTTGTATTTGTCCTCCTGGAAGGGAAAACGCTTTTTTTCACCTACATTACACAGAATCACAGAATCACAGAATTTCTAGGTTGGAAGAGACCTCAAGATCATCGACTCCAACCTCTGACCTAATGCTAGCAGTCCCCACTAAACCATATCCCTAAGCTCTACATCTAAACGTCTTTTGAAGACTTCCAGGGATGGTGACTCCACCACTTCCCTGGGCAGCCTGTTCCAATGCCTCACAACCCTTTCAGTGAAGAAGTTCTTCCTAACATCTAACCTAAAACTCCCCTGGCTCAACTTAAGCCCATTCCCCCTCGTCCTGTCACCAGGCACGTGGGAGAACAGACCAACCCCCACCTCGCTACAGCCTCCCTTGAGGTACCTATAGAGAGCGATAAGGTCGCCCCTGAGCCTCCTCTTCTCCAGGCTGAACAAGCCCAGCTCCCTCAGCCGCTCCTCGTAGGACTTGTTCTCCAGGCCCCTCACCAGCTTCGTCGCCCTTCTCTGGACTCTTTCGAGCACCTCGATGTCCTTCTTGTAGCAAGGGGCCCAAAACTGAACACAGTACTCGAGGTGCGGCCTCACCAGAGCTGAGTACAGGGGGACGATCACCTCCCTAGCCCTGCTGGTCACACTGTTCCTGATACAAGCCAGGATGCTGTTGGCCTTCTTGGCCGCCTGAGCACACTGCTGGCTCATATTCAGCCGACTATCCACCATCACTCCCAGGTCCTTCTCTGCCTGGCAGCTCTCCAACTGCTCATCTCCCAGCCTGTAGCTCTGCTTGGGGTTGTTGCGCCCCAGGTGCAGGACCCGGCACTTGGCCTTGTTGAACTTCATGCAGTTGACCTCAGCCCATCGGTGCAGCCTATCCAGATCCTCCTGCAGAGCTTTCCTACCCTCAAGCAGATCGACACACGCACCTAACTTGGTGTCATCTGCAAACTTACTGAGGGTGCACTCAATGCCCTCGTCCAGATCATCGATGAAGATATTAAAGAGGACCGGCCCCAGCACCGAGCCCTGGGGGACGCCACTAGTGACTGGCCTCCAACTGGACTTGGCTCCATTCACCACGACTCTTTGGGCCCGGCTATCCAGCCAGTTTCTAACCCAAAGAAGCGTGCGCCAGTCCAAGCCTAGGGCAGCCAGTTTCTTGAGGAGAATGCTGTGGGAGACGGTGTCAAAAGCCTTGCTGAAGTCAAGGTAGACCACATCCACAGCCTTTCCCTCATCCACCCAGCGCGTCACTTTGTCATAGAAGGAGATCAGGTTCGTCAGGCATGACCTGCCTTTCATAAACCCATGCTGACTGGGCCTGATCGCCTGCTTGCCCTGCAAGTGCTGCATGATGACTCTCAGGAGGATCTGCTCCATGAGCTTCCCTGGCACTGAGGTCAAACTGACAGGCCTGTAGTTTCCCGGATCAGTCCTCCGGCCCTTCTTGTAGATGGGCATCACATTTGCTAGCCGCCAGTCAACTGGGACCTCCCCCGATAGCCAGGACTGCTGATAAATGATGGATAGTGGCTTGGCCAGCTCCTCTGCCAGTTCTCTCAGTACCCTTGGGTGGATCCCATCTGGCCCCATCGACTTGTGCACATCCAAGTGCCGTAGCAGGTCACCAACCAGTTCTTCATGGATAGTGAGGGCCGCATCCTGCTCCCCATCCCCTTCCACCAGCTCAGGGTACTGAGTATCCAGAGAACAACCGGTATTGCCGCTAAAGACTGAGGCAAAGAAGGCATTGAGCACCTCCGCCTTTTCCTCATCTCTTGTAACTAAGTTTCCCCCCGCATCCAGTAAAGGATGGAGATTCTCCTTAGTCCTCCTTTTTGTGTTGATGTATTTATAGAAACGTTTTTTGTTATCTTTAACGGCAGTAGCCAGATTGAGCTCCAGATGAGCTTTAGCCTTCCTAATTTTGTCCCTGCACAGCCTCGCTACATCCTTAAAGTCCTCCCTAGTGGCCTGCCCACTTTTCCAAAGCTTATAAACCCTCTTTTTTCTCCTAAGATCAAGCCACAATTCTCTGTTGAGCCAGGCCGGTCTTCTTCCCCGCCAGCTCATCTTTGGGCACTTGGGGACAGACCGTTCCTGCGCCATTAAGATTTCCCTCTTGAAGAGTGCCCAGCCTTCCTGGACCCCTCTGCCCTTCAGAACCGCCTCCCAAGGGACTCCACCAACTAGTGTCCTGAGCAGCTCAAAGTCAGCCCTCCGAAAGTCCAATACAGCGGTTTTACTGGTCCCCTTCCTGGCCTCGCCAAGAATAGTGAACTCCACCATTGCGTGGTCACTCTGCCCTAGACAGCTCCCGACAATCACATCCTCCACCAGTCCTTCTCTGTTTGTGAAGAGAAGGTCTAGCGGGGCACCACCCCTGGTAGGTTCACTAACCAGCTGCGTCAGGAAGCTGTCTTCCACGCTTTCCAGAAACCTACTAGACTGCTTTCTCAGGGCTGTGTTGTGCTTCCAGGATATGTCAGGGAAGTTGAAGTCCCCCACGAGTACAAGAGCTGACGATTTTGCAACTTCTGTCAGCTGTCTGTAGAGTTCCTCATCCGTCTCCTCATCCTGGTTCGGCGGTCTATAGCAGACCCTGACCAGGACACTAGCCTTGTTGTCCCTGCCGATCCTAACCCAAAGGGACTCGACATTACCTGATAGATGGCTGTGAGGATGTGAGAGATGGCGGTTTTGTTCCTGAACCTGCTATATACAGTGAAGAATGACCATCAGGAGGTTACTCTGGCTTTTTGTGAGTGTAAATTCACAGCACATGCAAGTCCTTTAGGATTCACCAGAATCTTTGTATAATCATTTTTTTTTTTTTCAAAACTGTGTCCAGAGAACTGTCAGGGAGTGTGGAAGGAAATATTTGTTAGCTCAAAATAGAACTAAATGTTTAAATGTGATTCAGTCTTTGCCAAATAAGTAGATACAAAGTACGACTACTGTGTGGAACACATGCTGAATTGCTTGAAATAATTAATGTCTAGAAAGAAGATAGTGATTCATGCTAAGCACTTCATGCGAAAAAATTAAACATGTTTGTCTAAAGGACCTTAAAACCTGATTTAAATGGAAGCATGAGAGGAATGATTTTTAGTTACCTTGAAAGTCTGTCAAGGTTTCATTTACCTTTCCAGCAAAGAGTTTCCTTTAAAACCACCCTCTTGTACCTCTCTTGGAGCTGTGCAAGGGAGTAGGGAATGGGGGCTGTGGTCAGTTCCCTAATGCTTTGTCTCTCTGCTGCTCCTTCGTGGTTCACGGTCGCTCTCTGCCCCTGCTCTACCTGGGGTCCCTCCCACGGGATGTCATCCTTTCCAAACTGGCCCTGCGGGGGCTGCACACACACTGCAGCTCTTCAAGAACTGCTCCAACATGGCTCTATACCACGGGGTCCATCCATTAGGAGGAGCAAACTGCTCCAGCACAGGTCGCCCAGGGGTGACAGCTCCCCCCAGACTCCCTGCTCCTGTGTGGGCTCCTCTCCACGGGCTGCAGCTCCGGCCTGGGGCCTGCTCCTGCAGGGGCTCTCCATGTGCTGCGGCCTACTTCAGGCCACATCCACCTGCCCCACCGCGGCTCCACCACGGGCTGCAGTGTGGAGATCTGCTTCATGTGGGACCCATGGGCTGCAGGGACACAGCCTGCTCCACCAGGGGCCTCTCCACAGGCTGCGGGGGAACCTCTGCTGGAGCACCTCCTGCCCTCCTTCTGCACTCACCTTGGGGTCTGCAGGGCTGGTTCTCTCCGATTTCTAATTTCTCTCTTCAGCTGCTTTTTTTTTTTTTTTTTTTTTTTTTTTTTCCTTTCTTTAATCTTCTCTTTCAGAGAGAGGCACAACCAATGCTGCTCACTGGCTTAGCTCTGGCCACTGGCAGGTCCCTTTTGGCTGGAGCTGGCCTTTATGTAACATGGAAGCCTCCCTGCAGCCCGCCCGCTACCAAAACTGCCATGTGAGCCCAATACAATAATAGGTTTGTTTGTTTGTTTTCTCTACAGAAGCATTCTTTCTACTCATTAAGATTATTAGAAATGTCTTGGTGGTTTGTCTTGTTTTTAATAGCAAATAAGTTTAATAGACTTATTAATATCCGAGTATTGAAAGATTTGCCCTTGGAAAGGAAATCTGTTTTTCAGCTTTGAAATTAAAAGAATTTGAAAAATGTAAAACCCATTATTAAATAGTTTATTCCTCACGTTTCAGAAATGTTTAATTTCTTGCTTGTTGTGACACAGCTGCAAATTTTACTTTGTTAATGGCAGTCTGACTATGAATCATGTTTGTGTTTTTTTTTTCTTTTACATTGACTAAAAATTACACCCCGGGGTTATTGGGGGCTATTGGACTTTACTTCAGGAAAAAAAAATAAAAATGAAAGTTGCTAAATTATAGATAGATGTACAGAAGATATAAATTAAGATACAAGGTATTTTATTCTGAAAAAAAAAAATATTATATTAGATTGATTATTAAAAAATAAATGGAAGACAATAACTAAGAAATATGGGTAGGGTTTAAACTTCTTGACAAATGCAGGTGGGTAGTTTACCAAAAGACCATAAAATCAGCAGTGGGTGAATGAGTGTAACTGTAACTGTAGCTTCTATGTTAGTATGTTATCCAGCATTGTACTTATTATTAATATTTAGAAATGAGCATCACCTTAACAAGTGATATGTTTCGGTTTTATTTTTGAAGTCAGGAAGATAGATAATCAAAGGGAAAGACAAGGAATAGTTTTTATGTAGATGTGTGGATTTGAATATCCTTGGAGGAAATGGCTTTTTGTGTGTATGTCCAATATTCAGAGCAAGTAGAGCTTATAACAACACGCAAAATATAGCTTAAGGATGTGGTTACTAACTTTTTATTCAGCTTTACTTGTCTTCATTCTTTCTGCTGTATAAAGTCATTTACAATCATAATTATTAACAAGGAATAATGCATAATTTTATCATAAAGCATTTCTCTAGAAAAGCATAAATCACAGAATTTTTCCCACTATTGGGGGATATTTCTTGAAGTTTGGACAGTGTAATTTAAATTTCTATTTATTTATTAAAAGAATACTTAAATAGTTAATACTACTCAACTAGTAACTTTCAGTTTGCACTTTATTCATATGTGTTCATTGGAGAATAAATTACAGCAAGTTGAATATGAGCCAGCAGTGTGTGCCCTGGCAGCCAGGAGGGCCAACCGTGTCCTGGGGTGCATCAAGCACGGCATCGCTAGTAGGTCAAGGGAGGTGATTGTCCCACTCTACTCTGCGCTGGTGCGGCCTCACCTCGAGTACTGTGTGCAGTTCTGGGCACCACAGTATAAAAAGGACATGAAACTGTTGGAAAGTGTCCAGAGGAGGGCTACGAAGATGGTGAAAGGCCTGGAGGGGAAGATGTACGAAGAATGGCTGAGGTCACTGGGCCTGTTCAGCCTGGAGAAGAGGAGGCTGAGGGGAGACCTCATCACAGTCTACAACTTCCTCGTAAGGGGGTGTCGAGAGGCAGGAGACCTTTTCTCCATTGACACTAGTGACAGGACCCGCGGGAACGGGGTTAAGCTGAGGCAGGGGAAATTTAGGCTGGACGTCAGGAGGGGGTTCTTCACAGAGAGGGTGGTTGCACACTGGAACAGGCTCCCCAGGGAAGTGGTCACTGCACTGAGCCTGTCTGAATTTAAGAAGAGATTGGACTGTGCACTTAGTCACATGGTCTGAACTTTTGGGTAGACCTGTGCGGTGTCAAGAGTTGGACTTGATGATCCTTAAGGGTCCCTTTCAACTCAGGATATTCTATGATTCTATGATTCTACATTTTCTTCTGTGCATCATGAAGGTATTTTGCATCAATCAATTTGAAATTCAGGTTAGATAGCTTCTTATTGTTTTGTATAGTGTGCAGATGTGTATTTCTTTCTTGATGTCAGTTTGTTTTACACCAAATTAGATATGATTTTTTTTTTTTTTTTGTCTGACACTGGATCCTTTCAGATTGCTGTTTCTATCAATAACAACGCATTGGCTTTAGTTTTTTTTACATCTTGCCTTTCATGGATGTCTTCATTCTTTTATTTATTTATTTATTTATTTATTTATTTATTTATTTATTTATTTATTTTGTGTCTAATTTCCCTCTTCTTTTGTAGGAAATTCATCCTTAGAATGTATTTAGCTCTCTTACAGTTGTACAAGCATCTATTTTAAAATGATTTCTACCACAGAGTAAAATGCAATTTTTACTTCTAATATATTTCTTTCATAAATAGAAGATCCCAAAATGCATCTCTCAAAACCTATCCATAAAATACCCATTTATTTTCATGATCTTCTCACACTCTATTGAATCAGTATATCCCTCTGTCCTTTCCTCACATTTTATTAAAAAAATAAATAAATTAGCTCTTAGACATCTTATTCAGAACTTACTTTCTTATTCTTCTGTTCAGGAAACACCTGTGTACTTTCAGTTATCTGTCCTCTGTCTTATCAGCTGTAAGATTTCACTGTTTATTCTATGTGCATCTCTAGTCATTTTTCATATCCCCATTGGGTAATATTTCATACATAAAAGGCTTTAGTTATACTTCTCTTCAGGATAATGGCCATTTTGCAGTCTTAGTGTCCTGTCGTCTTTGGTGTGTCCTACTGCTGTGGAGTCTCCTCTCATATTGCCTCATTAACCAGTTATTTTCTTTTACCCTTTTTCCCCTTCGTCCCCTTTCCCCCCCTTTTTCTGCATTTTACTTTAAAGTATGACAGCTTACAGACTTCCCGAACTCTCCTTCTCCTGGCACCTCATTGGCTTGTCTTTTGGTTTTCTCTAATTGTGATTTTCCAGGATATAAACCTGAAAAATATATATCAACAATTTTTAAATAATGGTCCTTTCTGTCCTTTTATATACAAATATTCATCTGTTTCATCTCCTAAGGATGTTTTTTAATGAAACAATTGTGGGAAAAAATATTGAGAATTAACTAGTGGTTATGTTTAGATGGACTTACACTGACTTCTGAATTAGTTGAATGCAGTTATGCACTTGTGCTTGAAGTACCTGTTTTTTAGGAGGACTTCTAAGCTCAGATGGAACATTTTACTGATGCAGTCACCTTCCCATTATTCTGGAGCCATTCCCTGTCTGGCAGACCTTCTTCAAATAAAAGCACATTTTTCTCTTCTCTACAAAAACAATTAACCTAAGCATCTGTTTCAAAATGAGACCTGGCCTTTTCTATCAATCAATATTATGATGTTTGTTACCTCTAATAAACAAGTACATTCATCTCATTGCCAGTTATTTTTTAGTTTACAAGTTGTTTATTTAAAAGATTTTGTTTTAATCAGTTAGGGACATGACTTTATATCAGTTATCTATATCAATGTTCGTTCTGTAGGAGTCATTGTAACTTATTTACATTTTCAAACTTTTTTTCTTGTTCCCGTGAACAACTGAGTGTCCTTGAGTGTCTTTTATCTCTAAAAGCACTCATGTCCATTCAGGGTCAGCACCCTGAAATAAGCACCTGTGAAAATAAGAAAAAAAAAAAGGTAGTTGCTGACTATGGGAAAATGAGTGGGAAGGGGGGAAAAAATTGGACCTTGGCCATCTCAGTTGGCAGTTGAAAATCAAAGATGCACTCAGGTAGTTCACTGTGATGGGTATTGCAAGTGACGGACCGTGCAGAGATGAAGGAAAGAAGATAATGAAATCTTAGATTAGAAAAGGTTCCAAAACATGCCGACAGAACTGCTCAAAATGTATTTAAAAAAAAAAAAAAAAAAAAAAAAGAACAAAAAAAAAGAAAAAAGGAAAGAAAAAGTCACAGAGATTTTGGCAAAAGGGAAGAAGAAATAAGGATTGGGAATGCAAAAAGGCAAGTAATCTTTGGACTGTTACTTCACTGCATAAATGTTTCCAGGGATGCATAGTAGACTTTTCTTAATTTATGCTAGTTATCTGTGTGAAGGACCAAAGAGCATGAGTCGGTGCCTTGGTGTCTTGTTCTGCACCCGGCATGACGAAAAATAAAATTTGTAGCAACACTGTAGCAGTAACAGATGTTTGGAAATTAAATATATTCCTGTGATTATTTTTTTTATGGAAGAACAATACTGATATTCCTTGTTAGAAGTGACCAAATAGGATTATATGAACTTTATTCACAGACCAAAGCCTTTCTTGGGACAGGAAAAAATGAATGTTATAAGAAATAAGTACCATAGGGGCTACAGAGCTGTTGGAGTGCCAAATGTTCATTTAGATTTTCCTAGTCATTTTTCTTCTGGGGATAAGAAGAGGCTTGATGAAGAGAATGAGATGAGTAGGGGCTGCTATTCTGCTTTATTTGACATAGACGTTTTAGGAAGAAACATCTTACTGTGTATCTGATTCAAGTTTTTGCTCAACCTGGACAGACCAAATACGTATTTTGTGCATTGCTTCAGTGTCATGTAATTGAATCCAAATAGGAGTGGTCAGTACATTGGACAACAAGCTGAATATCAAGTATCACTGGTCTGAATTGCACACATATAACATAGAAATTACTTCAGGATGAACAGTTAAAATCCAGGAAATACAGTACAGTATTTCCTGGAGAAATACACAGAGAAATATACAGACTCTGTACACAGAGTCTCTGTGACTCTGATAGTTCGCGCCCTTCCCTTCTCAGCCCTATATTTCTCCCTGCTTTATAAACTTAACACAATTTCCCTTAGAGCTATTTGGAATTGTTTGACTTTCCCACTTTAATGATTTCTAGAATTTTGTTATTATGTAGACTAAAGACATGAAGTTTGAGGAGGATACATATATGACTTCGAGTTTTAATATTTTCAAGAGTAGCGGCTAAAGTTAAAATTGATATTAAAGTTGGATGCATATTTATATATCAATTATGGGTGTCTGGTTTGGAATTATTGCTAATTTAGGTTAAACTGGCTTTAAAACCATTTCTGATAGTATAAAACTAAAATACAATTCTACAGGGATTTTTTTGATATCATTATTTTTCAGAAAAAGAGGCAATCACTTCTTCAGATATAAATAATATATAATATCCTGCCATCAACAGTCTTGGTACCAAATATGTCTCACAGAATTTCTTTGTGACTTAGTTTTTCATATTTAATATTTATACAGAGAAATATTGTGTGGTACTATCCGTACGTACCTGTCTCTCACATTGCTATGTGATGACTGAGTTATGAAATTGCAGTATCAACACATTAGAAGGTTATAAATATCATTGATAGTTATAAAGTACCACTAGATTTATGTACAAATTCATGGATATTTATTTTTTTATCTAATAAATGTAATGAATCTTAGTGAATAAACACTTAAATGACAGTTTTTGTTAAAATTTGGAAGTACATATTACCTGTACATTTTAGAATAATACAGTGGAAAAAAGATGGTAAACATCACTTGCTTTTTATAATGTCAATTTTGATGAATTGGTGCTGTTGTTTCTGATAGGATTTTTATTTTTATTTTTTATTTTAGTTAGTAACTTAAAAATCTTTTAATTTTTAACTTGAAGTTGTGACATTTGATAAAATTGCACATGAAAATGCAATTGTTGTTATTGTTTTATCAAACATAACACATTTTTTTGTCTTACTCTCCATATATACATAGATAGCATACATACAGAATTGGTGCTAACTGGTGTGTGTGAAGAATCTGCCTTGTCAGACTGCAGCACTCAGTCATTTTATGCGTCCTAATTTTAGAAGTGGGGAAAAAAAAAATAAAAGAGAAAAAAAAATAAATGAAAATGTTATTTTTAAACAGCTATAGTTAAGATCATAAATTTTAGTATATGGTAATTATTGCATAAACTCAAGTGTATGCTGTAAATAAAACAAGTTTATATATTGATGGTCTGTTCCCTGCGAGTAGTAGAATTTTGCATGGTGTCTTGCCTTTTGCTGTATGGTAGGAAGATTACAGCATGCAGACTGTACTTCTACAAAAATAAAATAAAATAAAAATCTGCGTAGAATAGTTATTTGCAATAAATGGAATGCATTGATTCTGAAAGTGGGCTAAGTTTCATTTAACGTTTGTGATAAATTGTAGTATTTTGCAACAAGGCTTACTGCTGTGACTTGTATAAGACTAAGAGTTAAGAATGTAGGTGGTGCAAGTCACTGCGTAGGTCACAAAATTCAATTTCACTTAATTCCAAGTGAATTTCACTTAATTCCAAGTGAATTCCTTATCTCTTTAAAACATTAAAGAAACATTTGTTTGAAGAGCATTACACCCATGATTATGTGGTAAGGTGCAAGCTCATGTAGATCAACAGGGAAATTTTTCATGTTCTGAAAGTCACAATGTACTGGACTTTCCTGAATACCTGAGGAGTGGCTGATAACACCAGATGCTTGTGTCACTGTTCAGAGAGACATGGACAGGCTGGAGGAATGGTCTGAAATGAACCTCTTGAAGTTCAGAAAATGGAAATGCAAAATTCTGCATCCCGGGAGGAGTAACACCAGGCATCAGTAAATGTGAGGGGCTGCCTGACTGGAAAGCAGCTTGCTGAGAAGGACCTGGGTCTTTTCAGCACTGGTGAGGCCGCAGATGGTACAAGAAAAATACAGACTTAGCAGAATGAGCCCAGCACAGGACCACAAAGATTATTAAAGGTCTTGAGCATAATTCAGATGATGAGAGACTGAGCTAAGACTGTTCAGTCTTTAGAAGAGAAGGCCCAGGGGGAAGATCGTATCCATCTGTATAAATACCTGATCAGAGAGAATGGCAAAGGTGGAGACAGACTCGTGGTAGTGTCTAGTGATAAGACAAGATCCAATGGACAGAAAATTAAAACACATTACATTCTCTCCCAACACACACAAAAAACCCTCATTTACTGTTTGGGTGGGTGGATGTTAGTACAAGTTACCCAGAGAGGTTTTGGACTCTTCATGCTTGGACATATGCAAAACCCAGGTGGACATGATCCTGGACAAGCTGCCCTAGCAGACCCTGCTTGAACAGTGAATTTGGACTGGATGATCTCGAGACTTCCTGTCCAACCTCAGCTATTTTGTGATTTTGTGACTTTGAGCACTAGAACAGCTTGGTGTCCAGAATATTGTTTTCCTGTAGAGCCTAGAGCTCAGCCACATGGGTCTTCCTACCTTATAGCTATCTCCCTTATGGAATCTTGAAACCTCAACTTCCATGGAACTTAGGACTCAGTCTCCCAACAGGGAGTCATGGAACGTTATCCACTAAATGTTTATTGAATTCTAAATCACTTGAAAAAATAAGCATCATTTTCTGTCAAATTAATGGTTTCTCTGGTACAGGGTGGTTGCATCATACAGCAATTAAAATGTTGACTCCAATTCTATACTTCTTTATTTATTTTTAGCTTGTTCTCTGTGTTCTGATTTTTAAAAAGGGAAAAATAAATGGGAAAAATGAAAATACTTGGGTGTGGAAGTGGGGAACTTTTTATTTTATTTTATGTGATACTTTATTGGAGTTATTTCTATGAAGTTTTTGTTTGTTTGTTTAACTTTGTCCTCCCTAAAAGCTCTTGAGAAATGTGAATCTTAATTTCATGTCTGCTATCAACAAGCTGCATATTGTTGAGGGGTTGATATTGGTATTGCTCCTGCCTCTTGTGTACCTTTAAAATAATAGTGGTTGGCCATATGTTGTGAAAGCCTGCCATGAAGCTGAAAAGTTATCTGACAACCAGCTAATGTCTGTTCATGGTTTGAGTAATTTTAATACACGAATTACTAATTACTTGGTTATGAATTTGGAGAATACTTAGTGTCCAGATTGCCTAGAACAAGTTGAATATTGGGTTATCTATAGATTACCAGGCTGTCTCTCTGCATTTTTTTTTTGTTTTGTTGCTGTTTGTTTTTTGTTTCTGAGGATGAGTTCAGAAAACAGTAGTTAGTCTTTTGAGCGGGGTTTGCTGTACATAGATGTCTGAGATTGGGCTAATCTTAATAGGAGGTCATGAGATAGTGGCCTCTTGCCACCACCTTAACTGCAAGGTGAAATGGAAACATTTATTTTCCAAGTGATTTACTAACAGCTTTTTATTGCTGCAAATTACTGACACAGAAGTTAGCATTCTCTGCTCCTTGAAGCAGCCTGGTGTGTTCAGAATGAGTTATATGCTCCATCAACTTCACATAACTAAAATCTGTTTGATTCAAAAAACAGACCTGTTATCTAAAATATATACCACAGTTAGAGGAAACATGAAATCATAATTAATATTGTTGGTGGGGGTGTCTTTTTTTTTTTTTTTTTTTCCTTTTAACATATATGAAACATGCACTCTGGAAATGATAAGAAAATTGATCTCTTTCCTTATGTCTTTTCCAGTACACCTCATCCCATACCTTTATTAGTAGTAAGAGTTTTGTTGTATGCTATAGCAAGACACTTTTACTTTAGTTTATAAAATTATAAGATTATAATCTATAAGATTACTTTTCTTCCTTTTATAATATTTATTTTATATATCTGATTAATTTATCACATGTAGCTCTAAGAGCAGGGTTCCTACATAAACTAAGAAAAAAGTAAAAGATTTTTTTCTGCTAATTCTGAAGACAGTGTAGAGTAAGACAACCTATTTTCATTAACTTGTAATTTATCTAATCTTGAAAAACAGGAGACATCCTTTTTTACCCACTCAATGTACAGGTAGAGCCCTTTAGGCTAAGTTACTACAGAGCTCTGAAAGGCTAACGATTCATTTAAACTTTATAATGAGGGCAGAGAGACTTTATACTGAGGGCGATGCAAAATGTTTTATGAGAAATGGTCTAATGAAAGAGCAGATTCTTTGATATATAAGAAGAGAGATATATAAGAGAGAAAGAGAGAGGAAGAGAGAGTATTTAAGAAAACCCATAACTTTGGGGACATTTACCTTTTATGCTGGATTTTGGAATTTTATTCATGTCTACTCAGCGAAAAAAGAACAATGCACTTTTAGAATTTTCTGTTCTAATCATTCTTTGATTCAATTTCTTGAATATATTTTAATAATGCATTTTTCTGGAACGCCATGAAATCTTGTGAAAATGTATAAATTAATGATAATCTGAGCATTTATATTCTATACAGTGCACAAATCAAACTTGTTGATTCTCTTTTTAAAGCACTAGTTTACATATATTTATTCAGATTTACAGAAAATGCAGTTATATGCATTTATATGTTAGCAAATGTAAAAGTAATTTTATATTTTTGTGTAGCACTTAAATGAATAAGACAAATATAAGTCCCTTTTTGAGGGGGCTGTTATTTATTTATTTATTTATTTATTTATTTATTTATTTATTTATTTTGAACCAAAGCACACTTTATCTTTTTAAATTGCGGGGATTTATGGGTACTATCAAGAAGTTTGAAAAGGAGAAAATGTACACCCACAAAAATAGTGGGGAAATTGCATCTTTCAGAATGAAAGCACACAATTAATCTTCCAGTCACTTAGCAATGCATTCTTCAAATGCACTGCAGAGTATGGATTTGTCTTTGCTTTGTAAATTAGTAAGGGGATTTGAAGTATCAGAAGTCTGTTTGTTTTCATTATGTGGCTGGTTTTGAAGGATTTCTCTCCTAGTGGCTTTTTGATACCTGGCCTGACAAAACCCCTTTTGATCTAGATAGTTTTCTAAGACATTGCTATCTCATAGAGATTCCCAGGAAAGACAGGAGAAGAGCTGAAATCTGGTTTTAGCTAGTTTATAAAGTCCAGTAAGAAGTAAGATGAATAAAGAACTTTCTTTTCATTTCTGCATTCATTAGTTCTATGCTATCACTGCTGAGTATTTCCAAATGTACTCATAGGTTATAACTAGGAAGATGCAAAACTTTTTCAAAACTTTTTTTTTTTTTTTTTTTCATTTAGCTGCCACAATATACTCTTCAAATTGCATAACAACAAATAGGGAAAAATAAGATTTTTCCTCACTCAAAAAACAAAAGGCTCAACTATTTTCTTCTCTTTTCACAGTATAAGGGTTCTCATCAAATATCACCAGCTTTTTGCTTTGATGAATGAAAAATATCACTAAAATAATATTTAAAAAGAGAAAGGGGGAAAAAAAAATCCCTCCTTGATTTGCAAGAGCATGTTGGTAAAGTTAATGTTAAATGCATTAGTCAAATTCTCTCAGATGCCCTGATTAACTGTTAATTCAACTATCCATATCCCTTTCATGTCATCCATAAAAGAGAGACTACTTCTGTAATGGTCTCTTTCTAGACATTCTTTTGAATTATCATAGATAACTCATTAAATATTGAAACAAAACTTGAACAATCTTTTTAAGGCAGCAAACTTACAGTGCAGAGTTAGAATTTCCCCCCAGCAATATCCATATTCATATTTAAAAAAAAGAAAAAAAGGGGAAAAAAAAAAAAGAAGATAAAAAAAGAGTAGAAGTTCTTGATCCAGAACTGCTTTAAGTCTGATGTCATACAGCAGTAATTAAAAAAGACTATCAGTCTACATGTCTTACCTTAGTAATGTAATACTGTGCATAGTCCTATATGTCAGTTATGCAGTATTCATCATGAAAAGAAGATTCAGGTATATTTATATATACATGAATATTTATATATTTATATATCTTCCCCAAATCCCTTGAACGAATACTTTTTTTTTGTATTTTAGGGGTCAGATGGTGGGTGTTACACACTTATAAAAAAAACTGTGTTTATGTATTTGAGAGAAAATTAAGTTCTCCAGTCCCATAGAGTAATTGTTCTCTTGCCTGATGATTACAGGGTGCTCATTAGTGCAGTTTCGTTCTGTTACCAGTTACTGGTCATTAGTATTGTGATTTTGAAAATGCCAATTTATATGAAGTGCTCCTTAGTATTAGGGAGGAAGAGGTTGTTCTTAAATTGCACCATTTCATTGGATTACAAAAAGCTTAATTTTGATCAAAAACAGTTTGTATCATATTTCTTTTCCTTTTGCCAGAAACTGAATAAGAGTGTAAATGTCACTGAGAGGATGATTGGTCTCAGTGACTTCATTTTCAGGCCTCTAGAGATGATGGCTAGGGTTATTACGCCAAAAGCCCAACAAAATCCAAAACCTGGTCATGATACAAGTAATATGAGGAGCAGAGCTATGCTGCAATTAGGAAGAGACCTTAAAAAAATGTGAATTATGTATAAATTTTTATATATTGTCATGGCAAACATTTTCAAACAAAATACTATTTTACAGTTTGGGGTTCTTTTAGTTCCAGAAAAACAAACAGCTTCGCTGAAGCCCCTTAATTGGAGGGAATTAAGTAAGATTTGTTTTCACATCTTATAAATTTTAGGGTACTGGTATGGGTTTGATTGCTCAGTGTAGCTGTTTTGTTCAAGCAGAATGGTTCAGTTCCTCCAATGAGTAACTCAGAGCGAGACACGGTTAGTCACAGTGGCCTGATGCTCTTCTGCATGTATCCTACACCACCTAATTTCTGACTTTATGAATGCATATTGCTTCCGTGGTGTATATTGAACTTCCTTTTCCATGTCAGACTTTAAAACACCATGATTTTCTCTTGCAAATAAAGTGTGTGTCACAACTTTGACAGCTTGATGTGTTTGTAACTCCTTTTGCCAAGAATAAAATGCGATTTAAAATGTAAATGTTTCCTTTGGGTCATACCTCAACTATGTGGTCGCTGTGAAACAGTAGTTTTAGGAAAACATATTATGGTGTTTTTTCTAACACACAGGGATTTTTTGTGTGCGTGTGTGTGTTGAAAAATGCTTTCTGCCATTGGCTTTGAAGGGAAACAGGAAGGATTTTAAGGATTTGCATATTGGACTGTTGAAACTACAGTGTCAACACAGCTGGTAAATTGCATTATGTGACAGCATCTGTTGCACAAAAGCTTCAATAAATATTCTAGTTAAACTATAATTAACATATAGAGATGAGTCAAATACATTTAAGTGTGACTACAAATATTTCAAAGGAAATAATGTCCAGTCTATAAGCCAGTGCAATACGCAATTTCCCTTATCCCCTGATATACTTACTTATGACTGCAGAAATCTTCTCCCCTCCTACAGTGCATCTTGGTAGACTCTATTTTTTTATTGCTATTTTTTTTGGATAATCCTTATATAGGTACTTACCAACTCTAATTCTGGTATATTTCTGAAGATGAAGGAAAAAACAACAACAACAACAAAAACTGTATTAGCTTGCCAGTCTCATATGCAATGACATTAATGCTCAACTACATCCAGACATTTTTGGTTTTGGATTTTCTAATTCAGAAGGTTCAGCTTCTAACTGATTTTCCAACCTTATACAAAAACACTTCTTAAAGTCAGATACTGTTTTTACTACTGTTTCTATTACCAGTGTACTTCAGGTTATCTGTTTCTCTCCACATGTCCTTCAGACCTTGCTGTTTATTGACAGGGCCTTTTGATGTTACGTCGTCGGTATAAACCACTAAACATATGTGGTGGTACTTAAAACTGATGTTTTACAAGCTTTAGTAGTAACATCATCTTAGCCCCGTATTTCCTTTACCACTGCATCTTCCTGATCAGTCATTATCTGGTCTACATTTATTGTATCCATTATCACACTCTTTATGGTCAATAATGGTTGATCTGTGTACATAACATTAACATTAGATGTTCTGCTGACATCCAGAAAGATTATTTGAAGTACATTCTTCCCCCATGTCCTTCAACTATCAGAGAAATAAATTATCACAATTAACTTATTACTTTGGTAATCATATTTTGATTTAAAGTTCATTTTTCTTTCTGTTTTTTTTTTTTTTTTTTCATTCTTTATTTGTTCTAAAGTTGTACATTATAGGTTTCTGATTACTTGAATAACTTCTTCCTCCTGTTTCTTCTTAAACGTAAATCCTAAATTCACATAATAATATAGTACTACTGTTACAAATACAATAACTTCAAAGACCAGTTCTTTCAGAATTTGGTGACAGATTACCCATTCCCTCTGTTTGTATTCATCAAGTTTTTGCTTCCATTTCTGTTTCTTCTTGCTCATTTATAGTATTTGAGAACCTATATCCATGGATTTCCAGGGAGAAAGGTTGCCATTAGAAACATGGTTATTGGGAGAAAGAAAAAGTTCAGTTATAGTCTATTTGTCTGATTTCATTTTTAATTTTACTTTATAGCCTTTGACACAACAGTCTTGTTCAAATCTTTTCTTCTCTATGCTGAGTAATTACATTATTTGTTCTCCCTTTTGTGAGAGGCTATCTGTATGAATAAAATAAAGATATGACCACACAAACACATTAAAAGGAGGTAAACTGTGGTCAGAATATCAAACACAGAATATCTATTTAATGCAACTGCCTGAACGCATGAACTCCACTATAAATATGAGATAATCTATCTTTGGCTGAGACTATTAAGCACCATTGCTTTGACCATGGGAAAAAAATACAGATGGAGTATTTAGAGTTAGCTTTATATTGCAGCTTTCTTTCCAATAATTTCACTTTGCTCATGCTCTAAGTATGTATTGTCTTAAAGCATGAATTTACCCACAGGGGAGTGATTTATCAGTGTACATTTCTCCACTGTAATAGATTATTTGCTATCATATGAAGTTGCATGTGTACTTAACTTGTCAATGCCTTTATTTTTTCTAATTGCTGTGCTTTCATAACCAGTAGGGCACTATATACAACCTCCACTATGTGTGCGTGTATATATATATATTATTGTCTCCATTTGTTTGTTCTTAAAAAACGAAACAGAAAGTCAACTGGTTTTTAGATGGCATGTAGGATAGGTGTTTTTTAGATTAGCTGTCATATTAAGCTTCATAAAAGAAAATGATGCATCATACTAATAGAATATATGAATCAAAAGACTGATTATCATTAACGGGCAACTTATTGTGATTCTTCTGTGGAGGAAAAATACACTTCTGTTTCCCATTAAGCAGAGGAAGAATCTTTCATTAATTAGATTAGTATGTTTATCAGGAGCCATTGTTAAAAGCTTAGTTCTTGCTCTGGGATATAATTTTGAGGCATAGGATCACTAGAATGAATTCCACGATGTATAAAGAGTATAACTAAAAAGAAGTGTTATTTAGCAAGCATGTATTTAGTATTTTTTATATTCCACAAATGAGATGCATTTTTTCTGCAATTTAGAAACAAGAGAACCTTGATGTTTCCTGGGGGCAGTGTAATTCATTGTCCACTTAAAATCAGTTTTATTGCATTGGTTTAAGTACACAGCAGAAGAACCTCATTTGAAGCTACTGTTTAAATAGCCTTGCATGTATACCAATTTATACTGATAAATTTGTTCCTGTTATTTCTACATCAAAGTCAGTCTGATCTTTTTATTGCTATTAGGTCTATAATTATTGATTAGTTAGTCAAACAGCATAATTGTTGAGTGCTATTATGAATGAAGGAACAAACTGATAATGGAAATCTTTTTTTATGTCAGTAATATTTCTAGGAAGGTAGAAGCAAGCACACAATTTTTAAAGATTATAGGATTTTGGTATATTTAAAATGTAATATTATATCTGTTTCTCAGCTATCTCAGTCTAGATTTCCCATTTTGAAAAAAAGAATGCTTCAAGCTTCTATAAAAATTATTGATGTGCATAGAAATAATGGATGTGCTTTGCACAGAACCAGTATGCACAATCCAGTTCAGTTTCCTGCAGTCATAGCTATATGTCACCCACCCTGATCTGACCAAGGGCAGTAGATGTCCAGTTCAAAATCCACATCCTGCAAATCATCTACTCCTTTGGCATTGCAAGACAGGGGTCACAAAGAACTTTCTAGTTGCTTTCTACCTGTAGTAAATTTAAGAACTAAATGGAATATTTAGTTCTTAATATTAATTAATATTAATATAGTTCTTTAGGCCAGACCTAAAGCGTGTCACATAAAAAAGTGCAGGAGAGGTTGAATGCATTTTATTCCCACACTGGCAGTGTATTTGCTAAGTAAAAATGTGAAATGGAAAATTTTGCCAGTTTATTTAAAAATCTCTTTAGTACCAGTAGCTGCTGGTAGATTCACAGGCAAGAGATCAAAGGGCAAGCATGTACCCTTAATATAGTCCTAGTCTGCTGAAATTTGTGGCTGAAGGGCTCCTTGATGTTAATGTCTTTGTATTTTATATTCCTCAGCAGATATATATTTTTTTTATTTGTATTTTTATTTTTTCCTGTATGGGTAAGGTTTTGAAGCCGTATTATCTCAGACAAAATAGTGAGGCAAAGGATTATGTATTGTTTTAAGAATTCTCTCTCTCTTTTTTTTTTTTTTTTTCATCTTTCAATTCTCCCAGTTCTTCTATTGAAAGTGACAGCAAGTGTTTGTTTTGTGTTTACATTTTCCAGAACACCAGTCATTCTGTAGCCATCTTCGATGTACTGTCCAGCGGGGTTTTAATGCTTTTCCCATAGGGTGTAGGAATCCTTATTGAATCAATTCTTCATTATGTGAAAATGGTTGTAGAGCTCTCATCTCATCTCATACTTTTTTCTTTTTCTTTTTCTTTTTCTTTTTCTTTTTCTTTTTCTTTTTCTTTTTCTTTTTTTCTTTTTCTTTTTCTTTTTCTTTTTCTTTTTATCTTTTTCTCTCTTCTTCTTTATCTTTTTCTCTCTTCTTCTTCTTCTTCTTCTTCTTCTTCTTCTTCTTCTTCTTCTTCTTTTTCCTTTTCCTTTTTTTTTTGTCTTTTTTCTTTTTCTTTGTCATTTTTCTTTTCCTTTTTCTTTTTTTTTTTTTTTTTTTTTTCCCCCCTTTGGAATGACAAATAAAATTAGAAAAGTAAATGAGACAAAAGAAATACCATGCCAGCTTTTTCCAATATCTCTAAAGACGTAATTCTTCTCACTGATCAGTTTCTCCCTCATCCTCATGCCCATTCATGGTATCCTCTTTAACATGCTGGTTTATCTCTCTGGATAGCTTGTCACCTTTTTTTCTTGTTCTCTTGAAATTCTAAATAGTATTTATGGTTTTTAGTGAAGGTGATTGATTATTTTCTATCTAGACTTAAATTTAATTAAAATCAAATGTTTTCCTTAATGTCCTTATTTTGTTTCTTTTTCGTTCTTTTGAGGTTTTAACATAAAATGAATTATTTTATGATCATTGTCCCTCCATATCATTCCTATAAGAAGCAATTTTTCTGAGCTCAATTGCAGCTTTTAGGAGGCAGCTTTCTGTACCTAGTAGCTGTAATGACACAGATTGACACATAAGCCTAAAATCATGTATTTTCTTAATGTCCATTTGGCAAAGAAGTCTGTCTTCTGATTGAAAATATCTGAATATTCTTATTAGTTGTGGATTTCTTGGGATAGGGACATGGGATATATCTGTCTCATGAAAGTGGGATTTCCAGATTTCTGTTTCTTTTATATGGAGTTTACACTCCATATAGAAACATAAGATTAAATGCCTTTAACAGACTCCAGCAATTTCACTTCAAGGCTTTTTTTATGGACCAACTAAAAATATTTTCATCCAGCAAATTGAAAAAAAAAATATTCTGATATTTTTGCCCAAAAATATACAACACTACCACAATACAGCTTTACATGCTTCTGGTCCAGTCATAATTGTTCTGTTGTGTTTGATCTGCACAGTGTCCAATTCCGTCTTTTCCACTGGGAGCTCTGCTTCTTCTGGGATTTGTCCAAAATACTGTAATTAGGACACAGATTGAAATTTTCATCCCTTGTAGTCAAAGCAAAACTTTTATGGATATGGCATAATTGATGGACAGATGCTACCATTTTTTCTGGTACTCCAAGATGTTTCTTTTGAACATTGCATTTCTCTCACTCCTTCCTCTGTGGTTTTTCATAAAGTACAAGTGGCTTTTAGCTGAAAACTTGTGCCATCTTTGAGCATACTTTCTTCACCAATTCTTTGGAATGTCCTGAAAGCTTTAATTACACATGCACACACACGTACACACTTTTTATGCTTATTGTGGTCAGCCATCACAAAACTGTAAAGTTTCTGGGTCTTTTTTTTCCCACCACTATAGACCAGAAGATGCCATTCTGAGGATTGCTTGAACCTCTAGTTCTTTGAACATTTTTAGTTACCTGACGCTCTTTCTTTTGTTCTACACGAAGGACGTTCAAGCTGAATTATTTATATCAGCATGAAAAATAGTCAGTAGCCTCTCCCTTGTTGTCACTGGGATCTTCTTCAACACTGTATATTTTGGTTCCCTGGAGACAATATTTCTGATTCTGGAACTTTATATATAACAAGCCTGTCTGCTTTCCTTAGTACTGTTTTCCTAAAGGCTTCTAGCTGTGCTACTATGATTTTCTGGTCTTCTGTCTCCCACTCTTTCAACTAAATGTGCATCATTCTGACATCTCTCTCTCAAATATTGAAAGAAATACTGTCTTAGGCAGTCTCTGAGGAATTATAGTATCAACTGTACCTTTTGAATTGGCTGCCTGTTTCCCTTTTGTTTCCATCATTTGCCATGGCTTATTTTTCCTTTGTATCTTTGAAGACAGCAATTTATAGTGTAGCTATTTCACTAGCTAGTCTTTCTCTGCCTTGTTTTTGCAGTTACCTTCTGCCACTGATTGCCCATGCATCACTCAGGTCTTTGATTTAGTTGCTCTGGTACAAGCAGTTTTATGTCCAGGGTCATTCTTCCTTCCTTCTATTACACTCTCAGATTCGAGCCTGACAACTGTTGTTCTTACAGAAATTTCCAGTCATCGGGTTTTCTCAATGAGCAGTTCTCACAGGCTATTTTCTGCACATGTATGTAAATACAGGTAACACAGATGTAATTTCTATCAGAAGCAAATTTCGGAAAGATGGGCATTGCAAAGTGCCTAGTCAGGTCTCTCCATTGTTTCTGTTACATGTTACATGTCCTCTAAAACTGTTTCAACATGGACAAGAGGGGAAAAATTACAGAAAAAAAGCACAGAAGAGAACTGCAGTATCTTTACAAATTCCCACACAAACCATTTATTTTTGAGTTTTCTGTGGTGATATGGTTTTCTGTGGTGGTGTGGTTTCTGTGTAATTTCCCTTGGACTGTCTTATGATGTCTGCTGTGAATGTATGCAATTGTTTCAAGAGGTGATGCCCTGCTTTCCTTTCTCTACAGTGATGTATACAGATCATTTATAAAGAAAGAAAATTCCACTTAGAGTAACTGGAAAGATGCAACAGCAATTTAACTTTATCAAAGAACAGAAACTACCTTTTATTTTTTACGGCATATGCAACAGTAATGCCACTTTATAATAAATAATGTACTTTGTTCGCTGAGACTAAGTGGAAATTTGGTCCAAATAGCCTTCTGGTGCTGGCTTCAGTAAAGAAATGAATGCTTTCAGGTTTCACTATAAATGGATTGGATGCACCTTACCGAATGCTTGCTAACATGTCAAATCTGTGAAGTGCACCTTCAAACAAAATAACGGTGTTCCATTTAGAATAAAAGCATCTGAATGTTCTTACAGTAGTCTATTTAGCACTTTTCTATTTTTTTAGGACAGCAAAGCATCATCATCTTGATCCCATTTGACTACATCTTGGTCATTCAAGAATGTTACTGTCAAGTCTGTTTTTTTTTTTTTTTTTTTTTTTTTGTCTTTGTTCCTTTTTTTTCTAGTTTTGATAAATCTCTGAGTTTATTCTGAAAGAACAATGATTAGAGGAGGCTGAGGGGAGACCTCATCACAGTCTACAACTTCCTCGTAAGGGGGTGTCGAGAGGCAGGAGACCTTTTCTCCATTAACACTAGTGACAGGACCCGCGGGAACGGGGTTAAGCTGAGGCAGGGGAAATTTAGGCTGGACGTCAGGAGGGGGTTCTTCACAGAGAGGGTGGTTGCACACTGGAACAGGCTCCCCAGGGAAGTGGTCACTGCACCGAGCCTGTCTGAATTTAAGAAGAGATTGGACTGTGAACTTAGTCACATGGTCTGAACTTTTGGGTAGACCTGTGCGGTGTCAAGAGTTGGACTTGATGATCCTTAAGGGTCCCTTCCAACTCAGGATATTCTATGATTCTATGATTCTATGATTTTTATGTTCCACTAGGAAACAAACAAACAAACAAACAAAATGTTCCTGATATTTCTATGCAGGTGCAGGATTTAGAACCTGTATACCTGCACCTGACCCCTAAGTTACAGAATGATGGTCATTTAAGGTGCCATGTGGAGCCTGAGAGCTACAGAGATACAGAGGTGGATACTTTGGAGGATTTTGACCAATCTTTGCCAGTGTTTTTATAGCAATGTTAACTTTTCTGTCAAATTAACACTGAAAAAGTTTGGTGTATAATCTCATTTCATAGCATATTAGTATGGATAAGAATCTTTTGAGGAAAAAAAAAAAAAGTATATTTTGTGGCTCTTAAGTCAGTGTAGGTTTCTCTGTGCCCTATTTTCTAGTAAATGTTTGGTAGTGTAGCCCAGTAAGTTGTCATTAACATTGTCTCATTGTGATTAATTGCTTTCTACTGTCTTCACATACATTAGCTAGAGGAAATATTGATTGCAATAATTGTCAAGTTTTATTGTTGGATTGATTTTATTTGTATAGATAACTTCTGGTTAAAGGAAGGCATTGTGAACCATCAGCAAGATAAAGATTGCCTTGCAGAACAGTCTGCAGAACAGAAATGTGTTCTTTTATTGAAAATGAGTTTCTCCTTAGTGCTCTGCTGTTCGGAGTTTTCACATAACCTGAACAAGTTCTTTGCTTGTTCCTTCAGTATTCCAGTTTTATCAAAGTCTTTCCTTTATTTTAATTCACTTCTACTAATTTTATATTTGAGATCTGCTATTCGTATTATCACCTAAGAGATCTGAATAATTACATATCAAAATAATAATAAATAATCATTTATTATTAATCATAGATCCTCTGTGCCACAGAAATTCCACTGTGTGAGTTAAAAAACAATTCCTTATCAATTTTTGGACAATCGATGAATGTTGGACAATTTATATATTTCTATTTGATTAAAGGTGGACCTTTCAGTAAATACTTTCAGTAAATACAAGTCTTTGGCTTGTTTTAAAATGACAGGCCACACGTTTTTGTAATAATTGCTGGTAATAATTGCTATTAGCAAACAGTGATGGGGACTCGGTCAGTCCTTCAACATTCATCTTTAGAATTTGTGGTAATGCATATACTCTATCATGAAAATATTGATGGAACACAGTGTTAAGCCTTAGGCTGAAACTTTTCTTAGTACCTTCTCTTCCAGCTGCCCATGGTTGTTCTCTGCTTACTGGTATTTTATGGCTAAAAAACTGTGTGCAACAGTAATGACACCTAGTTAGCCAGATGGAGCTGTCTCGCCATAGTCTGGGAAGGACGGCACCTGATCCATCTTTCTTGCACCCTCTGTGTTGCTAGCAGACTGAAAGTTTTGAGCTCTGTGCACTTCTACCTGGGATACATTTTTGTCTGTTTTTGCTTAAAGTGGAGTTGAGATATCGTGTGGGGATAAATGCATCTGTTTTAAGCATCAATTCTCTGAGCTGATAGTTATCAGCATTTTTAGGCCCCAAGGCTCAATGTTTCACTGAGCTTAATGGACTTGTTTGGAGTTGAAATCAGCAGTAAGAAATTTCTGTTCTGCACTTATTTTTGAAGAAAATTCAGAGCATGGTGGAAAGTTTTGCTTTCCTGAGATTTTTCCAGGCTTCAGAAATAAAAATACCAATTGACCCATTTGTACCAAAACACAGAATTGTGGCTTTTGTGTGTGTGTGTGTGACGAGGTTACACAACTGTGGAGTTTTAGTTTATTTTCACTCTCATCACGGTGAGATGATTCAAAGAGTGGCATTTTTTCATGCAAGGATAGAAGTTTGCTGAGAATTTAAAACTATAAAAGACACTGACCAAAGTCATCACTGGGTTTCAGGATTGTCCTAAGCAGTTAACAAGAATGCTAGGAGAAAGGCAGTGGAAAATCAAAATTATGACTTCAATATAAAAATGAACATGATACATATGATAAGGAAGTGGAAATCTGTTCCTTTGGAAAGATCGGTACAAAAAATTCAATAGAAGCTGACAGGAGAAGTGAAAGCTCTTTGCTTGAATAAGATGAATATAAAATAGGCAGGAATAGGATCTGACGGGTAAGTGAAAGATTGCTACTTGCATGAGATCGATACAAATGCAATGCAAACTTACAAAAAATAGCAATAATAAGGTTCTTGCAATAATAATATTAATATAAATATTTTTAATAGGAAAACATACATCATTGCATCAGAAAGATCAGGGCATATGATAGTATATCTGAAGAATATTACTATGTTATCTTCTTCTTGTATACTATGTTTTTAATTTTTTTAAGTTACTCATTCAGATATGTTATTAGTCTACCTTTTGGCCAGGTTCCTTTAATAGCTCTTGATAATTACTGCAAATCACAGGAAGATGCTAAGGAAGTAAAGGCAAGTGCAAGTATTTTGGTACAGGGTTTTTAAGAATATTATCTGTATCTTTGGAAAAGGTAGATTCAAATTCATATACTTTACATCATCTGTTCAGTGGCTTGGACCTTCTTTTTGTGGCTTCTGCAGAAAGCCCAGTTCCTGGGTCCAAGAGGTTCTTCACTAAACTCAAAGTCTAACATCTCTGCCTGTTATATATGGTCATATATATGGCCATTGTGCATCTGTGGCAGTTCTTCTGTGATCATTTTTCCCTCTCTCTTTCTTTTTTACCTGGAGTTATACTTACATATACATGGCATTCTGAAGAGCTTCTTTTCTTCCTCTTCCTCGTCCTGAATAATGGCAAATATAGGAGGCCAACAGAACCTGAGAGGGAGATAAATGTTTTTGTTCTCTTCTGAAAGTCAATTTCTAAGGGCTACAAAAAGGAAACAGACAACCTGTTCACCTTATGTTGCAAATGTGAACTTCAGATTGTTAGTCGATCAATGTTTGTGTGGTAACAGCACGGAACATAATCCACTGTGTAATGGTATCATTGCAGAATCACTGTATGAATGAAGCTAGAAGGGGCCTATGGAGAGTTGTGAGTCCAAGCCCCTTCTCAGAGCAGGGTCAGCTACAGCAGGCTGCTCAGAGCCAAGTCCAGCTGGGTTGTGAGTATCTCCAGAGATGGAGGGACAGCTTCACATAACGAATTTTGACTTCATGGTTAAAATGTCTTCTAGATAGTTCTCTGAGTTGTCATGTTTATAAATAATTCAGTCTCTTGTTGCAAGCATACACTGTTTGATAGTACTGGAAAGAGAGCAAGAAACACAGGAGAAAGCTTTCTAATCCTTGTGTCCCAGTAGAGATGAAGAGATGAAAATGTTCCATGCCATAAGAGTCATAAGACCATATTCACTAAAATGAAAGTTTCTGTCTTGCTTTCCCACACCTTGAGGTTTTTGTAAAGATGTTCTAGAAAATTGCTCTTAACAGACACAGTATAACTATATGTTGTGGGGGCACAAGGGTGGTTGTTTGGAGTTTTTGGAGTGATTGCTTTAGTGGCAGCTTTATTCAGGAGATGTGCTTCAGTTTTGCATTTTTGCTCTGAAATATTTACTACTTTATTACTACTTTTACTACTTTACTAGTATTTACTGCTCAAAGATCACTTCCTTGAACGTTAGTTTGACTTCTTAACACTAGTATGGACAAATGAAAAATACTTCAAATACCATCAACATATGCCAATATGGAAAAGAAATGAAAAGGGTACTATAGTAAACTCTGTTGAACTTTCAATGAAGGGCCAATTGTCACTGAACTAAATTTATTTTATGTCTCTTAAGATTACAATTATAATAACACTGAGACTCCTTTAAAACTTCCTCAAATAAGTTAATTGGTTTATGATCTTTCATGAATGAACCATTAGCATTTTTTGTGCGTCCTGGTAGTTAAACTTTTCAAAGATAGAAATATTACTTGAGTTTTTAATTTCAGTGCTTGTTGCCATCTTGAAGTCCCTGAACTGAAACATGAGGCAGATGACCAGTGTCATTACATAGCGGTCTAAAGAAGAGCAAGTCAGAGTTCCCATATTATAGCTTTGTTTTTCTTTCAGATTTACAATGGTGTGTAACAGACCTAAAAAAAGTAATCAGTAAAAATCCAACAATGTGTGTTGATATAATTGCTGGCAGTGTTGGTACTCACTTTTAATATTCATATTTGAAGAAAAAAACTCTTAATGTGCCATAGAAATATGAATTAAAATCAGTGAGACTACTTTCATCAGTAAATTTGTATGCTTATGTTAGTGATGCATCTGCCGCTTCACTTTTTTACACAGAGATTCCACTGAATTATTTGCAATATTTAAGATAATGTAATGCTAATTAAATCAGTGAATAAAGTTACAGTATGAAGTGGTGAATTATGTCCTGATTTCATACGCATGGAAGCTCTCAAAGTCAACATGTTTGAATGAGAAAGAATTATAATTTTGAGTGTAGTAGCCATTGGATGTTGTTTGTTTGTTTGTGTGGGTGAAGTCATAGCTAATCCTCAAGTATACATTTTTATGATTTGATTCATTTTCTTTCCCTGGGTCATATGCATGTGTATGTCAATGAAAGATGAAAAATGAATCTTAAGGCATGTTTGAATGCGTGTATGTAGATCAACCCTCAGTGAAGAAAAGGCACATGGTATGGGGGTTGGTATTCTGTATTGAGAAGTCAGCACTGTATTTTCATCTTGAGTAATCATACAGAAAGATGATACAGACCAACATAGTGATAGAAAAGTTGTCATTAGTTCAGCATTTTCTCTTGTACTTGAGTTATCAAATACTTTCTTAACAAAAGCACTTTATTTACGTACAGGTTCATCTTATTAATAGTGTTACACAGATCCAAACAATGTTCTTCTTGTTCTTCTACAGGTTATCCATTTGCTTTTGGCAAGCGTTTTTTTTTTTTTTTTTTTTTTTTTTTTTGAGACACTATTTATATATATATTTATATATATATTGCTACATTCCAATATTCAGTTAAATCTTTCTAAGGAATGTAATAGGAGGTCCTGTAATTTGTTGTCGTTTTCACAGAGAAAACAAGCTCAAATATTGCAGTTATTTTTTTTTTATTTCTTATGGGTTTTTTTGTTTGTTTGTTTTTAGATTTTTTTTTTTTAATCTGACAGCATCTCCAGCTATACAAAGCAAGATCATGTGCAAAATGTAAATTGCTAAAATGTCTAGTGGAAGCCTAGAGTAGAACTGAAGTAAAATGCAACCTGAGAGAAAATGAAATAACTGTTTATCTCAGCTTCTTCGTACTCTAGTGTGAAAACTGCCCTTTTTGTCTTAAACTTAGATTGAACTGATAGCTCACTGCTTTTATATATATATATAGAGAGAGAACTGTATATACATGTTATGTGTGTGTGTATATATATGTACATTGCTGTATTATATGTTATATATATATTAACATAATTATGCATACAATCTATATAATGTTTGTGGATCAAGGAGATGCTATACATTTGTTCATATGTTGTGTCTGTGGCCTGTTCTGTGACTCCTAGGTTAAAATGTGATCTGGAGCACAGATCACATTTCTGGTGCAGATCAACATATTTAGGGGGGAATAGTTTCTAAAAATTCAAACATTTCTGTAAATTACTGAAATACATTTTACTTGTATAAGATAGAATATAATCATGGAATCATAGAATGGTTTGGGTTGGAAGGAACCTTGAAGATCATCTAAATCCTACCTGCCTGCCGTGGGCAGGGACACCTCCCACCAGCCCAGGTTGCCCAAAGACCCATCCAGCCTGGCTTTGAACACCTCCAGGGATGGGTCATCCACTGCTTCTCTGGGTAACCTGTGCCAGTGCCTCACCACCCTCGGAGTAAAGAATCACGATTATTTTAATCTTCTTGTTCTATTTGAATCCACACATCCTAGAACTAAACTATAAAATTGATCTTTGCAAAATTAATCTTTGTCTTGAGCAGTTAAAGCTTTTCAAGCTCTATGGTGTACAGGACTAATAACAACTGTCCAATCCTAAATAAAAAATAAGTTGTTTTTATAAAAAAAATATCAATAATACATGCTCTGTTTACATGTAATGGTTACATCTTTACTTCTCAGATAATTTTTAACACTGGACCGGGGTGTTAATGTAAATGATGTGGGTGCTACTTGCATTTTAATCCTTAGCATCATTTGAGCTAGATGGAATAAAAGAAGGTGCATAATTAATAGTTTTATATTACCAAAATGAGCTCAAACAAGAATAAAATTTTGAAAATAAGAAGAAAGAGGTTATTCAATGTTTCTGAATGTAGTTTAAATATTTAAAATGAGTTTGCATTATTTATTGTTATATGAAGTCTTCTTGTCTTTATATAAACTAATAAGTTGTTTAGGAATAACACTTTCTATTATACAAGAGCAAGAGGTATTATACAGTAATCCAAACAATTTATCATCTTGACAGTCTCCTGCAAGCTTGAATATATGTCTCTAAATGGACAACTGCTGATTTTTCTTTTTTACTAAGTGGTAGATCCATATGGCGTCATGTCATTTGAATACTTTTTTTTTTTTCTTTTTTAATCTCAATATACCTTTACTTCTTTTCAATCCTGAAGAAGTTGCATTTTTAGATTGTACCACGTACACATGAATGTATCTATAAATGGTGTATTATGCATATATGCTTTTAAAATAGTTTTTTATGCATTTTGTGGTTGATCACAGAAAACGTCACAAAATGCATGATTTGTCAAAGATATTTGTGCATTTCTGCAATTTTACCATAGGTGGTCATGTGGGGTTAATGTTTTATTTCTTGTTTCCCTTGTAAATAATCGGTACTAATTTTTTAACTCATTTCGTGAAATACTTTTTGCCTGGAAATATCTCATTCACTGCTTCCAATTATTGATCCCCATGCCCCTTCCTGCCTCCCCCCCCCCCCCGCCCCCCCAGCTGTTTTTTTGAAGTATGTTCGTTTTCTCATTTTTTGCATCTAACCACCCTGCACAGAACAATGTCTGTCCACAGCAGATCTACACCATCTACACAGGAGTGCTCTCGGACCACTTTTCCTTCCATTTCTTTCCAGTTTTTCCATTTCTAGTCAGTAAAATTTTCGTCCAGTTTCAAATTGTTCCTTAATTTGATCAAGCCTCTCTGTCACAGGTAAAAGGGAATGGGAGGTTAGAGGCAAAAGGAAATTAACAGTTGCTTTTGTTTTGCAAAAACAAGGAGGACAGTGGGTCCTCCTAGGAAGAGCATGACCCAGCTCAGCACCTGTTCTGCTGCTGGTACAGCTCTTCCCTCAATCCCCTACTTGTAAATCTGGACATCAGGCTTTAATTCTCATTTTATGGTCTTCAAGACATGCAAGATGTCTTGAAGAAGCTTATGTGATTGGACAGTACTTAGCAAAATGAAATCATTATACATTAATAAATAACTAATTAATGATGAAAAATGACTTAACTACAGCATTTCTTTCTTCTGTTCCTCTGCCTTGGGGGTTATGGTCTTCAGAGCAGATGATGGATAGCTTGTCTGCTTTTTCAGTTCAAAAAAAATGTATCTTTGTTTAGTCCTATAAAGTATTCCTATAGTAGTCCTAAAGTATTCCTAAAGTAGTCCTAGAAAATGTTGTCCTTGCCTAAATTGAGTTTATAGGAGACTGTTGTCCATAACTTTGTATTGTGCATGTTTTTTGGTTCTATCTTGTAGATAACTAAAGAAAAAAAAATAACACATTCTGGTTTCTGCTAGAATAGATGTGTCTTACTAAAAACAAAAGATGACTTCTTTAAGGCTTAGTATTTTTAGTATTTTACTTAAAACAAAACAAAAAACTGCTGATAGGAAATAAATACTTTTTAACATTGACATGAAAAAGGTTTTTTGTTGTTTTTGTTTTTGTTTTTGTTTTGTTTTCTCTTCAAGGGCATCAAAAATGTTCCAATTGTTGGATTGATGTTCTGAAAAAAAAAAAGATGAAGCAATTTGTTTACTTATGACTTGTCTGATATTAGTTTACAACTGCAAAATGCTAGCCAGATGTTGACTCTTAAGACAAGCAATACAGAAACCACATATATCATAAAGATACAGTTGTGCCAAATTGCCAGATTATGTCAAGAAATCATGCAACATACCTTCAAGACATTAAAGACTCCTGAAGTTTGTCATCTGAAAGTGATGTTAAGTAAATTGTTCCAGTTTGATAGCTGAGGAAGATGCTTAGTAAGATTTTGATATGCCAAAGATTTTCTTGAAAGTCATTACTAAAATCAAGGTTAAAAGCATGTACATCAAATTGATTTAACATCAAAACTTTATTTATGTATTTATTTATTTATTTATTTATTTATTTAGTACATATTAGAGTTTACATAATCTGGAGTCACAGCTCAGGTTTCCTACCAGTGGCTGATGTCTCATTTTCTGATCCATTGTTACAGGCCTAAAGCTTTTAGAGGAACTGACTAGAGCAAAACACAACTCCAGTATAGATTGTGCGTTGTCCTATCCTTAATACACCAAAATTTCTTAATTTTCTTTTGGGTCGCATGCTGTATTGGTGAAGCAAGTATTTATAAAATTGTGGCCAGATTTTCAGCTGGTATACACTGGAAAATTGTATCAGTGGCTTTAGTGAAGGTACACCCACTTGCAACAGCTGGGAATCTGGCCATTACTCTACAGAATGTTTGTACCAAGAAGACAATTCTTTTTAGATGAGAAACTGTATTCATAGAAACACAGAATGTTTGGGTTAGAAGGGACCCTAAAGATCAACTGGTTCCATCTGCCCTGCCATGGGCTGGGACACCTCTCACCAGTCCTGGCTGCTCCAAGCCCCATCCAGCCTGACCTTGAATACTTTCAGGGATGGGACATCCACAGCTTCTCTAGGCAATGTCTGCCAGTGCCATATTGTCCTCATTGTGAATAATTTCTTCCCTATATCAAGTCTAAATCTAACCTTATTTTGTTTAAAACCATTACCCCTTTACCTATCATTACAGTCCCTGATAAAGGGTCTTTCACCATCTTTCCTGTAGGCCCCCTTAAGTACTGCAAGGCTGCTCTAGTGTCTCCCCAGAGCCTTCTTATCCAACCTGGCCTTTTTATTATCTTATTGTTACATTGTTTATATGCATATATATGTATATATGTATATCTTTATCAGTCTCAGACACATTTCTGTTACGTGTCCTCTCCTTTCAGTTACAGTATAGCTATAGCTGGATCCAAACACATTCGCACATTCATCTGTAGATGAATGAGGAAAGGAAATAGCAAGGTGACCTTGTGCTCTAGATAGAGTGACATACTTGAGTATGTAGCAAGGTACTGCCTGTTGATTATGAAATGCTTTATCACTGAAAGGTTTTCTCATTCTCAGCAATCTAATTTATTTGATCCTTCATTATTGTTTCATAAGACTAGGGTTATACATGTATTGGAGCTGAATCTGTCTACATTAGTATCAGAAATGCACTTTTAAGAAAATGCTGAAACCATTCGGTCTTTGCTTTTCCTTTTTTTGAAGCAATTGCTAAAAGGGCTTGTTAGCCAAATCAGAACCTTATTTTGCTGGAGTACCTCCTAAACTGATGCAGATAGTCAGAGTTGAGACTGACTCAAGGGATGTAGCTGGTGCAAAGCTCCTGGCATTCAGGTTTGCTTCCTTTTATCAAATATGAAAATGAAAAATGAGTAGATTGCCTTGCCTATAAGGTTGGAGCTGAAATTTGTGGTATTTCACTTTGTGACATGACTCCTTGTTAAAGGCTAATATGTGTATTTTTCATCCTCCTTATTCTAGGACATGTAGTACTTCATATCTTCACTCCCTGTCTTTGGCTGAAGGTAGCTGTTTAAAAATACTGTATGACTTCAGAGGTCTCTATAATGTATTCTTAACCATTTTGGTTGCAGATATGTTTTTTCTCATAGCAGTTGTTCCATCTGTGTCTATATTTCCTTAAGATGTTGGTCTCTCCCTATGATTTGGAAAGATCTATATAGAAGCATTTAGAAACCACAGTCTCAGCATCTCTGATTTTAAAAGTTCTGTTTTGTAGTTTTTACTAATTCAGGAAGGATTATGGTCCTCAGATTCAAATATGTAAAGCTAAAATAGCTAAAAAATAGTGCAGTTTAAAACATTTAAAAATAAGGTAGGTATATATGCAGCAATAAGATTTATTTGTTAAACCCATTCCAGCTGTTTTTTTTTGTTTGTTTGTTTTTTCAACTTTACTGTCTCTTCCTGTGGTTTTATATAATCACAAACTAAGTAAACTAAAAACAAGAAGACCTTCATCAAGCACACAAATATAAAAATGTGTTTCTATTCAATCACCACAACACTCAAAGAACTGCCATTAAGGGTGAATAAAGCAGTGTGTACAGAAAACTCAGATGAATCCTGAGTACTCGTGGCATATGGAATTAGACAAAAAAGCTGCAAAGGAACTTAATTTTACTGCATTTCCAAAGATTCCTTTGAGTCCTTTATCATTTCTAAGGTATTTTGAATCTTATTAAATGATTTGTCAGGTTGTTTTCTCTCTCTTTTTTGCTTGCAAAATCTCTAGTAATGAGTACTGGCTCCTGATACAGTGATCTGCTTATTGCATTAGGCTGACAGTGTACTGTGGATGCAGAGAGCAGATGAACACTGGGTTACGGTGATCTGGAAGCAGGGGATTAAATCACTTCCCTGCGCTATGCAGGAGTTTTGTCATTAACTTCAGGGAGGCCAGGATTCACCCAGAGTAGAATTCAGCCTAACATCACGGAAGTTTGGGACTAACAGAATCACAGAATTTCTAGGTTGGAAGAGACCTCAAGATCATCGAGTCCAACCTCTGACCTAACGCTAGCAGTCCCCACTAAACCATATCCCTAAGCTCTACATCTAAACGTCTTTTGAAGACTTCCAGGGATGGTGACTCCACCACTTCCCTGGGCAGCCTGTTCCAATGCCTCACAACCCTTTCAGTGAAGAAGTTCTTCCTAACATCTAACCTAAAACTCCCCTGGCTCAACTTAAGCCCATTCCCCCTCGTCCTGTCACCAGGCACGTGGGAGAACAGACCAACCCCCACCTCGCTACAGCCTCCCTTGAGGTACCTATAGAGAGTGATAAGGTCGCCCCTGAGCCTCCTCAATGTGTGCAACAATGTGTGCTTTGCTCCTCATCAATATAATGATGTAGATTAAATAAAAATAGCTTTTTTTTTTTTTTTCTTGTAAAGGTGAGGTGCAGGCAAAATGTTTGTAGGAAGCAAGCACCTCTGTACAAGCAGCTAACTTATAACTTTGACCTTTCCAGTATGGTATAGACTTCTCTTTAAGAGGGAGGAGTTAATATACCCTCTATGTAACCTAGAAAACAACACAAAACCCAAGCTTAATTAACAGTCAAGATATAATACCTCTAATGATGTCATACTACAAAATTAAAATGTTTATTTTATTTTTTCATGTTCTGCATCCAAGAAGGCCATAAGGCAGTTGCCTATGGGACAGATGGTTCATCTGTTGAAGAGAGGGGGCATCTTTGGGTGGCCAAATTTTAGAAAGTATCCATCCTTGTCAAATTTCTGACATAGCAAATATCTCCAGAGTGAAAATTGTGGTGCAACCTTTTGCCATAAAAAACAACAGCAAAAAACAAACCTTGTTGATTTTTTTTTTAATGTTTAACCTGTAAAAGTTGTCAGTGAGATGGTTAGAATATTGAAAGGAGCAGGGGCTGTCACATCTGTACCAGCTCAGGTGATGAAACAGACTTTGACTCATCATCATTTTTCTCACGTTTCTCACTTGTGCACTGTATTCCCCTCACACTCAGTGTGTCTTGGATTTCTGTAGCCAGAGATACATTTAGATAGATGAAAACAGCCTGCTATTCATTAATTTTTCATTTATATGGGGATTAGATTAGAATCCATTAGCCAAATCCATATTATTTTAATATTTGTAAAAATTCCCTAAAATTCAGAAAATAGATCTGCTATATAGAAAAGTCCCATTTATAATAACATATAATATATATATAACATATAATATATTTTAATTGATATAATATATATTTTCAATGTACTATATAATTGTTAACCATATAAGTTTTATTATATATGTAGAGCATGCATATCTATGTACTATAGGTATAGGTGTATATTAAGGTGGTAAAATATATATTATATGTGGTTTGCAAACCCTTTAATTTTCATTTATTAAAAATAAATAAGAAAAACAGTTTATCTTCCAACTCTCGTGCTTTGGTAAATCTGTACAGAACTGAATTGCTTGTGGTTACTGAAGTTCAGCTTTTAAAATAACCTTTTCTTTATTTGTAACAAAGCCTAGGAAGAGAGCAGGAAATGGCTTTTCAGTTGTTAAATACTTAATCTAGTTCTTAATACTTAATAATAAATATACTTAATGCTTAATAATACTTAACTAGTAGTCCTTAATACTTAATCTAAATTCTTAATCTAGTCCAGGTTGTTCTTTACATAAACTGATTTAAATGTGTATTAAATGATCTTGTCTCCTTGTCCGTGTCTTCTATTGGCCCTTCTCAGACTTTCTGCTCTAAAAGAGGCCTCCTAATTTCCTGCTTTATTAGCTAGCTTATACCCATTTTTTCTGTGTCAGTGCCATCCTTACACTTACATATTCTTTTCAGGGTTGGGCTGTTTTCTGACTGTGCCTCATTTTTCTGGATTAAATTACTCAAACTCTGTTTCCTTTCAGAAGACAGATTTTCTGTTCTTCACCAGTTATCTTAGTAGCCATTTGCAGCATTTTATCCACTTATATTCATCCCTTTGGCATAACGAACAGAAGAAACATACAAGTTTAACAGATCATGTGTCAAGCAATCTTTATACTGTATATACTGTAATACTGTATATACACCATATATATTACTGTACATATTACTATATATATTAGTAATAGTATAGTAGCAATAGTGATAGTAGTAATATGTTAGTAATATTAGTAATATATACGTATATTAATATACATATATATATGTGTATATTGTATATATGTATATATTACTGTATGTATATACTGTATATACTGTAATACTGTATTATCCTCTCTCTTTTTGTTGGAGCTACTTTCCAATTTACCATGACTGAGGACAGGACAGGAGGAATTGCTGTTGATGGGTAGTATCTATGTAAGAAAAAATGTGAGAACATTGTAATAGGCAACTGCATAAACCAAATGAATCATCCCTGGAAGTCTTAAAAAGACGTTTAGATGTAGAGCTTAGGGATATGGTTTAGTGGGGACTGTTAGTGTTAGGTCAGAGGTTGGACTCAATGATCTTGAGGTCTCTTCCAACCTAGAAATTCTGTGATTCTGTGATTCTGTGAAATACACAATAACATCAATTTCTGAATTAATAGTTTTCAGACTACAAATAGTATAAAATTTAATAGGAATGAGGAAAATAGTTAATATATATATATATAGTTAATAGGAATGAGGAAAATAGTTAATATGTTGCATAAAGCAAGAGAGTTTTTGTATGAGTTGGCTTTTTAAAATTTATTTTTTTCCTTCTCATTTTCCCCAGCTACTGCTTAGGACTTACTGATCTTATAAAATACTCTAGTGACTTAAAGGTAATGGTACTGAAGGGGTGTTAGGTACCTTGTCAGACCAAAGACAGAACTAAATTATTCCAGAAGAACATTTTCTAGACAGTCTTTTGATTTTTTGTTTTTGTTAACACCTAATTAACAATTTTGTAGAGAGAAGCCTGCATTAAAGATCAAGCATACTTCTATAGCTAGTTTAATTTCGGTGTCAATATGGTATCCTTTGAAATGCTAACCAAAAGTTAGAGAAAAGTGAAGAAAGATTGGAGTTAATACCTATACTATAGCTATCTTTGCTTTCTAAGTGGATGCTCTGTTGATATTTAATCCATGATATTTCCATAAAAATAAAACATCCTAATTTTAAAATGTCACCTGATTTTTAAAATAAGGAGTATAAGGATTTTTAAAATGAGGAGTAGGTCCAGTTAGAGGACCTACTTTGAAGTCACTTGAAAAAAATAATAATAAATAGTAAATAATTCAAAGCTTGCTGTAATTACTGCAGTAAGTTTATTCATTTTTTAACATTACTTAGTCTCGTACATTGTACTTAGCTCTAAAAAATATGAAAGCCCTCCAGCTCACCTTTAGTCAGTGATACCTTTCATATCATTTTTCTTCTTACCTTTTTCTCAGAAAAAAATAAAAATAAATATAAAAATAAAAATACTGTATGGCTGTTAACATTGGGTATGTCTCCATGCTCAAACACATGCTGGAATTTGTTGATCTTAGAGGATGCAATGTAAAAACTGATTTTCATCCTTCCCAATTTGTTGGGAAATAATTGCTGTTATCAGCAATATGTTGCTGTTTACTAATGAGGGTGTCTTTTCTGTTTTATAGTGACATAAAGAAATTGTTTAAAAACTATGAGTTGGTACTAAAGTTTTTATGACTTTATGTTGCATTAACTCTTTTTTTGTTGAGCTATAATGGAAGTTTAATTTTCATGACATTTTTATTCTCATTTCCTTCTCCTGGGCATTTGTTTTAATGAGTGTTCAGTGTGCTGTTCTAGCTATCAGCATGTGGTGGCTAAGCCAGTCAGTGCACATCATATGGCATTGCCAATTAATTTACTTGATTTGACACAGACACAACAGTATGCTAGACTTCAGTGACTTCTTCAAAGAATTATTTATAGAAGTGTCTGGGACATAATGTCAGATATCTAATGGGTAGTAGAGAAGTTGTTCATTTGAAGAAAAAGTACATGACATTTTATAATTTATGTTTTTAATTAAAAGTGTAAAATACCTACTCTAAAAATCTTCTTTCAGCAGTATTAGATGTCAAAACTATTTGATTTTGTTGCTGTTTTCCATGTTAAAAATTGCATTTTAATACTTTATTTCTTGAGCACCATAGAATGTATACTCTGAAAAAAAATAAATCTGATTATCCAGTAATTTAAATTTCAAGTATGATAGGAAATACAAATGTTACTTTGAAGACAAGAATTTTTAATTGATCTGTATATAAAATATCAAACAAGGCAACACCTAAAATAATGACCTAACGACCTATCCAACTGGAAATGCCACTGTGTAACAGCTATTGCGTGTTCAATTTTTAGACTGTCCCCCCTCCCTCCCATTTAAATTTTCCTCCCGTGCTTTAAAGGAAAAGAAAAAATGACCCTTCACTTAGTTAAATGCTTGTTTTAATTATTAAAAACAAACAAACAAACAAAAAACAACAGCATAACAAATACACCATTTTATTCAGTTTGTAATTTTTTCCCATTTGTAATTCTTTACCTTTCAAAATATGTAATTAACTCCTAATATAGTTAGCCAACACACAATATAACACTTTCAAATCATCTGGTAGATGTTTTCAAGACTAAATACAAGTTATTACAAATCTTATTTAAAGTGTACAGTTTCTAAACACATATTTCTATGATCCGTGTATATATCTAGTAGTATTGTCTACCAGTGTGAGTGGATGGCAGTGCATCCTTTGGAGCTATGATTTATTTGCTTAACCTCCTTGGAGAGTTGGGATAAAATACTCCACAGTTCTCATATACTTCTCATATGAGAACTCACAGTTCTCATATTTATATATATATATATATATATGCAAATACATAAATATAAATTATTATTTATATTCTCTTTTAACAGGTTTCTAAACCTATGAAGTTTTTTGTTTGTTTGCTGTTGTTTTTGTTTGTTCTAATTATTGTTATTGCTATTTTTTTTGGATGACTGTTACAAGTTAAACACTTTCCCATGGTATTCTGTTGAAAGCTTAAGTGTGTACGTTCAGATTTCTGATTCCACTGAGAGGACCAGTTACCTAGGAGACAGTATTCAATTTGGAGCCACTATAATCTTTCCTTTCCTCTGGCCTTTTGTTCACGCTGAACTGTACATAAAAGAAATGGCATGCACCTAGATTTGAAGGGTTGAGGCTTATTTTGCTACCAGAATAGTTTTTCAAGTTGCTATATTTGAGAATTATGTAGGAAATGTTTATTTGAGACAGTGTAAACATCTAATAAAAATACCTTCAATGTAAAAAGTAATAATAAAAACCCCTTCTTTGTCCAACATATAATGAAATAGGAGTGAAAATTTTCAACAATAGCTGAGTGTGTAACATTCTATTTAATTTAACATATGCTGGAAGGAATTTAATTTTGAAAAAAATTAGTGATGTGCTGTCACCACTATTTTCATCAAAAATCCATAACACAGCATCATATGAGCCTCTATGAAGAAAATCAACTTTATCTCAGCCAAAACCATGAAAAAAACAGGTCATAAAAAGGCAACTTATATTTTTTGTAGAATTTCTGTAATATCCAATTAGTATGGCCACAGACAGAAACTTCTGTGTCCATTCAAGTATATTAAAAATAAGCATTTGCATGTATATTCTTCCTCTGTGCCTACTTTTAAACACCATAATGTTGGGCTGCAAATATATATTTCATTCATAAAAATAATTAGTCAGTGTTATCTTCAAAGAGATCAGTGAGTCAACTTCATTAAACAGGATATGGAGCTGTAATACTTGCCATACGCTGGAAGACAATTAATGGTCTGCAGAGGCAGTCCCTTCTGTTCTCCCCAGTGTACATGTAGCTGCCTCATCAAGGAACAGTAGCTGACACATTTTCTGATATAGTAAATAGCTTTCCAGCTTTTCAAATAAAGTTACACTCTGCCTTGTATGGAGTCCGGGGCCTATACATTTAATAAATCATCAGAAGTGCATTCCAGTTCTTTTTTATTGATTGCGTTTGCAGAGGAAAATTGAATCCATTCCTTGTCAAGGCCCCTAAACCTCATGTCATAAAGAAGAGGGAGAAAGGAAAAGATGGATGGAATTCATTGGAATTAGCCAGGAAGAATGATGCTTCCTATTGTGTGATGATGAATTTTATTTTTTCATCCTGCCTATATCAAATGAAAGGTAGCAGCTGAAGTACTTTGAAGAAGTAATCTTCAAAGACTTTTCTTAGCAGAATTGGAAATAAGCTTATTGGAGAGTTGTCTCAAAGTAGATTTTCTGTCAATTATCAGTCAAAAGCTCTTTCCTTTACAGAATGTTAACTCAAAAGGAAACATAAGTGTTTTTAGGATATGCATCATCTCAATAGGTGTGGCTATAAAACCTCTAAACATTTTGTTTTAGTTAAATATGCTTTTTAATAACAGAAAAAGAAGTGGAATTCTCACTTATATTCATGAGGCCAGTATAAACCCATGTCTTTCCAAATTAAGGTATTCTGACAAGTGGTGTGGTCTCTACTGTGAGCTATTGAAACTAGCACTGCCTTGATTTTTATGTGCAAATTGAGAATCATGATATTTTAGTGGAAGCCATCTGAAGAATAGTTTCGTTACTGTTTATGAGGTTTTTGCTTTATTTTCTTTGATTGACAAGTTTCAAATCCATTGCTGTAGGCTTAAGAAAGAATTTAGATATTGTTTTGAAATTGCCTATTACCAGAGATATTGCATTAAAAAAAAGAAGCAAGGTAACTGATTTACATCTTACCTTTTGAAATCCAGGGTGTGTTCTTTAGCAGAAGCAAACACGTAAAGTATGTTTTGGAAAAGCAAGTAGAAAAATAAACGATTAAAGCTGAAATTCCCAGCACCCTTTTCCTGTTCACTGTTCACTAGGTTAGTTAATGCAAATATGTGGTTATTCTACATACAAATAAGCTAATGAAGAAAACAAAAACAATCAAAAACAAAACAAAACAAAACAAAACAAAAACCCTGAATAAAGTGAGCAAGTTTGAGTTACAAATAGAAAATGCTCCAGGAATGTTTTTTTTTTTCAATTATCATACAATTATCCATTTGCATAACAGTCCCACCAAATAAACTCTGTGTTTCTTTCATACTATTAGTAGTCTTCTCCCATATTTATTTCATTTTACTTCTGTTTGGATGTTCTGCTCTTGTTGTTCACATTCAATCCACATTAGTATTTTATTTTCAATTTAATGAGTTTTTTTCTTTTCTTTTCCTTTTTTTTTTTTTTTTTTTTTTTTTTCTACAGCTGCAGGTTGTTGGATTTTTTTTCAAATGTGTTTTTCTCTGGGAGAAAATTGTCTAGAAGGAGGAGGGGGGGAGAGGGGAGGGTAAAGTTGGAAGTAAATAAGATTATTAAAATCTTGACTCTGATTGTGAGGCATCACTTCTCCACCAGTATTATAAATAAGATCCAGAGAGCCATACTTCTTACTTCATCTCCACAAATTTAATAAAGCGATGAAATTATTTGTTCCAATATATCTATTCGGTACTTTAGTACTTGGGTATTTTACTGTTTGTACAGTGTCTTAGTTTCTCCAGTTTTGTATATACATGTATTTTAGAAATATATTTGTATATGTATGAGTATATATATATGTGCGTGTTTGATGTACTTACATGTTCATAAATATAAAACTTTGCAACATATGTTTGTATGATGCTAGACACTCTTTGCAATTATATTTGTAAATATATGTTAATATGGCTAATATATCTTCATATTGAATGTAGTTCATTTGTTTGTAAGGTTGCTGTCTGAAGGAAATCTTTTCTTTAGAAATATTGTATTCAGTTTTGTACATGAGCAGGCATAGCCACTGACTGAGGAGAGCAATTATGAGAGTGAATAATTTAATATTATTTCTAATCAGATGTTTTACTGAATATGGGTATCAGTGGCCTGATCAGGGTGGTAAAGTAGCCAGATTTGAGGGTAAAGGCTGCAGCAATTTTAAATTAGAATCATAGAAGAGAATTATTGAATTGTTTAGTCTGGAAAAGACCTTCAAGATCATCCGGTCCAACCATCCCTCTACCACTAACGTCATCCGCTAAACCATGTCCCTAAGCACCATGTCCAACCCTTCCTTGAACAAACACCCTCAGGGACGGTGACTCCACCACCTCCCTGGGCAACCTGTTCCTTGCCTGACTGCTCTTTCCGAGAATAAATGTTTCCTAATTTCTAACCTAAAGCTCTCCTGGTGCAACTTGAGGCCATTTCCTCTGATCCTATCTGTGTTATCTGTGAGAAGAGGCCGACCCCCAGCTCCTCACAACTTCCTCTCAGGTAGTTGTAGAGTGCAGTAAGGTCTCCCCTGAGCCTCCTTTTCTCCAGACTAAACAGCCCCAGTTCCCACAGCTGTGCCTCACAGGACTTGTGTTCCACACCCTTCACCAGGTTCATAGCCCTTCTCTGGACGTGTTCCAGGACCTCGATGTCTTTCTTGTAGTGAGGGGCCCAAAGCCGAACACAGAACTTGAGGTGCATCCTCACCAGAGCTGAGTACGAGGGGAAGATCACCTCCCTAGTCCTGCTGGCTACACTGTTCCTGATACAAACCAGAATGCCATTGGCCTTCTTGGCCACCTGGGCACACTTCTGGCTCGTGTTCAGGTGAGCATCAGTCAGCACCCCCAGATCCTTTTCCTCTGCACGGTTTTTGAGCCACTCTGCCCCAAGCCTGTAGCATTACATGGGGTTGTTGTCACCAAAGTTCAGGACACGGAACTTGGCCATGTTGAACCTCATCCATCAACCCATCAACCCATCCAGTCCAGGTTGGGCCTTCCTACAGGGCCTTCCTACTCTCTGGCAGATCGACACTTCTCCACCAAATTTGGTGTCATATGCAAACTTAATGAGGGTGTACACATTGGTTAATGTTGTTATCGGTCTGAGGAATCTGTGGAGGACACTGAAATCTAAGTGCTTTGTCAGATAGTAAAGAGGTAAGAGTTACCATCTCTGATGTGCCTAAAGTAAGCGCCCTATGCTCCAATGCTCTGAATGCCGCTCGGAACCATTGGTATAGGCTTCCACTGGGCCAAGTACTCTGTATATCAAATGAGAAAATGGTAACATGAAGAACAGAAAAATCAAGTGTGAGAGGAAATTATTTGCTGAGTAAATAAATGGTTCTAATGACTTAATGGAGCTGCTTCTGGAAGTAAGATCTGAAACAAAGTCAAGCTTAGAAGGAGTTTAGAAAGGGTGCCTATAATGGTTAATTAGGCAGTAGATCAAACTGGTTCTAAAAGAGATGATGGAACAGTAAACATTTTAAAATGACAATGAACTTCTCATGGTACTGCAGGGTTTTATTCCCCTTTCTCAAATAAGCATATATTTTTATAATTACCTACTTTACAAAGAGCCAGGTACATACTATAAAGTTTATTTACAGGGAATGTCAAGGGTTGGACATTTAATTTGATATTTCTATAAGAAGCTGTACTTTCAAATAGTAATACTTTAAAAATCCTCTCAAAAACACATAAACCTTTCTGCAAAACACATGGTGTAGCAATTTCCTCCTTAACCTTTAAAAACAAGCCTATAAAATTTAATGTTACAATCTCTGTAGTACCTGTAACAACCTAATTTTTAAACTGTTTCAAACTGTCAACTGATAACTTTTAACCTGTCCTTACCCTACATATAGAATTTTGTACTGTGACGCCACTCATCTGTGAATGTGAACTATTTTTTCTTTCAATTTGACTTGCCCATTTGCAAGAGAACACAGTTTCTTTCTTGTGTGCAATACTGTAGTGTAAGCAAGATCTAAATTACAGTCTTGCCTTTCTTAGGATTTATATCTACATCTTCAGTTATTTTCAAATGTTTTTGTTTGTTTGGTTGGTTGGTTGCTGGTTTTGTTTTTTTTTTGTTTGTTTGTTTGCTTTATTTTCCCATCCAGTTCTCTTTACATTCTTGGCTTGCTAATCTAGGTGTTACTTAGATGCCATTAGGCATCACAGAGGAAGGAATTAGAGCCCCAACCAAAAAAACCACCATATTCTTTCTAAAAATAATGAATGTCAGCTATTGCCTAACATGAATAAGATAATGAGATATTTAGAGCTGATTAAATGATGGTGAAAAAGATTATCTATATCATCTAATACCATTTGAGAGTGTCTCCCAACATTTATCACAAAGGTGTAGAACACTAATATACATACATTTCGTATATTAGAAACAGAAACGGAAATAGAAATAAAAATAGAAAAAGAAATATATATATTTTTTTCATTAAAACAAACATCAGTACAGGACAACATTGTGAATATAAATTTCTGAGTAACCGCTTAGTGTTTAGCTGATCATGCTTTAAAATGTGAATTTCCTTGTATTTTAAATTCATCGTGGAACTGACCCACCTTATAAATATTAATGTTCACACTGCTGATCATTCTGTAAATGATCACATCTATAAACATGAAGATCTTGTTAGCATGCAGTAATGAGTGCATGTGGGTCCTACCTTAATATTTTAATTCAAATACTCATTGTTGTCTTTTTCCTGTAGAATTATTAATTGATCCCCATAAGGCATCAATTTGGAAAGGGAGATCTTTGTTAGCTTTTCTAAAATACTCACCTACTTTTGTTGACATCATTCTAGTATTTCATATTGTACTGTGCTGCGATTAATAGAAACATCAATTTTATGGGCCTGCTTTTACATTTCTAGAACAGGGAATGTTATCTAGAGTAACATCTCAAAAAACAAGTATTTTTAGAAGATACTGATTGTATTAATAAATCAACAGTCATTGTATTAATAATGCAATGGAAAGAAGAGAATGTGAGGAACTTAAAGAAAATTCCCAAGGAAGAGCAATGTATTTCTTTACATTTAAATTGTCGATTAGTTAAATGAAATATTGTTACTTTCCATAATGATTTAGTATGCTTTTTGCAGTCACTGCAACTTGAGTTAAGATGTAACTTTGTAACTCCAAATACATTTTGTTTTTGACAGCAACAATTGTGTTAAATGAACTCAACTGGACTGCTGCGTTGGATGATGTGTTCAAGCGGAACAGAGAAGAAGACCCCACTTTACTATGGCAGGTCTTTGGTAGTGCAACTGGCCTTGCTAGGTATTACCCAGGTAACTGAACTCTCGTAAGGAACTGCACTATCTCTCATACTGCCTTAAAAAATATTTGAATTATTTAGAAGAGATAAAAGGTACCTAAAGATGACTTTATTACATAGGTGGGTTTTCTGCGTATCAGAAATAACTCAATGACTGTGAACTTATTCTGGCATAAAGCTATTATGAGGGGGAGGAAACTGGTGGATGAAATACGTAAGTAATTGTATTTTCACAGGAAGAGAAACAGAAGATGGTGTCCTTTGAAAAACAGAACAGTTCAATAATATTTTTTTATATCACTTTCTGTGTGGTGTGTAAAGAATTGTGTGTAAACATTTGCCAATGAGATTTGTACCTGTCTTGTTTTTAAAAGTGATTGACAAGACAGATAATCTTATGGTTAAAGTCAGTGAAAATGCAACTGCACCATACTTATGTCCTGCAGAGTCCATGATCTCTGACAGTTACGTTTTTCCTTTTTGGAGCTAAGGCCAATGAATACAACTTGGTTATTTCAACCAGCATCTGTTTCACCTGTCAAAGAATCCTATTAGTGGATCACAGAAATTAATATAAATAGGTGTATATTTTATCAAATTTAGGTAAGCTGTAGCCTTAAATTGATATTTGATGTTCACTAGATAATGGAAAACCTTGTTTTATGGCAAGGCTTACTGTGCTACTACTGTTCTTTTTAGATGCTGTTGCCAATGACAGAATACTGTGTCCACTACACACAAGATAATTGTGTATAGTGTCTTATTTCTTTTGCCTACTACTGGTTAAGGAAGAACTTTGAGATCCTTTCTCTTCTGTTAAACAGGATTGTTGCTGCTTCTGAGAGTGAAGCTTTTACTGTATCATTAACACAACTGCTAGCATTGGCAGAGAAACTGCCTTAGGCTATTTTGCAGGAAGGAATATATCACAGCACTTGAATCCTGTTTGTTTTGTCATGGTAAATACTGATGAAATAAATACAGTGAGACATTGAAGAACAGATAATATTGAAAATGCTAATTTCATATTTCTTTATTTCCAAGGGTTCTGTTTCAATGCTTTTCAGATCTATTAGTAGTGAGTTTGGGATCATCATTTATCACCACTTATCATATAATGGTGTTTTCCAAGTGCTGAAAAAGAAATGTTTCTTAAATACATCTCTGTGGCAACCTCTGGGAAATTCATTTTCAAGTGCAAAATCGTATTATGTATAGAAAAATATATTCTTATGTCTAGCTAACCTGTCCACTTCAGATTCTTCACAGCACAGGAGACTCAGAATCTTTATATAATATTTCTTAGAGTTCCTCTATAAGATGGGACAAACTTGCTTTCCTTATTTTGCAGGTGGATGTGGTATTTGTATATACTCCATTAAACACATATTTATGTTAAGTATAAAACTCAGAAACTCGCACGTCCTGCTTAATCCTTAGCCACATGCCTATGTATTTATTAGCTGTCTAGTCCTGTCAGAAGATAAATTCATAAATCCCTGGTAATTCCCTTATCCCTAAATTTTACACACACACAGAGTAATCTGGAGCAATCTGTCAGGCCGTAAATTGTACATTTGTTGTTCTGTGCATCTTCTTCCCATTTTCTTCCAAGTATAGCTCAAATTGGTAAGCTCTTTGCTTTTTATATTTTTAATTAGGTGCAAATGTGCCCATCTCTCTCTTTTTGTGAACTCTGTCTCAGTTTGCAGAGACCTATCTAGCACACATAAAGGTTGTGAGAAGTGGAATCATGTTTCATATATTGGAAGGGATGCCTTTCAGATTATATTTTTGAAAATTATATTACAAATTGTCAAGCATTGCTTTGTTATGTTGGCCATAGGTAAGCCTTCTGCAAAGAGATGAGTTTCTCCATAGCAATGATATTTGTGAAAGAATTTGGAATTATCAAAAAACAAAATTAAAATGCATAGCTAAATCTGCTTATTATTAGCTGAGGTATATCTGTGCAGTCCTGTTTCTCCTAAAAACAATCTTCAGTACCTCTAAGCTGTAGAGTAATTCCTCAATCACAGGTTTCTTGAACTAATGTTTTTATTGTTTTTATCTGATAGTATCCCATTTCCTTGAGTAATGGGCTAGATGGCACATCACTTCTGCCCTCAATAGGCTCTGAGGCAGTCCTTGTCAACATTGTAAGCAGCAGTATTAAAGGATCATATTCGTGGTTGGATAGTGTGTGAAATACTTTATAAATGCAATTAAAAATATTTTTTGTTGCATGTATCCTGTTGTTTCCTACCTGTATTCCATTGTTGGTACTATTATAAACTCCTCTAGCATCCCACACATGATCTTGTATAATTTTCATCTGTGCTTTGTCTGACTCCTCAGAATATTTTTCTCTATCAAGGTGTCACATCATTTTCTTTCTGTCTGTGACCTGGGTTGAGACAACATTTAGACCAATTCCTTTTTTCAGATCTTCTTTTTTATAACAAATGGTATTAGGTTTAGATACAACAGTAATTAGATACAGTAAAATAGGAATCTCCATTTTATGTAAAATAGCTAACAGAATCAGAATGAGGAAGTAATGGTACCAAAGTATTCATCTCCTCTTATATTGTGATGTAAACAGTCCAAAGATTAGAATAGAAGAACTAGAACAAAGCTAAGTGTTACAAAGATTGCATACACACAAATATATTTTGACATATGCAGTGATAGCAGAACCAGTGCTGGGTGTAAAACTAAACTAACTGTACAGCAACTTCCTGTCTTTACCTCAGAAATATTAGAGACTACATAGAGGTAGACTTCTGTCTGTATAGATTAATAGATTATTTGCTTCATTCTGTTCATTAACTTTTTCCTTAGAATATACTCAGTTCATCTTTCATTCTTGAACACCAAGACAGAAATTGCAGAGAAGAGCCATAGATTCAGGATACCTCCGTGGGCCTCAAACTTAATTTTTCACCTCTATCAATCAGGCCTTTAGTCAGCTTAATGGAGTTTCCTTATACTAAGCTTCTCCTTCTTGAAATTATTTGGCAAACTGTGTATTGCCTTAAAATTTTTTAAAGAATAGTGAGGGTACTTAGTATTATCATTTTCATTAGTTTCAGTGGCAATGTATTTGTGAAGAGAAATGCAGTAATCTGATAGCATTTTAATGTGATCATTGAAATTACTAATTCATTTCAATCCAAATGGAACTTGCAAAGACATAAAATTGGAGGCATCACAACACAGTATTTCCAAATCCAAAGCTTCAATTTCTAGAATGCTTTAAAAAAACAGATGAAATAAAGTAGTGCCAGATGATAAGATATTGAATGCACCTGCATAGAATAGGTGAAAGAGATTAATATTTTGGAAGGATAAATCTCATTCAACAGATGGATCTTCTAATACAGAATGCATTAGAACTTTTTAAAGAGTAAAACTAAGTGAGAGTATTCACAGAATCACAGAAAAGTTGAGGCTGTGAGGTTGCAAGGGGCCTCTGGAGGTCATATATTCCAAGCCTACTGCTCAAGTAAGACATAATATACGCCTTTTTTTTTTTTTTTTTTTTTTTTAATAATTGATTTTTCTTCAGTGGCAGTAGCTCATGAAAAAAAATTAACTTTTTTTGTCTTGAAACCATTCCCTGTGGGTTTGCACATGTAGAACTTCATTGACTTCATGTAGACAGGAAGGTCCTTTAATACAGATCAGACTGCAGATTTAATTTATAATTAAGCACAGAGCTGTGGACAAGTCTGTTACACAAAAATAAATTAATTTAATTAAAGTAGTTTAATATGGTTTGACAGATATTAAGTTCCCTAAATTTTCTCAGGCATCTATCCAGCTAATTTTGTTGCTAAGTTTTAGAAAGCAGCTTTCCAAAAGAACAATTTACTATCAATTTTTTTGGCAAGCTTCTTGGAGACGTAGGTGCAAACCAATCACTTCCTCTTTTAGTCTTGAAATCCTTCTTAATTATAGAGCTAATGGGGATTATAATTGTTAATCAATGTTTCATTAAAATACTGCAATGGGAAGCATATTATTTTCACTGCAGTAATTACAAATTAAGCAAATTTTTTAAAGAAACACTGCTATTAATCACTACCTCATCTCTCTGTTTATTTAGTTTTGTAAGATGAAGATCCTGAATACAGGATGTATTTTGTTTTGGACTGTGGACTGCAGACATTTATTGGCAGCTAAATATGACATAAGAGACTTTATAGTTATAGCAATAAATACACTTAAGAAAGTTTGACTTCAAGATGTAACCAGAATAAAAACACACTCAATTTTGATGAATGTTTAGTAATGAAAAACTGTTGGGTCAGCAATGCCAACTCAGCTCTCTCAGGGAGGTATAGTAAGTAGTATTTGCCACAGTGTAATACTAGAGAGGTTATTAATGAAATGAGTAGTCTCAGATTCCAGCTAGTGTGTTTTATTTAGCAATAACACTTCCATGACAATCTGTAAATTGATTCAGTATCCTTTAATAAGAATCGTGGGATCTACATTCATTGTGGCAGTATTTGGTCTGCAGTGCAGTGAAAATGGCCATGCGCTATAGCTGGTCAAGATCAGATCAAAGCAGTTGAGACAACTGGTAGCAAAAATAAAACTGAAAAAGAGGTTCTGTTCTGTTACCAAATGTTCCAGATCTTCCCCCTTCCGTCTTGAAATTTAACATGGGGGGCTATGGGAACTTAAATTTAAAACTTGCTCCCAAAACAGTACATATGGCAACATCCACTATCCTCAAATGCTGCATAGCTCTGTGACTTCTTTTTTTGTTGTTGTTGTTCATTTGTTTTTCAAAGAGGAAAAAGCAGCCTCCAGCCTGCATCTCTGTGGGCTTTCGCTTATCACAGATCCCAGACATATATTTTTCATCTTCATTTGACTTACCCATGTTATAGAAGGAAGGAGGGAGAGATAAGGAAATGGACAGAAGAGGGTTTTGTTTTTACTTTGCCGAGGTTCATATAATTACAGGAAAGCCAGTAGTAAAAAATGCTACAGCGTCAACTTCTTAAGTGAATGTTTGAAGCTTCATACTCGTGAAGAAAAATAGTATTTCCTAAGGAGACCAACTCTTTTCCATGCTTCCTGGTGAACTAGACATGCAGCAGCATTTTGAGATGTTGGTAGTCCTGTCGTTTTTGGAGATAGCATTCTATTTCCCTGAAAAGTATTGAATTCAAGTTGGGAAGCTAAAAAAAAATCATGCTCCACAGCATGATTGAAGGAACAGCTCATGCTGACAGTCTCTTTGGATGGACGGCACCATGTTTTCTTTCATCTATAGTACATAGTTCTTCTAGCCTGTTCTGGGGGGCTTTATATTCTGAAACCCCTCTAGATTTTCCTGTGCTATACTGCATACTAATTTTCATCCTCCAAACACCCTCTGATGGGCAACAACACAACCTTCAACTTGCTTCAGATATTTTAAACTTCTTCCTCCTCAAAATAATTGTAAGGTGAAAAAGCAAATAGTTCTCACCTCTATTTTATTTATCACTATATACTAAATCCTTCATTCTCTATTAACCGCATGCCAAAACATCTTTATTTTTAAGTTGTTTTCGCTTGTTTTTCTCAAGTTGAGAGTCCATTACAGCTTATTTAAATGCTATACTAGTTCAGTAAAATCTAGCTTTTCTATAACATTTCTTTTCATCTTTCTCTGGTCTCAAAGCATGATCTAAAAGTAATGAAAACATCATTGTCCTCATTTTGCATATAAAAGAAATAGGGATAGAGAGATAACATGGCTTTCTCAGTGATTCTCTGAAGGTTAAGAAATCAAACCAGATATAGAAGCCAAGTTCTTTTTAGGCTCAGTGTACTACTGTTTTCATCAACTCATATTTAAACTCATAGCATTGTCTAAACATTGGCAGGTGTGTTAGTCATGTCACAATCTTTATATCATTGCTGGAGAGTACAGTGATCAGAACAGTACAGTTCTCTCCCTTTTTATCACAGATTAGCCTTGGTTTTAGTCTTACTTTGTTTATCTATCTAATTAGTATGATATGTTAAGAACCTTAATTAGGTAAAGTCTGTTTACATTGCTCATGCCAGTGTTTTACTATGATATTTTGATTTTCCTATCTAATTAGGGCTTACTAAATATTGAATGAAGAAATTTTACAGAAAAAGAAAGAGAATGGTGCAGTTGATTTTCCAGAAAAAAAAAGTATTTTTGCTCCTAAAGTCTTAAATTCTTGGATTAAATATATGGATAGAGGATAGCTAGCATTGTCTTTTCCTCTTAATAAAAAATAAAACTAAAAAAATCTCCAGATGTTAACAAAGCAGGTCTCACTCTGCTGCTGAAGCTTTCCCTTCTCAGACAAATTAATAATGGAACAGGTTTGAAAATCAATTTCTAATAAAATAAAGTGGTATCTCTCCAAATAAAGGACTTGCTGTGCACAGCTGCTCTTGTGTTAACCATTAATGGCAAGCAATAGTGTTGCAGCTATGATATTGAACTCTCAAAGAAAGTCATTACTGAAGCAGATACTAAGAGACTAGAAAGCCTAAAAAATCCATACAAAATGAATCAAAAAGCCTTGAAAAACTAAGAACTTCACTTTTATTTTTTTCAAAAGGCTTCATATTTTATAGCTGACAGTTCCTATTAACAATTCAACATTTAAAGGAGCCTTCAGAGTTTTTCAGAGTTTTTAAAAAACAAACAAACAAACAAACAAAAAAAAACAACAAAAAACAACAAACCAGCTTCCCCAGTAGTGCAGCTTATTAGCACAGGTAGTGTGTAGGTTGGATAATTCTGCTTTTTGCACTGTAATAAGTATATTTGAGCATTACTCACTTCCTTTTTTCTTGACATCTAGGAGGAGAAGACATGGGCTGGCATAATTTTGTTCTAACCATACTCTTGATATGGCAAATCTTGCAAGATGGTCATTTTTCAAAACTGAAGTGCTGAATATTGTGGTTGTGTGAGCAAATCCACCCAGTTACAGGCTAATGTGTTATTTCTAGTGAATTAATCAACACTGAAGCCACAAATCTACCATAACTTCATTCTGAAGTTCATGCCATCTCTGTTTTTATAATACAAATTGAAATCTCCAGAATTTTCCCTAGAAAAATGCTATCTCGGTGCTTCTGTAAATCTTCTCAAGCTTTAAGGATGCTTCATCCCCCTTTGGGTGAGCAATACATTTATGGAGGATGAAATTCAGCCTATAGGGCAGAAATAATTGCCTACAAACTGAGATAACACAGACACCTGAGGAGCTAATTTTAAGTTACAGACTGAAGTACTCATGGTTCAGATCACTTTTATTTTTTTATTGTTTGTTTCTGGCATCTTGGGATGAATAAAACCATGGATTTGGTTACATATGGCCTGTTCCCATGTAAAACTTACTGCTGGACTGATTGGGAATGAAACACAGCCCAGTATTATTCATAAACATATAGTAAATACATTCTGCAAAACCTCTGTGAGATGATTATTCTCTTTTTTTTTTTTTTTTTTTTTTCTGTACGGTGACGATACTATAAAAGTCACAGAGGACATTACACAGAGCTTTCTTTGTTAGGTAGGTTTTACCTGAAAACAATTTTAGCTCTTGGCAATTTCAAGTCACTGTCTGAATAAAATAGTTAAGAATTAAGTAACTGTATTCAGTCTTGTCTTAACATCTTCTGTTCTAGCATGGAATTGGTGAGGAAGGGGGGAATAGTACTAATCAGTTATTCTTTCAAGTCATCATTCTGATAGATCTTGAGTCTTAAGTATACTGGTGCAAAGCACTTTATGATGATTAATGTTAGGGATTATTAAACTTATGGCTGTATTTATTTTTACTTACCATGTTGCATAACTATTCACATTTTACTGAAAAATAACAGAGTAATTCTGCAAACGTGCTGCTGCCACACCAAAATTCACACGACATTTTTCTGAGTAGTAAGCTGAGGAATACCACATTTCCCAGCCTGCATGGGCTATTCTGTACCTGAATGCACTTTTGTCCACATGAACTCACTAAAAGATGAGAGGGAATATGAAATGAAGCTAAGAGCTGTAGGTTGCAGAACAAACTTTGTTCCATTATTGGAAGTCTTCACTGAATCTGGCATAGGGAACTGAGTGGTCTGTATTTATGGATGTTTTGAATATCCATATGAATGTTTTCCTGAGAGACAGCTTTGTAAAATTCACCTTTAACAAATACTTGTTTGTCTAACCCAGTAAGTGCTGCATTAACGTTTACTACCTAATGCCCTCTGAGGTGGAAAGGAAAATAAAGTTTGAATAAGAATAATATAATTCTGTCTGGGATTTGATAATTGGCATTTGTTACCTGTCTTACTATCAATTTTTAGCCTCTTTCCCCAAATATGTTACAGGGATGTAAAGCTGTTAATAATTCATCTGCACCTCTTTTCTTCTTGTGCAGGCATACCTGAACAGTAGAACAGGGCAGATGTAACAGGTCTCATTCATTAGGACTTTAGAAAAAGTCCATGACACTCTCCCGTGCCTCTTTGTTTTCCCTGCACGTGCCATAATCATCAAATGAGTTAGAAATGGGCAGATGCAGTCAGGATGTCCCTTGAGCAATACTTTCATTTAGGCTTCACCCCAGGACAGCTTCTGTACTGCATGAATTAGTTTTGTATATAATCAACAAAACTGAGGATTTCCACTATGTGTGCGGACATAACAGAAAAACATGCCTTGCTCATGCTTGAAATATAGCCAGACCTACAACATCCATAATGCAAACAGCACAAATAGGAAGGATATCAAATCCAATGAATAATTTGTAAAATATTGAATTAACCATATGCCAAACAAGAAAATAATCAAAGGATGAATAAAGACTAATGTATGCACCAGAGAATTGTGTAGTGTTGACATAGTTCAAAAATATTACTATGCAACAATGAAGTACACCAAAGGTGATCTCTTCAAGATGTTTTGTGAGCCAGATTCCAGGGCATCTGTTTAAAATGTACATTTTAAACAATAGGCTCTATAGATCAACATATAAATCTGAAGATCACCAATCTTTATTTTTTTAGGAAAATGTCTAATCTTCTTGTGTATTTCATGTTTGCTTTCACCTTTATACATGAGGCTTTAGACAGTAAGACCCAAGCCAGTTTCCCCAAATGACTTTATAGGGTGTTCTGTACATAGACCAAGGCAATGCATGTTTGTTTGTTTGTTTGTTTGTTTTTAATTTATTTTTATTTTTAGAGTTGTCAACAACCCTTCTAATTATTTTTGACATAATTATAAATCCATAATTAATTATTTTTTGCATAGACATTATCATCTTTAAAAATTGATAAAAAATTAAATTGGAGCAAATTAAAAATAGATTGTAGGAGATCAAGTGTCTTAAGGGGATTTCAGTTTCCTAGTAATAGCAATTTCAATAAGATCCATAAATACTCAGAACATCACCAAAACCAGTGAATAAATGTGAGCCCATTCAAAGCCATCTAAAATTAAAAGTGTTAATCCAGAGAGAGGTTAGGATGAGTGAATAATGCAGTTGTGTTAATTCTTGAGGTTGAAGTGGGATTTCAGCACTTCCTTGGTGTGAATGAAATTTTAGACACTAAGAGCCGAGTCCTTATTTATGTTTAGCCATGCAGAGACTTACTACTGGATTGCATTTACTGTTGTAGAAAACATCATAAAAATTAGTAGAGCTGTTTTCCTTGGTAAACGTTGTATTTCCTAATTTGTGTTTGTACGGTGCAGTAACCATTAATTATGTGATGATAAATTATGCAGCCACAGAATAAATCCAGTAAATTTCCCTCAAATGGAAACTTAAGCTTGTAGGTACTTGTTAAATTTATTTCAAAAGAAGGTAATATATTAATTGGGAAAAAAGTATTGATATGTGGCACAGGAAAAGCTGTTTTAATGGTATAGTAAGAAATAATGCTTTTAAAGATTTTCTCTAAACCTCTGTGAAACTGTTGACAGTCTTTCCAAGACTGTTCAGACTGAAAGAGCCAAGCAAATTAAAACCAAGCAGCAAAATTTAGCTATTGTGTTCATCACTCATTCTGTCATCCCAAATGAAAAACTGTAAATATGATCACTCGCTGGAATCTCCAGAAGGAAAGGCATAGTCTGGGTGAATGTCTGCCCTGCCATTGTGCTATTCAACATACTAATATAGATAGAGCCAGAAAGGCTCAGTTTCAACTTTGTGGCAATACAGAAACCTACCGAAAAAAAAAAAAAAAAAAAAAAAAAAAAAAAAAAAAAAAACAAAAAACATAGAACTGAGTGCAAGACTTAGTAGAGTCTTGAGACTTCATTTTACTCTGTCTCAAGCAGAAGTTTTGAGTGTTCTCTCCAAAGGGGGGGGGGGGGGGGAGAAGGTTTGGCAGGGCAGGGAAGGGAAGGGAAAGGTAAATAATAATATTGTTATAGAGACATTTTACTACTTTTAGAAATAAAAAAATCAGGCATGACAAGTTTTGTTGCTTAGTAGTTCTTTGCAAGTTCAAGTTTGCCACTTCGTGTTTCCGAAAGATTTGTCTTGTTATAATTGGTCTAAAGGGCCTGATTACGGAGCGTATTCTGTCAAGGCAATTGGTGTCGACCTCAAGGAAATTATGTGCTCGTATGTCAGGTGTTACTATGTCAGCATACTTTTGTAGCTTTCAGATTTTGCAGAAAAACGTAACTGGATTATTTCTCATATTGTCTTTTGTTACACAGACAAAATGCAGTCAAATTGCATATACCTAAGTAATGATACCTAAATTACTAAAAAAAAAAGCAAAACAACAAACCAGCTAACAAACAAAAAAAAACAAACATATACAAGCCTTGAAAATGCTATTCTTTCCTTTCTGGAAATTTCAGAGACCTTATTCTCTTTTGATTGCAAAGGACCTGACAGGTGGTCTTGTGTTAGTTCACACACAATAGTGCTTTAAAGTGGAAGGTTCTTTTGGTGCACAAATATATATATTATACTGATAAATGACTTGTGGGTTTTGCTCTTTTTAAATGTTCTGGGAACTAATGTACCAACTCAAGTCATGGTCAGTTCATGGTCACTTAAGGAAAGGTTCATTTAGTAAAATCAAAAATAGGCAGCTACTCAAAGCTGGTGTCTTTTTTTTTAATATTGATGGAGATATACTTCTTCCCATTCGTTTTATATGGTGCTTTTTTTTTTTTTTTTTTTTTTTTTTTTTAACAAAGCATCCTAGAACTGCCTATAGCTCTCTTTATTTCCTAGACAGAAAGATGATTAAGATCAGGAAACAGCTTTCCCAATGTTGATGGCATACAGTGAGAAATCAAATTGCAATACAGTTCATTTCATGTAACTTTTCACTGATTTTTTTCATTTTGTTTCTTTGTTTGTTAAGTGGTTAAATGGTTTTGAAAGGCTCATTTTCTTCTTCAGTAAGAAAAAGATGCCTACCCTGCTGAAAGTTATGATAAAGCTTAGATTAAATGCTTAGAAGACATTATTAATTTTAGTATTTTCTTTACAGACATGGATATTTCTATCTCACTTTATTTTCAGGAAAGATGATACATTCGTATTTCTTTTCTAAATTGTCTATGTAGGTACAGCTCTTTTGAGCCAATGGATAATTTTTTTAGATATATAACTGAGAGCATAGATGAGCACAGTATTATTACATCCAACATTAATTAAGTAATAAGTGGTTTTGAAATAAAGTACTTTCTTGTCCAAAAATAATTATTCCGTATTCTAAAATGCTTCAGTTGAAATTCTGGTTCCATTGAAGTCAGTGGTCAATTATAGTCAGTAACTATCTCTTCAACACAATTTGGCCCTTTAAAACCTTTATCTACATTTATTTTTACCATATTATATTATACGCTTGTATATATAGTGGTATAAGTATATAGTTCAAAAACACATTGCAATAACACAATGCTTTTTTTTATCAATATTGAATGTTGGTTTATTAAGTCTATGATGTTTATTCATTTTAAGTGTTTAAAAATACTTAAGATAAATTTACTTTATACAACAATATTTTTTTCCTAGCTTCCCCATGGGTAGATAAAAGTCGAACTCCAAACAAAATAGATCTGTATGATGTTCGCAGAAGACCATGGTAAGCTTTCCTTAAAGGACTGATATATATAAATCTCTTGCTTCCTAAATATGACTTTAAAGACAAAATTTTTAGATTATTAATATGTAATAGTCATTACTTTTAAATACTACTGTTTTCTTCATATAAACTCAGTTAATTCTTCTGAACAGCCAATGTTCAAATTATACTACTTGTTATGCAGCATCCACTGTACTATGTCATAGTGTTGCCTTACATGAAACATTTCATAGGTAGATAATCAAATATCAAATAAGTGTTCGTATAAAATGTGCCAAAATCAGATGTAATTCAGATTATCAGACTGAGCCAATTTTTCCAGACTTTCTGCAAATGCTTACAAATATTTCTCGGTGGTTTAGACTAGCAAAAGAATCACTAGACAAGTAAAAGACAGAGAACAGTGGGATTGTTTCTCATGATATTTTTCTTTAAGCTTCTCAAGGCGTAATGTATACTGATCCTTGGATCAGTAGTAGTTGAATAGACTATCTCAAAGGACAAAGTATTTTTCCCTAAACCTGACTGATGCAATAATTAATCTGTCATCAAGACTTTTAGCTCTGAAATAGTGTACGTGCTTTTCAGTTATCAACATATAAAAATAGTGAATTTTAATCAGTATACCCTATTTTCAGGCTTCGCAATTGCAAAAAATTGGTTTACTTAGAAGGAGACATAGCAAGAGAGAAACTGATGGCATATGGTTTTCTACTAGTTACAATAAGAGGATTTTTTGTTGTTTTTGTTAAGATGGGTAAATTTAAAGATTGCAAAGTGTTGAGAACACACAGCAAATGTGTTTTCAAACATGAGTCATTCATATTCTCTGTTTATTTCAGGTATATCCAAGGAGCAGCATCTCCCAAAGACATGCTTATTTTAGTTGATGCGTAAGTGTTTAATGTTTGAATGTTGACATTAGAGAGATAAAAGTTCTTAGATATATTGAACAAATCTCCGTATGCTGAAAAAGGAAGAGATGATTAAGAATTCCATATATGGAAGGATTAAAAATTGGTATTAAACAAAATAAACACATGGGAAAATATATTTCCAAAAAGCCCAAACCAAACCTACATGATATTTGAACTTTGTAGAAGGAAGTGTGTTTTTTATTCATTTAGTATTATTCTGCTTTCAGTTTCTTAATAATTAATAATCAGATGAAAAATTCTCCTGTGCATGCTAAGATTTGCTGTAAAACACAAAATCAGAACTAGAAACAGAAAAGTGGATTTAATCATAATTTCATGAGCCTGAAGGATAAGAATTTGTGCAGACTTCACGTTTTACTGTACATATTTAAAGATCAGTTTCTATAAATCATTAATTTGCAAGCAATATTTCCATAGATAAAATTCCCTTTGAAAGAAATGCAAAATAAAACGAAAAGGAATATTTTGTGTGTGTGTGAAGGTTACATTTTTCCAGTATACCTCTATTAATTTGTCCTTATTCAGGTTATTCAGTAAGGATACAAAAGAAAAATGCTATTTCACAATATGGGAAATGTGCAGCTACCTTTTCTGATTTCGTATATAAAAATCATCCCATGTTTGGTGTTTATACTGAGATATTTATTCAATGCAGTGTAGAAATTGAGCAAGGAAACTGATAACAAAAAAACTCTCTCTTTGCCTTGTCAAGGCTTCTTTTGTTTAGACTAATGTCAAAGGACTGAAGGAAGCACTGAACTTGATGTGTCAAACAGATTGCTTTATACTGATAGAAATGTTCAGAGAGAATTTGCATTTAATGGTTTTAAATGTGGTGAAGTGCTTTCAGTTCAGGAGAGAGGTTTATCAACATTTTTTATTTCTGCACTTTAAGTTGGGTTTTACCTTGAATCAAGGTAAATTGATTTGGGTATCTGAAAATTTAAAGCTGTAAATCTATGTGTAGGAGTATAAAATGTTCAGATAATGCATTGGTTGAGTGTGGTAAACTGGCTCAGATTTTCTGAAAAGAAAGTGAGCAAATGATGTATCATTATGACTTAATCATAGGCACAAGATTGTGGCTTGGAATGCCAGTTTTGGACTTTTTTTTTTATTGTAATAATGCTATATCATTAATGGTGTGTTGGAGAATTTAGGAGAATGATTGGAAATTCAAGTGTGAAAGTTGCTGAAAATGCTGTTTGGTGCTCTATATTTTCTTTGCATATTTAAAATACTTTTTTAAAGTGATCATTTCTCTTATCCTGTGGATTTCTGTTAGGAGTGGAAGTGTCAGTGGACTGACATTGAAGCTGATCCGCACGTCGGTCATTGAGATGTTAGAGACCTTATCTGACGATGACTTTGTGAATGTAGTTTCGGTGAGTATCTGTTTCTATAAAAAAATTTGCGTTGTCAACAAAGCTGTAAGCAACCTATTTATCAATGCCAGCTTTGAGAACCTGCTAAGAGACCTAAGAAAAAAATAATACAAAATATCACATTTGCCTAACTATTTTCTTGTAAAGTATAATGAGAGCCATAGAAGTCATAGATTCAACAATATGTGTATGTTTGAATGAAAGGCCAATAAGCTGCAGCAGAAAAGGAAGCAGTTAAAGCAAAAGTCATTTAAACAAACTTCTGTGTAGCCAAATTGTCCTTTCTGATATATTCTGATATATTCTGATATATTCTGGTCTCTTTAATGGATCTACTCGATTGGTACATGCAAATCCTCTTGAAATAGTTGGTGGTCCCCTGATATTATGTTCTGTTTCAAGAGTCTGTTTTTGGAGATACAATGCTACAGAGGCAGTAGGGGGGTTTCTTTCATCCAGGCTGCAGGCAGTGGAGATGCCTGTGTTAGCTGATGAAGAGATGTACACTTTGTACATCCAACCTGCCAAAGAGGTTGTTCCTGAGAAGTTCTACAACTAGTAATTTGATGGTAGCAAAGCAATTTTTCTCATAATAAAGTGTCATGGTTTTGGCTGGAATAGAGTCAATTTTCTTCACAATAGCTCATGCAATGCTGCATTTTGGATTTTCGATGACAATAATGGTGATAACACGCCAATGTTTTAGTCATTGCTGAGCAGAACTTACACAGAGCCAAGGATTCTTCTGCTTCTCATGCTGTTCTGACAGCAAGGAGGGTAGGGCTGCACAAGGAGCTGGAAGGGGACACAGCCAGGACAGCTGACCTCACTGGCCAAAGGGATGTTCCACACCATATGGCATCATGCTCACCAATAAAAGCTGGGGTAAAGAAGGAGGAAGAGGAGGATGTTCAGAGTGATGGAGTTTGTCTTCCCAAGAAACCATTATGCGTGATGAGCCCTGCTTTCCTAGAAGTGGCTGAACACCTGCCTGCCTATAGGAAGTACCTGGTTTGCTTTGCATGCATGCTTTGCTTTTGCTTACCTAGTGACCAGTCTTTATGTCAGCCCGTGAGTTTTCACAGTTTTACCTTTCCAATTCCCCCTTACATCCCACATGAGAAGAGTTAGCGAGTGGCTGGGTAGTGCTCATCTGCTTGCCAGGGCTAAACCACAACAATAAGTAATATAATAGAGGGGGAGATACATGTAGGGACTTAATATACAAAATTTGTTCCCAGAGACAGTGTACATAATATGAAGGTCAAAGGACTGGTGCAAGGAAGGTAGGATTGTAAGGATTACCAAATGAAGGAGATGCTGGCATTTTCAGGGCTGGATTTCCAGCAGCTAAGATCTTTCAGAACATCATCTAAAACTTCAGTGATATGTGTGGTTACTACACTTGACTACTAGCCTTAAAACTTCTGTTTCTCTAAAAAAAGATTTTTTAAATATTTCTTTATAATAGTTCTTTATTTATTTCTTTATTTGTTGTGGAGTGGCATTTCAGTCTTCTTAATACTTGCATGGAAATTGAAGTGCAAATTCCTGGTTTTCTAAAAAAGGCAGAAGGCAAAATTGTTTTGGGGAGAGGGAGGTTGTTATGGGCTACTTTCAGTTTTCAGGCTCATACCTTGAATGCCATGGTCTAGCCTCAGGCAAGGCGCTTTTTTTTTTTTTTTTTTTTTTTTTTTATGAAGTTGCTGAATTGTAATACTTTGATTCTAAGGATTTAGGATAGGAGCACTGGCATACTCTTAATGACAAGAGACAGCCTGCATGGTGAGTAACTCTACAATGATTTTGAAGGTAATTTTCAACTTCTACAGATGTGTTGTAGCCAGCCTGCAGGGAGAAAGACCTGAAATATCACGATCAGAAATTTCTTTGAACACCACTTATTGCTTCATCTTTTGCTGTCAGTCTAGCTAGACTTTTCTCCAAGTAGTAGAGGGAAGATTTTATTTGCAACGGCATTTCCTTTTTTCAAGTTTTTCATAGTGAATTAGATGGTTTTCTTTAGTCTAAATTTCAGTAAAAAAAAAAACAAACACCTTTTTATTATTAAAAGAAAATAAGCTTTTCTGCAAAGCCATTAGACAGCTGAACTCTGTTCACTGTTTTATTTGTTTGTTTGTTTGTTTCTTAAAAAGAAGACTGTAATCCTAAACTGATAGAAATTGGTTACTGTAATCAATGCAACTATGCCAGATTTTGTCATTTGAAGGTGTGGACCCATACTGATTCATGCATTTTTAACAACTCTTTCTTTCATTTACTCTAAGCTGGCCAGAAATAATGTATCTTAATGCTGTAAGGTAGTAAGATAGTAAGGTAGTAAGTCTTAGAATTAGGATATTTTATGAAGTAAGTTTCAGTGTTATTACAGTGAGGTCCCAAGGTTGGGATTTGTTTCAAAAAAGGACTAGAAATTTTTGAAAATTTTCTGGAGCACATTTTCCCAGTGGTTTGTAATTTTTAACATGTAAGGACCTTTTTTTCTTTGAATGAAATTAATACATCAGAGCCACTTTTTGATATTTGACTTCAGAACCAAAGAGGACTTTTTTCTTGAGCTGCATTCATCTTCAGAGGAAAGCAACACTCACAGAAGTATACATAATAGAACATGCCATCTCTAAGTATTCTATAAAGTGATATTTGACGTTGTGCATCTAAGATTTAAAATTCCATATTAAATATTTTTAGTATTGTAATTACTTTCCTATTACCTGTTTCATGTATTTAGATGACTTACACATTGAAATTGTGGGAGAGATTGTGTTCTGATATTTTCTTTCTGTAACAGAATGAGAATCATGTGCTGTAGATAAGAAACAAAAGATTTTACTATTACAGGTGAGAGAAGTAAATCCTGAAGTCTGGTCTTTTTTAGGATTTTAGGTTAGATTTCTCTATTTTTCCACAGTCTGAGCAAAGCCTCAAACCAAAGTTAAGTACCGAGAGGACACTGCTTAAGATGATGTATTATCACATTCAGTATAATTTGTTCTTAAGATTATTCACAGGAGCGTATCACATGCAAAATTTTATAAAGCATTTATCCATTGTAATGTTGGTATTAGTTGCCATACAGTTTTCATGTATGTCTTCTTTTCATGTTTGATTGAAATGTACACCTTTAGCAAAAAGCTGTATGATTTATTAGTTTGTTGTACTATGTTAAAAGTCAGACGGCTCATTAATTTTTGTCTGTTTTTATTTATTATTATTTTTTAATGATCTGAGGATCATATGGAAGAATAACAACAGAATCACAAAATCATCTGTGTTGGGAAAGACCTTTAAGATCAACAAGTCCAACCATCAACCTGACATCCTAAGTCCCATGACTAAACCATGTCACCAAGTGTCACAGCCATGTGTATTTTAAATACCACCAGAGATGGGGACTGCAACATTTTCCTGGGTACCCTGAGTGTGTTAGAGAAAAAGACATAATTATTCTACACTGGAATTCTACACATTATTGTATTCCATAATAGATAAGGCATATCTAAAATAAATCTATCCCCATTGGTTCCTTCATAATCCCAAAAGATCAACTAAAGTGTTTTGATCTAGGTGAAGGAAATGTAATTTGTTCATTATGTTTCATGCTATTGCTTAAGGACGGTTTCTCTTGAAGCATCCTGGTATTAGAATGGCATCATTGTCTAATTAAAAGCCCCCCCCCCAAAGATTATAATTTATAGTTAACACAATATTAGTGAATTGATATATGAATACTGAAAATTATCTGCAATTTTTTCTTTCCCTTCTGGATCTTTTGGCCAAGAAATCAACAGTTGTTTTATGGTTTGTTAGATTTAATAACCATAGAGTGTTTTTAATGAGGTTTTGAGTTAACTGAAGAGCTGTTTTACTGCTAACCTCTGCCAAGATGTTGTCCCACAAAACCCATATGTGTGATGATTCATGCCCACAACTGAGACATGGATTTAAGCTTATGCCAATCACTTCTAGAAAGTGACAGGATGATTTAATCAACCATGCCTGGTATATGGAGAAATCCTGGGAAACAAAAAGCTTAAAAGTGGATGTGCTAAAATACATTAGTTCTACTGATTTAATATAGTTCTTGCATTTATTTCCAGAGAAAAAGGGCTGAATGAACTGTTAAGTCATGTAAAGACTGCCAGGGGTTAATGTGTCATGATTTCCTCTGGGATTTGAATTTTTCTTATCTGAAGTGCTGTGCTTTGTTGCAGAAAGAAAACCTGCTGTTAGACAGAGCTTAAATGTATGAGTAATACAGCTGTTTTCCCACTAATCCGGTTATATGCTTTGATAGCAGTAAGTGGTAGATGATAGGGGCAGTAATTCCATCCCAGCACGCTATGATTTAGTGACTTGGTTTCAAATGTTGACACAGAGAGTGTAATTTGTTTATGATTGTGGGTAGGCTGCAGTTTGCAGGAGAAATGTATTGCAACTTCAAGTCTGTAGAGGTGGGGAAAACCACACAAAGAAAAACACAACTTATAGCAACAGACATGTTAAAGGTCAGGAGCCATAGGACTATTTAGAATCATTTAGCCTTTGTAAAAATCCAAACTAATATGTACTGTTTAGGAGCTAGAAATTAAGTGTTATGAGTATGCTAGGGATAAGAGAATCATACTATAGGAAAATTGAAAGCTCATCTCCTGCTCTTGTGCAGTTTTGCACAGGGACTAATCAGAGGAAAGGAGATTCTGGATTAAATTATTTCAGTGAAAAAAACATGCAAACCTTATAAGATTATTGTTGGGGATCATCAAAGCAGTCTATGGAATATACACCTTTCCCCTGGTTGCTCACCTTTTTACTTTGTTCACCTTACCCCCAAACCGATGCAGCTTTATGCCTTGCTAATTAAAATATCTATTAAAATATTATAAAACTAATAAGAAAAAAGTTCAGCAAAGAGCTTTTCAGTTTATTAAAGGGCTCCCTTTTCTTTCTGTTGCATGTTCCTTCATGTGCTCTGCCTTTCAAATTGCATCTGTATTCTCATAGATATTCTCATAGAATGTATCTATTCTCATAGATACAGGGTAAAATTTTTTCCTTCTAGGAAATACTTTCTTTAAGGTCATTTAAAAACTATGTAAACATGACGTGGGTGGAGATCATAGCCTGAAATCTTATTGAAGGAAGGAGGATACTAGATTTTCCAATGATGTTATGCTTATGCATTCTTTGTTAAATTTAGAATCATAGAATCATTAAGGTTGTAAAAGACCTCCAATATCATCTAGTCCAACAATTGGTGGGGGCACCAATGTCACCCACTAAACCATTTCCCTAAGCACCACGTCCAACCTTTCCATAGACACCCCCAGTGATGGTGACTCCACCACCTCCTTGGGCAATCCGTTCCAATGCCTGACTGCTCTTTCTGAGAAGAAATGTCTCCTCATTTCCAACCTGAACCTCGCCTGACGCAACTCGAGGCCATTCCCTCTTGTCCTATCACTAGTTATCTGTGAGAAGAGGCCAACCCCCAGCTCCCCACAGCTTCTTTTCAGGTAGTTGTAGAGACTAGTAAGGTCTCCCATGAACCTCGTCTTCTCCAGACTAAACAGCCCCAGTGCCCTCACAGGACTTGTTCTCCAGGCCCTTCGCCAGCTCTGTAGCTCTTTTCTAGACATGATCCAGGGTCTACATGTGCTTCATGTAGTGAGGGGCCCAAAACTGAACACAGATCTTGAGGTGCATCCTCACCAGGGCAAGGTATGCCAGTACAGGGGGACTATCACCTCCCTGGTCCTGCTGGCTACACTATTCCTGATACAAGCCAGGATGTCATTAGCTTCCTTGGCTACCTGGGCACACTGCTGGCTCATGTTCAGGTGAGCATCAATCAGCACCCCCAGATCCTTTTCCTCTGCACAGCTTTCAAGCCACTCTGCCCCAAGCCTGTAGTGCTACATGGGGTTGTTGTGACCGAAGTGCAGGACCCAGCATGTTGAACCTCATGTTCAGCCATGTTCATTTGTTTGAGTGTATCCTTCTGTTTAATTGGCAAAAATATTTTAGAAAGCTCTTTAAAATTAAATTCAGTCAGTTTTCTTTATTACTTTACATCCATTTAAAGTGTCTCTAGTGAACCTTAAATTAAGTTACATACTCAATAGATTAACACTTATTTTCTTCTTGTATTTTGGATTTTTGACCCAGATAAGTTAATAGCAGTTAGTTTTTCTAAATAACATTGCTCTTTGAAGATGAAGAAATAAAGCATGATAATGATATTAGTGTGAAATATTAGCACTGAAGTAGTTGCATGGTTGGATCTAGAAGGAAGAATAGAAAAGGACTCCTGTAATTAAGATGCCTGCCAGCAAGCTTGCTAATTTCTCCAGTCCTTATTCTCCCCTTCTCCATAATGGACAATAATAAGGAGAAAATCTAAAAATGCCTGCCATCTTTTTCATTATTTGGCAAACTAAAAAATATAAGCAAGTTCCCACTGCAGCTCTGCATAAGCATCTTTCCTACTGATTTAATCCAGAAGCACTTCAGGTAATCAATCACCGTAGCTCCAGTCAAGTATACAGTCTCCTCTGAGTCATAGCTGTGTGAACAGTAAACAAATATATATTATTCCATTTTTTTTCAGTGAAAAACAAGATAAAGCCATGTTTAAAGCTGAGTGTTGAGCTTTACTCATGATTCTCTTAACCATGATCCATCCTATTCTATCGTGACCTTGCAGTTTTTCTTAAATTTAATGGCTCACTTTCAAGGCAAGGGAGAACAATGATAGCTACAGAGAAACACATTTTCACAGCAGCATTTCTTAATGGAAAATCATTGGCATTCTTTAATGGAAAATTGTTATCTTGAACTTTCCCTAGTCAGAGAGCAAATGAATTGTTTTACATCTTTTCAAAAAGTATTATTGATTTTGATGCATCAGTCAATCAACGCATTGTTGATGCTGGACTGAAGCGAAGCTTGTACAAGTTATGATTAAAATATTATTTAAATTCTGCATTACTAATAATTACAGGAAGAGCTTGCCTATGTATCTGTGAAATTAGATGTATGGGAAATATGTCTGGAGGACCTGTTTAGCAAATGTCATGATAATGAGTGTTTTGCAAATAACAATGTGGGCAATTTGGAGAAACCAAAAAACTGTGGGCAATTTTGGGGAACCTGGAGAAAATTTGGGAACTATGGAAATCCAGCAATTGTTAATAAATTAGAAAGAATTGTCTTTATAAATGGGTTAATGAGAGTAGGAACAAAAGGAAGAAATGCAATTATATAAAAGATCTCATAAAATTTTTGTCTGTCCACATAATTAGAGTTTCGTTTTGATTCCCCTCAAAAAAAAGAAGGTCAAGAAAGGAGTCGATGATGCTATGTTTAAGTATTTCAACTGGGGACGGAGTTATGAGGAAGATCAGGGTAAGATGAGGTATTATTTGTCTCATTTAAAATGAGGTTAATTGATTTGGTTGAACTTAATGATCATTCCAACCTAAGTGATGCTACGATTGTATGACTTTAGTAGGACCCCGATCCTCAGGAAAGCAAGTTAAACAGTTTGTATCAAGAAAAGGAAAAAAGGAAGGACTGCTAGGAGTCAAACATACTGCAGTCTTCATCTGATATGAAGTATAAATGCTTATATATCTTCAGTGACATGGGTTGAGACTACTTTTCATCTAAACAGTGTATAGACTGATGGTTCTGTTTCTCTCCTGAGGTAGAAAATGACTATTTGAACTGAGATTTTGAATTTATGTTTCTTTTGTCCTGGTTGAATAATGTTATAGAAATGTGGATAATGTCAATAATTTAACACAAAAGAGTTTGGCTCAGACTTTACTAAACAAGTTTGTAGGTGCCTTCTCTCCGGACATAAAGTGATTCTTGAAGACATCTCAGAGTCCTGAGTGAGTCATCTGAGTGGACTTCAGACCAGCTTTTCAAAGTATTCTTGGGCTCAAAGAATTTGAATTTTCTAGGGGTAATTTTGAAGTTCATAAATAAATAGGCTGAGAACTGATTTGATAACAGCTAAGAAGTGCTGTCATTGGGGAAAGCTCTTGCATCCACAGACTTTTAAAAACTGTCACATAAAGGCACTGCAAGAATCTCTAGTTGAAGCCCAATAAATTTGAATGGCACATAAATAGTTAATATGCCTCAACAAATTGCCAGGGAAGATTCTTGTCCTCCTCATATCAATATTTAATGCTTTCCTGGAAGCTGCACTTTAAGCAAACGTCTAGCACTAAACATAATTGTTATGGTCTATTACAGGAGTAAACAAGGGAATTCTAAAGGCTGGTGATATGTGGGTGGTGAGAGAGTGTGCAGGAGGTCAGACTAGAGTATCTCACTGTCCTTTTTGGATTTAAATCAAGAATACATCATTTGTTGTTGACGGTGGTGATTTTTTTCCCTCCATTTTGTCTTGCTGACTTAAATGTTTATCCCAAATAGTTGTTTATAATTCACCTTATTTACTAATGGACTGGAAGGTACTTCATCATCCTTGTGTGATATGAATACATTAGGTTTTATCTTTCTAAATAGAATACTATTTACTAAGCACTTTTGTTTTTTCCATGCTTACGTAACAGTTTAGCTGCATCTATCCAACTCTAAAGTCCACCCACTCCAGTCTCTCCAGCTGCTGCAGCACAAATGCCTAGGCCCTCCAACCCGGGGTCTGACTCTGGTTGCTGCATTTCCACCCCCATGTATGCAGACACGCACACAGAGTAGAGCCCCCATAAAGGTAAAGAGGTAGAAATGAAGTTTGAGAAGGTAGGACAGGCTATGCTGATGAGATGCTGATGGCATGGCCAGACAAGCAAGCTGACCAGCCCACTTTCCCCTTACCCCTCTATTTTTCCTCTTTCATCCCCAAGTCACCTAAATTCATCCCTTTTCTGTGCTTGGATCCTTCTCCTAAAAGATCTTGTAGTAAATCCTGTGAAATCCCCAAATGTTTCCCGTAATGGGTCCCACACTCCTAGGCTGCAGCCTGCCTCAGAGTGAAAGCAAGGTTACTGTATTGTAAGTTATTGGGTTAATTCTAGTTATAATTATAGTTACAGTTAACGGAGAGAAATGAAAATCAGTGCCAGAATACAGCTCATCCTGACTATCTTGAGCATGTTGAGGACAGATTATAGCCAGAAGGTGCTTGTCTGTCCCCACTGCCTAAAGGGAGCCTGGCCGCTGCCTTGGACAGCACTCCCAATGCAAAGATAGATGAAATGAGCTGAGCAGACTACCTCTGCTGAGCTGAGAATGTAAAATGGAGTCAGTGGATGTAAAAAAAAAAAAAAACAGGCAAATATTTAAGGAGGAGATTAGGATCTTAATTATAAGATTTTTTTTCCTTCTTTTATATTAGTGTTTGCTTTTTTAACATCAAAATTTTTACTGTTGTATTATTAACTGTAACTTTAATTTGCTGCAGAAGAAAAATGTCAAAAAAAAAAAAAAGTGAATGGTTTTGAAAAGGAATAGGGTAAATCTTAAGATCTATTTCACTTTAGATTTGTCATAATGTGTTAATTCTAAGGAATAATGTACTTGAGTGGAAAAAGACCCAAAGGAGATGGAAATTAGAAGCTGAAATTCTAATTTAGGTTGTCAGGAGCAGGGATGTTGCTGGAAACTGTACATTTATTACAGTACAGTGTAGCTTACAATTCTAGATGACTAAAAAGCCACCTCCATTCCCACTTTGAGGGATTGCTTTGGGCATCAATACAGATTTTTAGTGTCTCCTCTTGTACTTGTCAAATGTTAGAAAGTCAGGCTTCCAACAGAACATGGCACACGCTTCTTCAATTTCCAGGATAAACCCTAACTCTTTATTAGTTTAGTAGTATATAAAATGAGTATATTAGTAATATATACAATGAGTTGATGGCTCATGGTTGTACTGGTTAATAAATCTGTTGGCTTGTTTCAGTTTCTTAATTTTTAGTAAAGTACAGGACTCACTAAAAACTGTGGCATTTCAGATACTGGATGAGAAGTGCGTTTCTGAGTCGTCTTTTCAACCAGGAGACAGCGATTAGGGGGAGCTGTGACAATATAACTAAAAATCTGTAATGGGTGCTCCCTCACAAGAAACTCTTTCCTTTTCAGTCCTGAAAAGGCCAGGCTGTGCTGTCTTTAGTCATTCTGATGGGGAGAGATGACTCACAATGTTAATGAAGCAAGAGGATAATGCAGGCTGTCCATAAGGTTTGGGAGAAGGTGGGGGCTATGTGTTCTCTGTCGCCCTTTTTTTAAAAAAGTATTTCCTATAAATATCCTCTGTTTAGGAGGTAAAAACTTGAAGTCATGTTAGCAAGATGCTAGATGGGTGTGGATCTAAAGGAACTCAGGCAGAACATGAATGAAATACTCACAGACTTGGCAAGTTTTACACTTTAAAGGCTCACGCACTTCCATGCTGCTTCTCTGCTGTAGCAGCAGCATCTCGCCTGTCAGCAGTATGCTGCCACAGCCTCCTTGCTGCTTGCAAAGCCCAAGCACCAGGGGCAGCCAGGCACAGCATTTCCCTGCAAGAGTGACAGGCAAGTTTAGGTAAAGCCCTGGCAAGGTGACATTGTAGCCCCCTGCCCTCCCCCAGCTATGTGGCCTGGCACTGATGTGTACATCTGCCTTCTCATTTGGTGCATTGACAAAATATTCATCTTGCTTTCGATGCCCAGAGCAGGAACCTCATGCAGCCAGTGAATTTATAGATGATGGTTTAATGTTCAAACCTTTATCTCATCATATTGGCCAAGGGTGTTTAATGTTCTAAACAGCACAAATTAGACCAAATGAGGATTTCCTCAGTAAATAATGATTAAAAAAAAAAAAAACAAACCTCCAAAATCACTTTCTAGAAAGTCTCCTGCTACAGGTCTCATGTACAGTACATGTAGGGAGCATCCATATGTGATATACAATGCATGTTACAGCACTGCAGTAGTTGAGAACAGTGAGATTTCTGCAGCAGGTGCTTAAATTTCCAGAATTCAGACACATGTGATGTTAATTGTCCAAGAGAGCATGCTAACTTAGCCACAGCATCATGAAATGACCATAAATGAATTCATCGTGCTGAAAGACCTATGGCCAAACCTGACATTCTTTGTTGAACCATGAGATTCTCAGCGTGGAATCTCACTTTATGGTCTGAACATGATTCCTGCTGCACTCAATGGGAGACTTGCATTGATTTATGTGCAGATAATCCCACTAATTAGAAAGGTTAACTAAGATAACTGAGAGCAGATTCTGGTCCAGTATTTGATCCTTTCCCAAATGTTTGTCTCATACCATCCTACAATAATTTGTCAGCATGTATTTCATGACCTAACAGATTGTTGTTGAATGTTGCTGCTACCACTGATCTTTCAAGAATCCTTTCAGAAGCTATGTGTATAGATACACATGTACATGTATATGTACAGATAGATAAGTTTCACAGCTAAAAAAAGGGGGATGCATTTCAAGTATCAAGAAACACCAATAAAGTAGATTGTCGTATAATCTTAATTTTATTTCATGCTATACTTGCAATATAATTTCAGAGATGCACAAGTGCTCCTACTGTGTACTAGAATACAGTTTTAAATTGTCTTTACAATGTGTATGTAAGGTTGTACTGTATATCTGAATACTATCTATATGCAATTCATAGGATAGGAGATAACAGTTATTATATATATATATAGCAGCATACGAATGTTGAATTTTAACACCACATATTATTTTTTGCCATGCAAATTACAAAATGTTATTGCTTGAGGTGCCTCAAGTTTTCTGTGTACTGAGACCTACACGACAATAAAAGTTTGCAAATTGCTTTCTTACTGTTCTCTAAAAAGATTCTGCTAGATATTTGTATCATCACATAGCTGAAATACAGTTTGTAACTGGCCTTATTCAAGATTCAGTTATTCTTGGGATTAACCCTAAAATCCTATTACCAAGCCTACAGCACCAGGCAATAAAAGGAAAAGAAAGCAACAAAGCTGGATTTAGTTACAAGAGGAAAGCCTGATAAAATCAGATCTATTTCACTATTGCTCATTTAATATGTAGAGATACAACTGGGTCACCAAGCTGATTTAGCCATGAGGTAGAAGTAGCATAGCAACAAACCTCAGCAGATTGAAAATCAGCAGCAGTAGTATCTAATTAGGCCTTCAGCAAGCTCACTATATTTTTCTCAATTTTCAGTATTCCCAGAGTAGTATTTCTGATTTATTCAGGTATCATGATCTTGGTGTTTTAGAAGTACAAGTTTTGTAACTGTAGCAAGTGTAAATATAGGAATTACTGCTTTGTCCAATTGCCTAATTTTCTATAAATGAAACATTTCTAGATGTTTAAAAATATGTAATTTACATACAGTTAAATGTGGTTTTATCTCATGAGGTGGAGTTTTTCTGTTTTTTTTTTTTTTGTTTGTTTGTTTGTTTTTGTTTTTTGTTTTTTGTTTATTTGCCTTTTTTATTTTTTAGTTTAGAAATGTCACCAGAACATTCTGATTAAATCTTATGTTAAATCATTAGATGTTAGTAAGCTAAATGGAATTAGTGAAGAATATTTTTTAGGATTTAGCAGTTATGGATGATTGAGATAATCTGATTTTTAACTTAGATTTCATATTATTTTTCAACAAGAATGTTATCACTTCTACAGTGTTAGAACATGAAGAAAGGAGCTTGCTTGAGAAATGTGAACTTTTACATCTCTTTATTCTAAGTATTGCAAACCTGGTTTGTAAACATGCTGGAAATAGTGGAAATAGAGATGCTTTTTTGGGGCAATATGGACTCTTTGTATGAAAAAAAAAAAAAAGTCCATCCTCCTAGAGATGTGACCACCTGTGTTCAGATTGTAGAAGTTTTTTTTTTTTCCGATATTTTCTGATATTTGTTTTTTAATATTCAGTTCATACTCATTTTTCACACAAGGGCATGTAACTATTGTAATTACAATGAGAAATTTATGCCATGCAGAGAAGGCACTACCACAAAATAATGTTTCTAAGACCAACTCCCATTTTTTTTGTTATTGTTATAGTGCCACCTAGTGACTGAAACATGAACAAAATGTTTTAAAAAGTTTTGTTAATTTATTGGTTCTGACTTGTTTGTATTACTCTGTTTTCCAGGAATGATATTATTTACAAAATCTGATTCTGTGTTTTTCAAACTGATTTGCAGCACTGGCACTGCTTTCCCCAATTTCTTTTTTTATTTTCTGACAGTTTGCATTCATATAAATGATTGCTGTCATTGCTGAGGATTGTAGTGTTCCTCCATGGATTAGTGCTTTGTCCAGATTGTATCTGATAAATATTGGCAGATGAAATTTGATTTCTTGATCACTTCATAGAAACAATAAAGCACATACTTGCACACAAATATATTTATTTATATACACATATGTATGAAGACATCAAATACATTAGGAAAGAAAAATATCTTGACCATCAGAAACAGTAATAAGTACTTCCTGACCAAAATGAATGCCACAAAATATTATTATTTAACTCTGTAGAATTTCTTCTTAGTGCTGCTGTTTTTAATGATTGCTTGTTTTGCTAATATTGCATATAATGTTAATTCTAGCACAGTGCACTGAAGGGAATACTTTGGAATCCCTTCCTATTAAAGAAGGAGAATCAAATATTTTATTTGTATTTGAATAACTGCCTACACTTTCCAAAAGAATGATTGACAATGGAATGCAGATTTAAATGCCTTATACCTCTCAGGAAATGGATATATAGAGAAATATATGGAGAGGGAAGTGTAGAAGAGAATTAGAAATGTTCATCAATTTATACATTGTGAAATCAGAGATTTTGTTCTTCCATTGCTGTAGGATTCAGAATCAATTGAGTTAGTTATGTGTGCATTCTGAAGGCATTTATGTGTTGAGAATTCATGCTTTAAGAATTTGTGCCTTATTTGCTCTTGTGGTTTAAATGGCATATGGTAAAATGAGAAATATCAAGTTAAAGGGCAAATCTGAGTACTTGGAGTTGGTTGTACAAAGGAAAGGGAAAAGGTGATAACATATCCTAATAGTGGGGAATTGAGATTAAAGCTTCTAGCCCTATCTTTGCTTTGGATTTGTTTGTTTTCTTCCCTGTTGCTTCACTTTTCTCACCAATGAAATGAGAACTCGTATTTCACAAGGAGTCCAGGATATTCAGTAGTGTTTGAAAATATATGTGATCTAAAGTGTGGATGTCCCTGGGAGTTACATGCTATGTGTTTCTTGATAAAGCTTGGCAACTGGGGAGAGGTCAGCTGGTATCTGCAAAAGGCAGATTTATCAAAAAAATAAAAAAATAAAAAATCCCAATAGACAAGATAGTTTGTGTCTTTTCAGAATTAAATATATTCAACTGAATCCAGTTTTAGGAAAAAAAAATAGAATTATACACATTTTTTTTTCTCCTCTCTTTTATTTGCTGTTTCCTTCCAGACTGCATGATAGCTTTGATCTTTCTACTAATCTCAAAAGTTTTTCAGGCTATTTATATACCATTTCTGAATACTAATCCTGTTTTCTTTTCTTTTTGGAACCTTTTCCCATGATTTTTTTTTTCCTTCTATAGTCTTATTCTGTCCTCTTAATGAAAACACCTGTCTGCAGAATCTCGTGTTGTTATTCATTTTTTGACCTGTTGTTATATCCACAGAGCACTTAGGGTGGGAGGAATAGGAAATATATCATAAATCAAAGGCAGACACAACAGGATATCCACACAAAAGGATATGAATAAGTTGGATAGGGAGAAATAACACATTGAAAAATACAGCTAGATCCTATACTGTGTGATATAATTATTGACCAGTTGCACAATACTGATAATCAAAAATAAAAAAAAAAAATAAGGTTATCCTGTTTTCCATAGTTTCCAAGTGTTTTGTTACATGCCTACATAGTTTAGATCAGATACAGGAATAAGCTTTTTAAGTAGTCAAAAAGTAGAAGCTGTCATGAGTGGTTACATGCTGTATGGGAGTCTTTAGATTTTAACAATTGAATGGTTTGCAACCACTAATTGTCAAAGGCTTATTAAACAAAAGATAACTTTTGCTATCTTAACATGTGAAAAATTATTAATCTTGAAATCATAGAATCACGGAATGGCTGGGGTTGGAAGAGACTTTAAAGATCATCTAGTTCCCACTCCCATTGCCATGGGTAGGGACACCTCCCATTAGTCCAGGTTGCCCAAAGCCCCATCCTACCTGGCCTTGAACACCTCCAGGGATGGGGCATCCACGGCTTCTCTGGGCAACTCTGCCAGTGCCTCACCAACCTCTGAGTAAAGTATTTCCTCCTAACATCTAATCTAAAACTTTTACATTTACAACCCTTGTCCTATCATCTGCCTGAGTAAAAAGTTGCTCTCCTTTTTTTTTTTTTTTTTTTTTTTTTTTTTTATACATATGTATATATATATAAGCCCCCTTGAAGTACTAAAAGGCTGCAAAGAGGTCTCCCCAGAGTCTTCTCTTCTCCAGGCTGAACAGCCCCAGCTCTCTCAGCGTTTCTTCACAGGAGAAGTGCTCCAGTCCTCTGAGCATCTTCATGGCCCTCTGCACCTGCTCTAATAGCCCCATATCCTTCTTGTGCTGGGGCTCCAGACCTGGATGCAGGGCTCCATTGGGGTCTCACAAGGGGAGAGCAGAGGGGGACAATCTCCTCCCTCACCTGCTGACCCTCTGTTGTTGCAGCCCAGGATGCAGTTGGCCTTCTGGGACTGCAAGCACATACTGGTGGCTCATGTCAAGCTTTTCACCTGCCAGAAGCCCCAAGTCCTTCTCAACAGGGCTGCTCTCAGTGAGTTCTTCTCCCAGTTCTGTGCTCCTGTCTGGGATTGCCCCCACCCAGGTGCAGCACCTTGCACTTAATGCCATTGTTGCCACTATATTGCAGATGATTGTAACTAAAACTAGTGAAAACTGTCTCAGTTTGGATAATTGAAAGTTATGAATACTCCTGGTGTTTGTCACATGGTCAACTGGTTAAAGAGCAAAATTATTTTAGCATTGTTTAGTGGGAATGACGAGCCAATTTTAAGGGCAGTCTGAAAGTTTTTACGCTAGAAATATTTCAGTTACTTCAGTATTTTTTTTTGGATTTGAAATTAATTCAATGTAGCCCTAAGTTTTGTTTCCTTCTTTTGGACATTTTAATATGACACACTTCAGACTCTTGCCTTCACCTCCTACCTAGTAAGAAGGTAAATGTTCATTTTGGAGGATTATTTTTCCTTCAAAAACTCTCATCTACTATGTTGACTGACAATAACATAAATGTTAAGTGTTTTATTTCAAAGCAGATGACTCATATATTTTCTTAATTAAATTAAACCATTTGCAGACTTTGGTTGATCTAATTTTCCATTCTACAAATGATCTATTTCTCTCCTTCATTTTACATTAACATCTGACCGTCTGTAGATAAAACTTTGTTGGCCTTGACCCTTTTTCTTTGTTCAGTTTACATCATGTGTAAGTACAGTACAGTTTACTTGTTAACTGTTAAAACAGTTTGAGTCAGAATTCTTGTCAGTTTTTAAAATGTTGGTTTTGTATCCATAATTACCAATCCATATGCTAGATATCTGACCTTCATGGGAAGAGTTATCTTGATACATCTTGCAGGACTGCTAGAAAATGATTCAGAGGTGGAATTTAATGTTAGTGGCATTTCAGGGAAAGAAAATTCACTTGTCACTAAATCTTCAATGGAATGTCTTAACCTCTATTTTCTATAGCCCAAGACAAGGTATGACCATGATACTTAATTTACGGTTATATTTGAAATTAGCTCATTAAATAATTTGCATCAAATGTCACTGATGAAGAAGAATGTCTTCACTGATCTTTTTCAGATGAAATCGGCTTTTGGTGAGCAAAGCTACCTACCAGACAGCATTTTTATTCTACCTTACAAGTACAAGATTTGTACTGTAATCCTATCTCAAAATTAGAATTCATTTTCAGACCTTGGTCCTTTCCTTTCCTTTCCTTTCCTTTCCTTTCCTTTCCTTTCCTTTCCTTTCCTTTCCTTTCCTTTCCTTTCCTTTCCTTTCCTTTCCTTTCCTTTCCTTTCCTTTCCTTTCCTTTCCTTTCCTTTCCTTCCCTTCCCTTCCCTTCCCTTCCCTTCCCTTCCCTTCCCTTCCCTTCCCTTCCCTTCCCTTCCCTTCCCTTCCCTTCCCTTCCCTTCCCTTCCCTTCCCTTCCCTTCCCTTCCCTTCCCTTCCCTTCCCTTCCCTTCCCTTCCCTTCCCTTCCCTTCCCTTCCCTTCCCTTCCCTTCCCTTCCCTTCCCTTCCCTTCCCTTCCCTTCCCTTCCCTTCCCTTCCCTTCCCTTCCCTTCCCTTCCCTTCCCTTCCCTTCCCTTCCCTTCCCTTCCCTTCCCTTCCCTTCCCTTCCCTTCCCTTCCCTTCCCTTCCCTTCCCTTCCCTTCCCTTCCCTTCCCTTCCCTTCCCTTCCCTTCCCTTCCCTTCCCTTCCCTTCCCTTCCCTTCCCTTCCCTTCCTTTTCCCCCATCATAGTTACAAAAGCAGGTCAAGGCATGCTGAAATACTTCCACAGCACAAATATGTTTTCATTCCCACATGGCCAATGTACCTAATAATCACAGGGTGATTTATTGGTTACTTCTGTAAAAAACTTCTATAAGAAACACAATTGAGTGCGTCAGTGTTTTGCGTCAAAGTGAATTGATTACAGTTGCACGATCATTTGGTTGTTTTGCTGTGTAGGCAAAATGTGCTGCTTAACCACAGTAAATAAGTATCACCAAAACAAGGTACTAAAGGGAAGTAGAAAAATGAACAACCGTAACTTATTCAAGTTGATAAAATAGCTTTATAAAATATAAGGGCTTTAAAATCATGCGAATGAAAATTTTAGTTGCAAGTATTACATTTAAATTGCTGTGAAGGGCCCCTCAAATTCCTTCTTTTCTGGGAAATATGGGATAGATTAAAGGAATATTCAAACTGGAAATTTGGTTCTACAAAATCTAGTTCCAAGTGTTCATTTATTTTAAAGGTTTAGTTCACATAGTGACACTGGGAAAACTGGAAAACATTTTTTATCTTCATTATTTCATCCCGTTTTTGTACTTTCAATACTGTAAATGGTTTAGATACATGATACTATATTTTATAGTCATTATATAATGAAAATTAAATTTAAAAAGCCAAACCTTTATCACATTACTTGATATAATGGTCTCTTTTGTAGAATGCTTGGTCAAATACAGCATTGCATTTTTCAAAGTTAAAGCACTTGTTCATGCTTCTGTGCGTTTTTAGAAACAATTTTACCCTTGTGGCAAAAACAGAACATCGATACAAAGGGGACATAAAATTTTGCATTAAGTCATTTGAGAAAGACTTGCTCCCCCAGATTTTAATGGCCTGGGAAGCAAAGCTATAAAATTAGGACAGAATAAAAACTTTCCTTATTAATTAGGAAGGTATATTAAAATTCTTATGAATTGTCTCATAGTCTCATCCCTGGATTGTCTCATCCCTGCATAGCTAGAAATAAAACTTTTTTTTTTTTTTATCATCTCCTTTCCTCAGAAAGACAGCATCTATACCACAAAACATTATCAGAGTCTCAGCAAAAGGCAGTATTAAGCCATGAGGAATGAGCAAAAATAAGCTCCATGGAAAAATAAATGTAATATGAAGATGGTAAGATACTAGATCAGTTCTAAACTACTTAATGCTCAAAAACTGACTAGTGGGCTTTCTTGATTAGTTTCTACACACATGCAGGAATGCTTTGTGGTACAATAATTTTATTAGAAGATGAAGAAGACAAATTAATTCTTTAAATTTATGTGACACTTCAGCATTTTGCAAGAATAAGAAATTATATGTGGAGTTGTAATTAAGAATCCAGTGTAGCAAATGCTGCATGGATTTGTTCACTTACAGCTAAGAAAACTACAGATGCATCTCTGTGTCTAATTTCAAGAAGGACCTGGAAAAATTAGGCTAAACCTTCTGCTGAGAATTATGCCATTCTCTGCCAGTTCTCTCTACTATAATCTCTACCATATTCGCTGTTACACATCTGCTCTTACTAACTGAGTAGTGGAATTAGCATTGATTAAAGCAGGAATTTGATAAAAATGCTTTATTTACTTCTATTACTTAATTATTAAAAATATTTTGCAGTATATATTGCAGTAGTAGAACTTAAGTGACATATGAGCTATATGAGCATAAAACTGCAATGGAATGAAATTGGGCCCAAAGAACTTCCCATCCTTGCTGTAGCTAGATCTAATTTCAGAGACAGTGAGTGTTGCTTAATTAATCACTGAAATGATGAATTTTCTACCTGGGGCTCTGTGAAATACAATGGCAATGAAGTAAATTCAAGCAGGGCAGAATGAAGAATTAGTAAATGATTTTGGGCTACTAAATCTGTCAAAACCAGGCATGGATTATGTTGTTTCGCAGTGCTGTAAGTGTACAGAAAAATACATCTCTTGTAGTAAGGGAAACCAGTACATCCCTGATGGACCTTCTGGTGATAGCACAGGGCATGTACCATACAATGGTCTTAATTAGCATCAGTATTAGGCAGCTATTTGAAAATGTGAAAAAGTGGAAACTGCCCTACATCTCCCATGCTAACCTCATACCTGTTTTTTTCTATGAAAGCAATTGACTTGGCAGATGTGTTTTGTTTTGATTTGATTTTTGTTTGTTTTCCTCTCTGGGGACACTGCTTATTTCTTTCTAATAGGTGTTCTTTCTGAATTTCTGATACTGCCCAGGCAGGATGATTCTTTTGGCCTTATGTATGACTTGCATGTGATTTGTACCTTCATTTGAGCCCATTCCTGAATGACAGATTTAAGTCTCACAACAGTGCTGTTGGTTGTAACACTATACTAAACAATGGATGGCTTTCTTCATGTAATGTCATAAAGTTTGATGACCCATTACTGCTTGTCACATTGTCTTCTCTGTATATATTACTGCAATTTTAAAAAAAGCAGTTTAAAGATTAGACACAACAATATTTTTGATAATATTTATCAACAATATCTTAAAAAAATACTATGTTGCAATTAAAAAGAGATTTTCATCAAGTAGAGTTCAAAACAGATTATATGCAATACTGTGCACTTTTACTCAAGACTATAGATAGAATCATACATGCTACAGCATTAAGAGAAGTCTCAACTTTGACTTTAGACAGATTGAAACAGAGGTAGCTGAACAGTTAAATGTGTTTCTGCATTCCTCTCTCCACTGGGATACATATATTTGCATATATATATATGTGGTATGTACATTTAAATAGAGAAATTTTAAAGAAATCAAAAACTCATTTATCCTTGTGCAGACAAAATTTTGTACATAAATTCTTTTTCTATGTATGCTTTTAAGCAATATCATAGTCTTGTATTAATGATAGAATTTGTTGTAGTCTTTTATGTATCTGTGAGCAAGAGAGCTCAAATATGTGTGTTCTCAATCCTCCTTTTTACAGCTATATTCTCATGTAATTCCCATCTCCCAAGAATGTGTTTAGTTTTCTTCAAGGTATATATATTAATTTATTATGACCTGCAAGTTTCATTGTTAAACATCAGGTTTAGTGATATATTAATACATACAACATGGAAGTAATCTGATAATTCAACCAACGTTTTTCAGTGATTAAGAAATTAAACATTTTCCCATATTTTTGCTCTGATTTCCCTAATTCTGTGTTTCGTGGTCATTTTATTATATGAGCCTGAAACAAAATTTGTAGGAGTTTTTCCACTGTTCTGGAAAGCAGATTTATTTTGGATTGCAACATCCCCTTTTTTATTGTATTTATTGCCCAATTTTGAAATCACCAGCCAGGCACTGCTGGACTGTCTCGATATAGTCGTAATTAATATCCATGTGTCACAGACATTATCTCTTGGGCCATTAACCTTTACCACTTAAGTACATAGAAAAGAAAATTAAATTAATTGTACATCTCTGTCTTTAATGCTATTTCTGTTTGTTTTACAGTTTAATAATAATGCTCAGAATGTCAGTTGCTTTAATCATCTTGTCCAAGCTAACGTGAGGAACAAGAAGAAGCTGAAAGAAGCTGTCTATAAAATCTCTGCTAAAGGAATTACTGATTACAAAAAAGGCTTTAGCTATGCTTTTGAACAACTACTAAATGTAAGTATGAAAGTCCTCTCTCAGTGCTCTAAAGTAAATTAAGAGAACTTGAATGTTCAGAAAGCTTTTACGTGTTCCTTCATTATGTAACACAGGTAATCATAAGATACCTTCATTTAGCAAGTAAATTTATTGAACAGTTTGTCTTGCAGATTCCCCTAATGCTTGAGAGGTTGTTAAGGCTTGGAAATGGAATTGTTTTTCACTGTGCTATACTGTTTTTACATCATTCATACACGCAATTTTATATTTATTGTATTCCATAAACAGTTGTCAGTGGCAAGAGCAGGACAGAGGAGAGCAGATAGTTCAGTCAATAGAGCTCAGACAGCAACAGTCAATAGGGAGATATTAGGCATTTGAGAGAATTCTAATTATAATTTGTGTATTTGTTTAGAAAAAGATCTGTTTTATATTCATTAAAAAATGTGTATTGGATCTTAACCTTAGAGTAAATAAAGCTACACCAATTTATAGAAGCTAAGTGCCTATTTTAATAAATAATATTATATGTTCTGTTTTGTTTGTTTGTTTGTTTTTTAATTTATTTCAATGATGTCTCTAAGCAGAGACCTCTTTACTTCTTTTTCTGTCAGTTTTTGGACTGAAGGGAGCTTTCCTGTCATTGCATATACAGCTTAGGGCTAAAACTGATTGAAAGTTTTCTAACCTAGTAAAATTTTGATGAAAAAAATGAAGAAAAAGAAAATACAATGTTTTCAAGAGTTTTTACTCAGCAGATCACTGTTTTGAATAAACGAGATTTGGTGGGGAAAAGGTTGTGTGCCATCTGCTGATGTGTATGTAAAACTGCCAGTAGGATTTTAAAATAAATCAGACTTTTTCGGACCAGGCTTAACAGCGTTTCCTCTTTTTCTCTGTTGCCGTCTTATACAGAGGGAACCAGGAAGAGACAAGAATTGTTGCCAAACACATCTGGGTCCTCACAGCATTTATATTCAATTAACATTATATATTACATTTGGTATAGTACCACACATGTACTTTGTGTACAGGATGTACTAAGACGAAGACCTAAACACAGGGGAAGCCTCAAAATGAACCTGTTTGTAGGACTAAATAAGTGCTTAAAAATATAGCAGGAGATTAGTTTCATAGTGGGACTCTGTCTCTCCTTATTGGAGACAGAGGTGTAATTAGTCTCACAGAATCTCTGCAATCCTGTAAATTATGACTGAACATTGTGGATGTGTTTATCAAGGGAAATTAAAAGGTTGCACTAGGTTATAGAAATAGAGTCATCCTCTCCAGATATTGGCAAATCCATTTGGAAGGGAGAATAAAAATGCTGATGGAATCAGTGCTAGACTGTGGTGGCAAGATGATATAGTAGGTTGATACAATACAGGCTTAAACAACTAACAAAAAATATGCTTAGGGATAATTTCAATTTTTATTTATTATTTCAAGCAATCCAACTTCTTTAAGGTCTGTTGAAATGGAATATTTTTAGCAGCTCAAATTTTGATAATTTTGGTATAGCGTTTCTGAATGGCAGTTAGTTCAAACAATTTTCCTCTCTATGCCAAAGTAGCATCTTTGTCTCATGAAAAAACTTGTTATCCAATATATTCCTAGATGAAAATAAACTCTTCAGTTTTTTCAACATGTTAATTCATGTGCACATAAATGATCCACATTCCATGATTTCTATGCAGTATTTTTCCATTATTTAATGTTGTATTAACTTGCTATTTCTTTGAAAATTATTATATTTTAGGTTCAGCGGTTCAGGACTTTTTCCCCCCAGACCATAATATGTCAAAAAATATATTTTAATCATCTCTTCTTGAATCAAGTAGTTTTTTTTTGCCTTACTTTACTTTCCTTCTTAAGTAGTATGAAATTCATAATGAGAAATGCTCATATTTTTTCACTGTGGGCTCATGCTGAGTTTTTCATCCATCAGAACCCTCAAGTCTCTCTCCACAGGGCTGCTCTCAATGAGGTCTTCTCCCAGGCTGTGTCTGGGAATGTCCCGAACCAGATGCAGCACTTTTCATTTGGCTTTCTTGAAACATGTGGTTCACACGAGCCCACTTCTCCAGACTGTCCAGATGCCTTTGGATGGCATCCCTTTCTTCTGTTGTATCAACTGCACTACTCAACTTGGCATTGTCTGCAGACTTGCTGAGGGTGCACTCAATCCCCTCATCCATGTCATTGATAAAGATACTGAAAAACACCGGTCCCTGGACAAACTCTTGAGGGACACCACTCATCAGTAATGGAATTACTGTGTGAGTTCTACAAAATCATGTTTATTCACTCCCTGAGCCAGTGACTCCATCTTTGTGCAAATGGGGGAAAAAACAACAACAAAAAAAACTAACAGATGTGTTGTAAAGGCCTTTCTGCCTTCCCTTTCATCAGTTTCAGGAAGCTGATCTGTTAAGTTCTTTCATCAGGATATGGAGTATTTTGTGTGTGTGTGTGTTGGAAAAGTATCATTTGCTCTGAGCTTACTCACTTTCAGATCTCCAATATCGTTTGAATAATGAAATTGTTTTGTTTTGTTTTGTTTTCCCATGACAGAGCTCATCTGTAAGTTCTAGAAAAAAACACTGCATTTTTTTTCTGATACTGTATATGCATATTGCTAAGTAAACCATTAGAAAAATTATAATTTATGTAAACCCAACTGGTTTCAGTTTACATGTACAGTACACATAATAGCTGTCATTTAAAAATCAATAGGAAAAAATGTATAATACAAGCAGACATTGGTCCCCTTCTCTGTCATCTCTTTGGTTTCACTTTAATTTTATTTTGGCTCATATATTAAATCATTGTCAATGTAGGTGAGTTTCTTTATTTATGAAGTATCCACTCTACTTTTATTACTTTTTTAATATTGAAAAAATTTCAGCCCAAAGCAGTATCTTGTAGGTTGTCTTTCACAAGTAAAAAATGGTCATATATTATTTAATTCCAAATGAACCTCATTGTGCTGATGAGTATGAAAAGAATGTATTGATTTCAAGGGATTTTTTTTATTTGTGGCTGTATGTGAGAAAATCTTTGGAATTATTTTTTCAAATAATTAAGTAAGTAGTTATTCACTGAATGCTGAACTATCAATACAAAACGTTTCTGAGGCATTGTTATTCATCTGTGAGTATAGTGATATCAAATAAAGCTTTTGGTCTTAATCTGCAGAGAGCACTGTAGAACTGTGGAGCTGCAATGCTGAAATTAATTGGCTGATGGTTGGGTCTGGAGTTGTGGTCTCTCTGTTAGGGAAGAATCAGAGAGCAGGATGAAAAATAACAAAGGGGAGTTGGATCATCACACATGACTAGTAAGGAGGCAGATAGTCATTTATTCCATCTGTTCATGAAGACTAAAGCAAGGGAGAATTAGGTACTGTGTAAAGATGACCCATTTCTCTCCTTGACTGTATAGTAAATTAATGTAGCAAAATGTGGACTTGTGGAAGGGGAATTTGATTTTTTTTTTACAGTCTCTAAGGGTTTTACTCCCTCACATTCAACTGCTAAGAAGTACCAGGACGTGCCTAGCTACAACCAGTTGCAGCAACACAGAGGACAAGGAATGCTGGCTGTAAAATTTATGAAAAAATTGTTTAGACTAGATGCAAGTTTTCAGGCAATGAGGAGAGAAGATGAATGCCAGAGGAGGAGCCCTTGGCGCCTTTTGCAAGGAGCCAAAATTTATATTAATCTCTCCATTGTTCTTACTTTGGAACTGTATTTTTATTCCTTTGCATAGCACACTGTTTTTCTCAGTGGCTTTAATAGTTACTTTGACTGCTGAATTAGGAGTCAAGGGTGCTTCTCCTCAATTCTCTTTATTCCAGGCTTGCTCTCAAGAAATAATGAAGAGTCTTTGTGAGTAGGAGTCCAACAGAAAAAAAAAATAATTAAGTAATTCATGATGGGGGCAAAGAGCTTTCCTTGTGTTGTTGGTGGTAAGAGTGCTGTTCCTCTGTTTTGTGCCAGATCTGAAATGTGTTGTTTACTATCATGGAATTTTTTTTTTTGGAGGTATTGAATTAATTAATTATTGGAAGTAAAGCCATTGCTCCCGAGAATGCTGGAAAATTTTTTCTTCCATGTTAAACATGGAAGTAAACATGTTGATGAGAAAGCCATTAAATAGAACAATTGTTATTCCTTATAGTCCGAAATAAAAAGTAAGCTTCTTTTTGTATTTTTACAGCACAGTGTCTCTAGAGCTAACTGCAATAAGATTATTATGTTGTTTACGGATGGTGGTGAAGAAAGAGCACAAGAGATTTTCCATAAATATAACGAAGACAAAAAAGTAAGTGATATATGAAAGATTTAATTATACAATAGCATGAAGAGGAATGTTTAAAAATGGAAGTAAAAACATTTTGGTATGCTCATAAAATATGCTGTAAAAACTTAGTGTTGAACCTCAAGGCAATTAAAGCTTTTTAAAGCTGTAATATTTCTATGAAAAGAGTATAAAATATATTTAAGATTTTACACTTTGTGGATTATTGTTGTCAAGTGGTGCAGAAGTATACAATAAGCTGTAAAAGTTAAAGTTTTATTGGTATTTTTTTTGCATTCCTCTATTCCTTGCATTATCAAGAAAAAATGCAGGTAGTTAGTTGATAGGATATGTATTCATATCTCCTCACTGAATATTTTAAATGGGTTTTTGTTATTCGTCAAGCAAAGGTAAAATTGGATCTCAGTATTAAAATCTGAATCTGAACAAATTTGGGTTTTGTGTTGGTGAAACTTGTTCTGTAATTTAGCCAGAATTATGGCCTTGACACAAGAATCACTGGATGTTTTGATGACATCACAGATGGACAAATACATAAATATATGACTCTCTCTATGTGTGTTTGTGTGTGAAATAAAATAGTTTTGTGATTGTATTACTATATTTCAGAGTAAATCATGTTCCTTTCTATTTTCCAATCCTCTTTCTAAAGGAAAGTATGAGTTAGGTTCATGTTATAACTGGGAACAAACACTACATCATGTGTTTGTGGATGTAGCTAGAAGTTAGATCACAGTTCCCTAAGACACTTTAGCAGCTGCCATGGATGCTTATGTGCATCCAAAGCAGTGGAAATATTTCATCGGAAATTCTCGTATATTTGAATTAATCCCTTCAAAAGGAGAACTGGAAATGCAAGACAATTTCCATTTCCACCAACGATTCACTCAGTGACCTTGAATAATCGTTTTGTATCTGCTTTATGTGTTTGAGATAGAATGATATGGTGTGGCTTAGTTAATCTTTCTGTTGGAGCTGAAAGTGTTTTTAAACTGACAATTAGAAGGAACAGCTGAAATTGTAGCAACTCAGTGTGTGACACACATGGCTGTATTCTGAAAATATATGCAGAGATTCCTCTTCAAATACTTGATAGCCTTTATTTTATTACATGTGCTATCAGCTAAAGGAAAGTGACGTATGAGGGGGAAGATGTATGGTTTATTTCTTATTATTTTACCTTTAATTTGCTGTTTTAGTAAGAAAGTACAGCGAAATATCCATCCTGAACAAGGAAACAGATGTGGAGATTTGTGGATGCATGGCAATCAACTATTCTGTGAACTGTAATAAATGAACTGCAATTTAAAGTGTCTGTTTTACTGCAACCTTTAACATTGTAAATTTATAGTATCAGGAATTGGTTTGTTTTGATGTATACTCATATATAATACACCCTCACTTTCTTCTCTCTACCAAATGGGTGTTCAGGCTTTTTATTGGAAAATGCATAATGGTAGTAATGGTCTCTTGTATTTCTGATTATTTAAGTGTATTTTTGTATATAATTCACGGCATTGCAGATGTAATGCAAGGCCAGTTTCCTAGAAATGTGATTAATTTATATATATCTAGAAGTCCGTATCTGTAAGCACTTGTATTTTGTTACTGGATTGCTAGATTCCAATCCCTTGCAGCATTTCTCCAAGGTGATTTTGGAAATACAAAAAATACAAAGACAACCTTTGCAGGTATAATTTGAAGAACCATTTGCTTTCTCCTTAGAGTTTCCCATCAGGAACAATCCTTGTGTTGTCGAAGGGAAAGTTATGGCTGAAAACCTTCTAATGATACTGAACCAGTACATTCATTTTTAGAAATAGTAATGGAACCTCCCTGGCAATCCTTTGCAACATTCTAGTATTTCTGAAAATAAGACTAATACAAAATAGCCTTGTGGTCATTGTTTCTTTTGTAATACTAGACTTGTTTCCCAAATGATAGCACTCTTTTTCCCTCTCTCAAGTAGCAATGTGAGAGAGGGAAAAATGATAATGATAATAAAAGAATTGAGAAACACATTCTAATGTGAAAAATACACATAAACACCTATAATTCTGATTTTCTGAATAGTCATGGTGTTACTTTATTAGATTGCATGCTTTCTTATATTTACATTATCATCACTGCAATCATCAATGCAATCATCATTGCATTAGATTGCTGTTTTTATATATTAAATGATCGCATTTTTAAAGATATATGGATCTAGATTCTGTTGTCTTTATTGCAGTTTATTTATAATTTATTTCATAATAATCCATTGAATGTAAGAAGACCAATTTTATAATTATTGTTTTTAGAGAGACTATTCACTAAGTAAAGTGTTTAAAAGTTATCCATGTTTTACTCTGGTGGCACTTCATATTATCAGAATATATCAGCTCATATCTTTCTTGCCTGGTCCGCATTTGTTTGAACAATTCTCCCTGTTTTGTGTACAGTGTACAAAAATGCATCTTTATTGTCATATATCATACTCTCATCTTAGGTATCCTGTATCGTAAACTTGTATTTTTTTTCTTGTAAAAACAAAAGAACTTTTATTCAAATCTGTTACTTGTTTTTATCTTCCTGATGTAAGAGCTGTCCATGTATTTTCTTCTTCATGTCAGTTACTTTTGTCATTTCTTGGTATGAAAGACAGTTAAATATCGTCCTGTCAGATGACATGACTTAGTACACTTGTGTACAGTACCCTTAGTGCAACCTTCCAAATTAAGAAGTGAAAGGATACAATAAGCAATTTAAAACTACCAAAAGATCAATCTGGAATATAGAGTCTGGAAAACTAAATTTTGGGCTGGCATGTAGTTATAGTTAAAGTAGTTTTTTGTCTTTACATCTCTATTAAAGAATGAATATGAGGATTATTATGAAATGTATGTAATTACTTTGAAGATGAACATTCCTAGTTTTCATCTGTTCAAAACTGAAAATTGTAATTGTGTTTTGCTTTTGCATGCCTTTTTCGCTTTATAAAGCTAGATATTTTTTTTTTTTTGTCACAGGTTGCAACTATATACTATGCCTGATATTTAAAAATTGGCAAGTTTACCATTATGGTGACATCTGGGGCACTCACATTGAATGTGTGAAATACCACACAATTACATCAGTAATGGGGCTGGTAAATTTTCTTTTTATTTGCACTCATACTGCAGATGGCTTCACTGAAGACAGCAATGTAAATTCAGTTGAAATACAGGCACAGTAGGCGTTTCCCACCCTAAGAATTGTGAATTCAACTTAAAAATAGGACTACAGTTCTGTAGGACAGATTGTGTGCCCTGAAATCTGTGTTATGAAGGATTGCTCAATTTGTGTAAGTAGGAAAAGACCTTAAACATACCTCATGCACTTCCAGTTATCTGAAGTCTCCTGACATGACAGGTTTGTGGGGATCAGATGGACTGATTTCAGGTAGCATAAGAAGAAGAAGAAGGTAGCATAAGAAGGAGAAGCATAAGGTTGGTCTCATATCTCATTCTTGCAGAATTATCTGTAATGATTAATACAACCTCATTTTGTGTAGTTTTTTTTGTTGTTGTTGTTGTTGTTGTTGTTGTTTTTTTTACGGTGTCATTTGAGAGGAAAGGGTATACAGAGAAGTTTTTAACAATGACTCAGTTATATTAAAGATGCTTGCATGCAGTGTACACAGAGCTGCTACAGTGATAGAAGTCCTGTGTGAAAAGGCTCCAACTTGGAAAGTTCCACTGGGAAATTTACTACTGGCAGTGACTTTTTCCAAATGGGACAGATTCAGTGTGCCTATAGAATGACAGAATGAAATCTTTGTGAGAAAGCACTTGCAAAACTTCATTCTAGAAAAGAATTTCAGAGTTCTTCCAGCTCTCATCGTCAAAGGAGGCAACCAGTGCCTTCATTGCATCCATCATTGTGCAACTGCATATCATTAAAAAGATAACTACTTGGTGTTTAATCTGGGTAAATGAGTCATTCCAGAGAAGCCTGGAAGTGTTAGTTCTGTGAATGACCATTGAGAAAGCCAATGACTTTTCTGTTGAAGTAGCTGTATCTGGATTCTGATCAGGTGTCTGATCAGACTGAATAAATGTAACTTTGTGAGTACTCCTAAAGCAGAAAATAGAAACAGCATCTTTCTCAACAGCAGTATCAACTTCTAATAGGGATTACCAACTATCATAGTGCCAAAGCTCTTGCATTTCTAAGTGTGTGCTAGACTTGTGACACTGGATATAACATAAAAGTAATGAAATAAAGGATTGAAGTGAACAAAGTTCTGGTTTATATCTGACTGGCATGTAGCATAGTTTGGTAGATAAAATAGCAAAAATATTAAGACAGTTTTTACACTTTCTGATTTTATATTGTTGTCTGGGCCCCTCTACATTAGCCTTCTGTTATCTTTTGGACAACCAGAAGCTATGTTATTTCTTACTTCTTTTCGTAGAACCCCCGTGCTGTGAATTTTAATGGCGTGATGATACAGGAAATCACATAAAGGAAAAAAATCTCCAGCTAGCTGGTTAAACTGGCTCTCTGGCTCCTACCCTAATCACTTCTGTTTAATGGGTGTGTCATCTTCCAGATGTTAATTTTAGTGTATTGCATGTACTGCGACTTTCAGAACTGGTAAAGCTTAAATATTCTGGGTAAAATTTGGGTCAATACTCATAATACTCATACGTTTGCCTTTTTTTTTTTTTTTTTTTTTTAAATAAAGTAAAAGTGGAAGAGGGCTTGCTACAGAGATATCTTACTCTTAAGGCAAATTATCTATTTTTAACTATTTCTTAGACCCATTTATTAATTTATTAAGGATTTGCAATATATCCACTCTCCAAGCTTCTGGGTTCATAGCATAGAGTAATATCATTTAATTAATGAATTTAAATGTTGCCTATCAGTAGTCTTCCTTCTGTGACACTATTCAGAAATACTTTATTAACAAGTTTCACAATACTAAATGATTTAAGGTCAAAAGTGTATAAATCCAGGAAATATATATATATTTTTTTTTTTTCCAATGTGACATTAGGTATAAATTTTTCCCCATAAGCCCAAAGTTTGAGTCAGTTACCTGACAATGTGTGAAGTCCTCTTCCCCCACTGGGAATCAGAGTAAAATGATCTTTAGAAATATGGTGGTTTTTTTGTTTTTTTTTTTCTTTTCCAAAAATATGTACATACCTAGCATGCATAGGAATATGTATGTACATATGTATGTACATAGGAATCCTCCTAGGCTGAAGTACCCCTCACATGTGTCCATGCCCTGGCAATGCTGATAACCTTTCTAACCTTGTCTTTCACTAATGGCTTTACCTTTACTATACATGTATGTCTCTTTTCTTAAAGGCTTCAATAAGGAAGTCATATTCATTATATTTCTTGTCCCCCCACTTTTCCCTTCAACTGACAAGTCTCTCATACTGTTATATATATGTACACAAGATTTTTGAGCAAGATTGCTGCAGGCTTAGGAAGTGCAGCAGAAAGTACAGCAAGACAGTTGAGTGTTTATTTTAGGAAGAAGATCTGCATGCAGAAAAGCATTTTTTTGCTTATGTCCACAGGGCGACAGGGCTATTATGCATTGATACTAAGTTTTCCTTTAGGCTGCTGTTGCATTATCAGTGTGAGTCTGTCTGGGTTACCATATGCATTTTTATTTGCTTTGCAAGATAAAACCCATGTGCTGGTGCTGAGAACTGCAGAAGGCTAATAAAAGTTTTAATGTAGTTTTGTTGAAAAGTAATCTTATCAGTCATATTGGAGTCATACGTATCTGTTATATAAAGCCCAAGTGACAGGTTGTTTCCTTCAAATTTGGCATGGAGGGGACTATTTGATATGTCTATTTTTGTTGATCTTCAGTTCCAAACCACTATATTAATACTGACTGATTCAAGGTGTCACGTACAGGTCAATGCTGCAGATGGCATAAAATGATTAATCCAGGCAACAGGGATAGGATATCACTTAATATTGCAAATACATTGTTTGTTTTGGAATGAAAACAAGAGAGTCGGACTGCATTTTACTTATTTATACAAACAAAATGCTACATATGGCATAGCTGGTTTTGATTATAGCTCAGAAGGTTGGTTCCAACTGTCTTCTCTACTAACTAGGTTCATTCTTAGAAACCTGTGATAGCAGTGAAATGCAGTGTGAGTTGATTGTATTCTTCTGTAACTAAAGAATTGGAGGACTGGGATTTTCTGCAATGAGCAATTAAATACCTAGGCCATGTTTGTTGATGTTTATATAACTCTACTGTAAAAGTATCCAATCCCACAGCTTCTTTATGCATTTACATTATTCTCTTTCACCACTACCTGTTGTGTATTTTTTTGTAAATTTCTTTAAGGAAAAATAAGTTCAGAGTTATTCTTTGTTGTTCTTTTTATTATTTATTATTATTATTATTATTTCATTTGTTTCTAATTTTGCAATTATTACAGAGAAAAACTAATTCTCATTATAATTTCCTCCTACATTTTAGGAAACCATTTTTATATTGTGACCTTCATTCATCATCCCATTCTTTTGTCTTTTCAACTAAACAAACTAATTTCTTTCAATTCCTCTTAAATTACATCTTTAATTCTATTTATTCTTTATTCTGTCCTGTGATGTGTATAAAGGCATGTTAGCTCTGACTTTCTTACCTCTACCTTTCTTACCTCTACCTTTCATAAAACATGCTCTTGAACAGTTAGAGAATCTTAAGTGGTATGAAGAGAACAGAGGTTTTTTATTTATTATTATTATTTTTTTTTTTCATGCAGCACTTAGGTAAATATATCATAGAATATAACTTACCTTTTGGGATTGTATTATGTTATTGAACAATATTTTCTTTTTTTTTTTTTGCTTTCTTTGCTGCAATTCTTTTTTCCCAGACTGCTGCATTTTACAGGTATCCTTCAATTTGGGGTTGTGCATTTTACTTTCTTTTCTGTTTTGAATCTTACATTTCATTAGGGAGTTTCTACTTGGATGTTTAGTGTATTTCTCTTCATGAATTGCTATCTTTCTGGTAATCCTTTATTCTTTAGATTACCTTCCCAGGATACCCAACAAGCTAGTTCTCTGAGTTTACTCAAGTCTGTGTCTTTGCAATGTACTCCCATACCTTCCCTTTCTCAAAATAAAAATCACTCCCTGGTCTTTCACTCCAATTATCTTCTTCCTTCCAGATTTTCAGTTAATTCAGAAAACAAAACAAAGCAAAGCAAAACAAAACAAACAAATAACAACAACGAAACTAAATCTTTGTCATCTTCTAAAATAAGAAACATTCCTAACCTTTTATTCAGGAATTGTTTCCTCTCATATTGCTATAGGTTCATGCTATATGAACCTATATAATTAAAAGTATAAATATTTTTATTATTATTATTTTATTTATATTAAAAGTATAAATATCTTTTTATGCTTCCAGTATTTATTGAAGGAAATGCTGTGAGTAAATCTCAAAGAACTGACTGTAATGAGCATAGCTGCAGACAGTTAATATATGAGTCGTATTGCAAGAAGAGGCATGTAAGAGAGTCCCACAAATCCCATTCATTTGAAAATGTAAGAGTGGACAAAACTTAAGAATTGTGACCTGCAGATAGAGAAGCTGAACTAGGCATGCGTGCACACACACACACACACAATATGATTAATAAGATTAGCAAATGCTTTTCTTCAAATTTACCTGTTACATCCTCATGATTCTAACACTTGTGTATTCACTGATTCCAGAGATTTCCAAAGGTCAAATTTACAAGCTTGGTGCAGAACTTGTCCAATCAGTAGAATAAGTCATGTATGGTAACTCAGCTAGTAGAACTGAATATATTTTTTAAAAATGAATCAGCTATTATTAAGTGACTTGATAGAAAACTCAATTTCTAAATGGTGATTAGGCCAGCTGGTAGGTGGGTATTGAGCACTAGTTGAGCATTAGTCCATCAGTAAATGGGATACTTTCAAACAGGATGGGACATCTTTGGATGAAAAGATTTGTCAATGCACTGGTGGAAAACAAACAGAAATATGTAGGAGACTCAACTGGAGCTGAGAGGAAGAAGATACAGAATGGGAATCTTTATAGTATGAAAGAAAATAAGGGAACAGTTGAAACAAACAGATGGTAGCAAAAGATACATGTCTGCAGCAGCATAAACAGATGTCAGGTTAAGAGGGAAATGAAAATTTCTCAGGGCTGGGTCCTGTACTTGGGGCACAGCAACCCCATGCAACACTACAGGTTGGAGGAAGAGTGGCTGGAAAGTTGTCTGGAAGAAAAGTACCTTGGAGGTATTGGTTGACAGCCAGATGAATATGAGCCAGCAGCATGCACAAGTGGCCAAGAAAGCCAATGGCATTCTGGCTTGTAACAGAAATGGTGTGGCCAGCAGGCACAAATTGTCTCCCTGTACTCAGCTCTGGTGAGGCCACACCTCAAGTATTGTGTTCCGTTTTGTGCCCCTCACTACCAGAACATTGAGCTGCTGGAGGGCACCTTCTATGCCCTTCCAAAGAAGGGCTATGAAGCTGGTGAAGGGTCTAGAGAACAAGTCTTATGAGGAGCAGCTGAGGGAAGTGGGGTTTTTTAGCCTAGAGAAAGGTAGTTTCAGGGGAGACCTTATTCCTCTCTACAACTACCTCAAAGGAGGTTGTAGCAAGGTGAGGAACAGTCTCTTATCCCAAGCAAAAAGAGTAAATGGCCTCAAGTTGCACCAGGGGAGGTTTAAATAAAAAAAAAAAAATCTACACTGAAAGGGTTTTGAGGCATTGGAACAGGCTGCCTAGGAACTGGTTGAGTCACCACCCCTGGAGGTATTCAAAAGTCATGTAGATGTGGTGCTTAGGGACATGGTTTAGTGGTAGACTCGGCAGTGCGAGGTTAATGGTTGGACTTGATCTTAGAGGTCTTCTCTAACCTAAATGACTCTGTGATTCTATGAAAAGGGAAATGAAAAAACATAAGTGTAGGTGTACTGTGAACTTCACTTATGCAAGTAGAAACCCCATGCAGCTTAAATGCAAGCTGTTACATATTGCTGCTGATGTTGTAAGGAAGAGTTACTTTTTAGGAGACCACATCAGTTTAGGGGGAGCAATGTCTGAGAAATCTTATCAAACAAGAATTACTATATGCAATTCAGGAGGACATTTGTGTAGTGTTTTGCAAAAATACTTCAATTATGACAAAAAGCAAGAAAAAAATCACCTCTCAAGTAAGGGATGAATAATCTGATGAGAAAGAGAAAATACTCTACTTGTAAAGTGACTTGCATTCAAAGTCCTGATTAGTTCCAAGGAAAAAACTAAAACCTGTTTTATCATATCTCAGGTGAATCATGTTCATTATTCTTTTGCATAGAATTTGATGTGTGTGCAGAATAGATTGTCTTTAATAGAAGAATGAGAAAGTGACTTTGCAATCTTACATTCATATGGTTATGACATGTAAATAACATGAAAATGACATTCAAGAATGATCTCTTAATTACTTTCTCTTGAGGTTTTCACAATTATTTTTATAGATCTTATTGCTTAAAAAGTAGAGAAAAAATGAAACCAACCAAACAAACAATAAATTTCAAAAAAGTGTTATTTTTCCTAACAGTGTCAGTGCCCATATGCAGTCTTAGAATTCTTAATGAATTGAGTAATTGATGAATTGAATAATGTATGCTGGCCATACTGTATTCTTGGTCCTACATACAGACAGAAAAAGCAACAGTAACCTCAGTGCTTTCTGTTGCAGTCCTAGTTTGTACAGACCATTTTATTTTAAAACAAGCCCCCAGACCTCTAAGGCAGTATTTAGTATATAAGAAATTTATTTGAAAGAAGCATATTTAAATAAGGCTTTTATTTTTTTTTCATTAAAAGGAGAGACTTTGTGAGAGAGGATTAAAATTCAGTTACCTTGCATCAGGGATTGAAATATGGTTTATATCTTGTTACCTAAAATGTCGTTGAAGTACAATCCATTGTCTCTGCTCTTCTCTTTCAGCCACTGTGAATGCAAAATGTGCCACTAAATTTACTAACTAGAGAACAAGCTGTTGAACACACCAGGGCTATAGACACCCTTCCATTCCCTACCCCCCCATCCCATTTTTTTTACCTGTGGATTGCATGCAGGATTTTTTTTTTCTTAAAGTTAAGTTTATTACAAAATAAATGAAATATGTGGCATTTAGTATAGGAGGGAACTGTGTTGTGATTAATTTTATGATCTTTAAATAGGATAGATGGTATCTATAAATCTGTATGTATGCAGCATTCCTCACAGACAGTCCTGAGATTTCAGGTGCAGTTTGTCAAGAAGTACAATGAGCTAGCATGCACAGTGATTGCATTGATTGCTAGCTGTGAAGGACGTTCTCTAACACATGGCTGTGCATAAGACTTAGTCTTACAGATATGCTAGGACACTTGCCAGTTGCTGACAGCAGGCATCATCAGTGCCTGCTTTTGTCAATAATGGGATGTTCTACCTGCAAGCACACACAAGGTCAGGTTGCCCTAAGCACAGCCCTACATGACAGTGGTGGGTTTCCATTTGTTTTGTTTTGTTTTCTCCCCTAAAAAAAGGGAACCAGACTTTAAGAATTTTCACTCTTAAATGTCACACTCTTAAGGTCTTCCTAAGATATTGTTCCTTTCCCAAATCAAGGTCCAGGAAAGGGCATGTAGACAAAAGTCTTTTCACCTCTCTAGTTGGTATGCTAAATTGTCCACTGAGTTGTTTTCATTAGAGTCCTTATGTTCCTGTGAAGTTCAGACCGCTGTAAGATTAGACTTGAGCTTGAAACAGAAATTTCTGATAGCCCTTCCCTTTGTCCCCATCCTTTTTCCTCTTTTATACATGTATGTTTGTTTGGTATTTGCAACCATTTAGTTTCAGTCAGTGTTTACCGAACTGTACAAGAATTAGGTTAATGGGAATAAATAGTGGAGGGAGTAACAGTACAAAGGGGAAAACACACTATTTCCAAAACAATACTATTGAATAAATTTTAAAAAGTCAGTGCAGAGTACCAGTTCAAAGCTTGAGTTTGAAATATTCACCTTTTTTAGACATAATATGTTTAATGTAATATTAAATATTCCTTTAAATCTTTAGCTGATATCTGTAATTCTCCAGAGCTTATAAGGCTTAAAAAAAAAAAAAAAAAAAAAAAAAAAAAAAAAAAAAAGGCTTAGTGTCACAGTACGAACAGTAAATATCCCTCTAATTAGTCTGGTCATTTCCAGCTGCTCAGCTGCCTCTAAATGTTGTTTTGACTATCAAGGAAATGCCTAAAATGCTTTTAATCCAGAGTACAGATGGACTTACTTTGTCACCTCTTTTGTCTGGTTTCCAATATGGGCCACCAAATTTACAAGGATCTCTTGGAAAAAAATGACTTTTTTTTTTTTTTTTTCCCCTTCAGGGAATGCTAAATGCTGCGTGTCAGGGAAAATTGGCTTAGGGAAGGGAGGAATTCAGTTGTTTTCTGTTTCAGTTATTAAGGTAACCAAGGAGGAAAACAAGTCAACTGAGTAAATAGAATCTGGGTAGCCAAAGTAAAATATTGAACCACTGAAAGGTTGAACCATTAAAAAGATGATAGTGTAATTTCTCTGTCTGTGGGAGGGATGGCAATCAGTAGGAGATGGAATAAGTGGCTGGAAAATGAGTGGCTGGTAAATCACCCAATTCAAACTGAATTATTTACATTTATTTTCAAGGTGGCATGGGACAGCTGAGTGAGATTGGCACCTTTAGGAGGGCTAAATCAGTACATTTCTGGAAATCACAGAAGCAGCCAGTCTGTTAGCACCCTTTGAGCCAAAGCTACAGCCGTATACCCACATCACAGAAAACTAGTTGAGAGCTATTTGGGTTTCTTGTATATGAAATCCATCTGTGCCTTTCAGCAGGGTGAGCTGAAATACAGCAACTGCAATACACTATCAGCAACATCACCTGCTAGTGTAAATATCTTAAGGCACCATTTATATTAGCCAATTACTTGGGGCCAGGATAGTTTTTCAGTCATTTATATGACTGCAAAAACTGTTTAGTTAGACCTGAGAGGTTTTCAGCCTGTGCCAACTGGTGCACTTCTAGACAAAGTGCTGGGACCACTCCCAGGGATACCAAGGAAAGGGGAAGAAGGAAGGAGTGATAATTTAGCTTCTGTTCATGTATCTGCATGAACTGCATGAACATGTTATTTGCAAGCTTCTGAAGATGTGGCAGCTCTGCTACCACAGATGCTCTCAAGGCCAGAGACTGAATGATGGCCCAATTTCACTTAGGGTAGACAAATGGATTCTCAAACCTGCATTCAAGCACATAATTATGAAATCCTACTGTTTTTGAAAGCACAGCTTTTCTCTTTCTAACCACCTTTCTTGAAACTAATGCTGTAAAAAGCTAAAAAAACAAACAAACAAACAAACATCTGATTTATACCTACACCTGATTTTTATATATATATATATATTAGAAGCCTAATCTTTTATATGGAGACAGTGTAGTACAGAGAACATTGCCTCCTCAATGTCATATAGTATCCCTGTATTAAGTTATTGTCAGGAGACAGACTTCAGTAATTCAGTTTATACTTCTGTGATATGTCTGGTTCATCAAAGGTTTAACTACATAAAAACCTAAAGGATCACACTGCTAATCAATTTAACAGAGGAAAATTAGTTTATATCGACAGTATATTTATATCTGCGTACTTCTAGCCATGCTGCAGAGCAGGAAGGGGCATCCCCTGCTAGCTACTCAGTGAGCTGGGAGTGAGTTGCTGTAGTTCCACGAGGTGGCACTAATAAGATGTAGAACTGATTCAGAACAACTGAATCAGTGTTTTCTTAGTTCTGTGGAAGTATTAATTCTGAAATTTTCTAACTTTACACTGTAATACTCATAGCAGTGTTTTCAATTTCAACAATAGAAAATATCCCCATTTCCATGAAGATATGTTTTCATTGTGAGGCAACAAAAAATCTGGACAGAACCACTTTTTTCACTTCCAAAACACTGCAATTCTGAAAACATATTTCGGATGTTCATTGCATTCACTACACAGACTTCTTCAGTGAACAGCTTTCATTGCATCCTTATCCTGGGTCTATTATCCCAAAATATTAGGACCATTAAATGTTTTGGAGCCTATGTAAGCAGGGAGCCATATCCAAAACAGGTGAGATGGTGAGATTCTCCAATAATCTCCTAACATGTCACAAACTTTTTTTTTTTTTTTTTTTTTTTTTTTTTAAGCTCAAAGAAGCATTAGTGTTAGACTGTAATGTGAACTGATTTTAGAGTGCCATTATTTCTTTTCTTTGCTAAATTATAATTACATTACTACAATTAGACTAGGAGTTCATAGCACATAGCACCTTTAAGTTTGAGGTAGCATTGAAGTGAATGAAAGATATTAATGATAGGGAAGACTGCAAATACACATAGAAAGTCTGGGAGAAATAATTCATTGTGGATAAATGTCTAGAAAAATAGTTTCAGGAACCTACTCTAATAGTCTTTAAACATGTGCCTCAATTAAACCATTTTTCCTTTGATGACAAGGGGTTTATTTGCATGGCATTTAACTTTAAATTAATTTAACTTTTTCTGAATCAGAGCCTAGAGGGTCAATTGTGGAAAGACTTGAGTAGGTGTTTTATGAAATGCGTTAATACATACTTAATGTCTATAAATTCAAAGGTGTCAAGCCTGAAATTATCTTTTGCATCTAAGTATTAGGGAGGTAAATTCTTATTGTTTTCCATGTTGGTTTGTTTTTTTCCCAAGTCTACAACTATTTCTGGAGAGTACCCAAAGCAAGAGGTAGATCCTAATTTGGACATATGTATCAAAAATACAATGGTGTCAAAAAACAACATTTCTGTTGGTGTATCATGCTATTTCCTAACTTGAGATTAAATTTTGACCCTTCCATTTTGAGTTCTACACCTCTAAAACTTAACCACCCTAGCTTCTGCGGTCATTTCTGTGTTTTGCCCAGTTACTGTTAGGAGCAAAATGCGTAAGCAGTCCAAGCATCATGTACAAAAGCCTAAATCTCCATCTTCTGAACTTTGTTGAGCCTGGTATTCAGAGCAATGGAAGTTATGAATTTGCTTAAGCTAAGAAACACGAACACAAACCTCCTTTGTCTAAACATTAAGCTCCCATTGAAAAGATTAGAAGCATTGTCACAGGCATTTTGATAAAGGCAAGCTCTGCTCAGTTCTTCACAAGAAAACCAGCTTTACTCTTATGAGTGAATCACACAGCTGTGTCCATACCCACAAACTAACCAAATCCAGCATGCAGGCTGAAGAACTGCTCACATTCATCCATATTGTCTAATTGCTAACAGACCCAATGGTATGGTTCTTGGCCTGTAGAAGTCAGCTCTTCCAAACAGTGTCCAAGACGTTCAGTTCAGGGGCTAGCATGACCAGGGCTGTTCCCAAAAGACATTATAATGAGATCACCCAATGTAGGGGGTGGGAGAGGGAGGGAGGAAGGCAAAATAACATAGCCATAGAGATGGGAACCATGCTGTGCCGCTTGTCTTCTCAGGCTGAGAAAGAAAATGGGTTATGTCCCATTTTATTTACTGGATAGACATAGGCTAAGCAACTTACCTCTAGCACATTGTGAGCTTTACTCCTTCCGGTAAACATAACGCTTCTCTTTCTCTTCTCATTGTCCTTCCTAGTAAAATGAATCTGCTTTACTTTTATAGATAAAACCCAAATGCTTCATGACTGTGTCTTTGGACATTATGAATCTACCAGTCCTGAACAAAAGATTATGAAATTAGGTGAAACTCTGTATTTGGCACTTCCTATTGCTAACCTAGGTAATTTCTAAATTAGTCTGTAGGATTTTCAGATCGTGTCTCCGAAGTTCTGTTCTAGGTTCAAATTGGTCATAAATGCCTTTTGGTCTCAGTTAGTTCATAGCAAAATGAGAAATCATCTTCAAATCTCTGTTCGATTATGTGAGTAAGTCTATGGATGTAAAGAAAAGAAAAGGAAAATAAAATTAACTGTGAGAATTTTGAGAATTTAAACTGTGGCATCTTGAAAACCACAAAATTACCTGATCAAAAGAGTACCAAATTGATTAATTCGTTTAAAAGCTGTGCTTAAAATGGATTTTAGGAGACAGTGCATAATGAGATATATAAAAGCAGTTTTATGTTTTTTTCAGAAAAATATGCTTGGTATATTGTTATCATTTCAGAAGTGTACCTATTAAGTATTAATTGCAAACAGATTTTTATCATATCTGATAATCTATATAAACACAGTAATGGGAAAAATAATTTCCAGGATGATTTTAGAATTACTGAATTATCATAGCTCTTTTGGTTTATAGTTTAAAAATAATAATAATAATATCTGAGTTTTTATCGGCAGATTAATATGTTCTGAAATTATACTGTTATGAAAACTGAAGTTGCATGATCTGATGAGATCAATTTTTGACTCTAGTTTGTTTAACTAATGGTGGAAAAAGATGCAGTCTTGCACACTTTTACATGATTGTGGTAAAATGATGGGATTCACTTTGTTAATTAATAGCGAAGTAAAGTAACTATGTAGCTCCCTTGATATCTGATAAGGAGAAATACATATCTCCAAAAGACAGTTAATTTCCTCCTAAACAGAATAATGAAGAGATGCACATAGATGGTTATTGGTAGCTTTTCCATTACAGCAGCACAGAATTTAAGAAAAATAATTTATCTGTCAAAATAAATGCATATTCATCCACTCAGAACTCTTTGCAGAGGGCTTGCAGTTTCAAAAAATTCTTACAGGCCTACTACACATATTGCCTACACATGTATGTAGCAGTCTAAACAGTAAGTGTTATTTCGTGCTAAGTTACCGCTTTGAATTAACTTCACTCTGGTTGTTTACACTTCTGTAGTACACATAACATGACACATCCAAAGGAAGAGTCTAATTTAATCTTGCTTTATTTTATTCCAATAGCAAAATGAAGAAATAAGATTGGAAAAAATGCAACTGAGATCTGTAAACAAAGTAGCCTATTTGTGGATAGTTTTTCAGTTGTTTTCCTCACAACTCTCTTGAGTGCCTTTATCCCCTCATCTGTAGCAGTCAGAATGCTTCTGTTCATCTTGGTCTTTATACGCTTTTTCTGACAGAGAAAAGTGCAAAATAAAAAACAAAGTAATTATGTAATTAGGTTATATCATAGAATATCCCGAGTTGGAAGGGATCCACAAGGATCATTGAGTCCAACTCCTGGACTATATATTATTATATTATACAATATTATTATATAATATTTCCTTAATACAGTACTTGTTCCTCTATTTTCTGTACCATTATTTCTGTTGTCTAGTGTTTTCTCTGATTAGGAGATGGATTTAGTTTTTTTTCTTTGATATCCTTCGAAGGATTGTGGGATAAGTCAGGATGCAAAGGCCTTCTTGAGCTCTCTCATTCCATGTTCTTCTCAAATCAGGGTCAGGACTGAGATCTGGGTTGCTCAGGGATTTATCTAGTCTGGTCTTGAAAACCTTGAAGGATGCAGACTTTACAGCCTCTCTGGGCAGCCTTTGCCACTTGCTGTCTGTCTGTCCTTACCTCTTACATTCTAAACTTCTTAATTTTAATAAGAATATTGCTCTACTTTATAATGTAAATAAACAATAAAAAGAATGAGTGTGTGTGTTTTCTCCCTTAAGACTAGTTTCAGAGCATGCAGAATACAGATATTGAGCTACCCATTAACCAGCACATGGTATTATCCTGACAGAACTAACACACCTCTGGACTTTCACTTGGTAATGAAAATCAGGGCTCTTACATTTAAGAAGAGTTTCAAGACTGTATCTGACCTATCTGGCAGAGCAGGATAGGGCCATTCATTAGTTCTTCTCCATCATAAGGCTGAGAGTTTTCTAGAAGAACTTTATTTTCAGTAATCCCAACAAAAACCAGAAAGTATGACAGCTCTTTTTTTTTCTTTCTTTTTTTTTTTTTTTTTTTCTTTTTTATTTCTTCCTGATTGTTCTATTGTTTTTCTATTATTTTGAAAGAGTCAAAGGGGGAAGGGGCTAAAACCAGGCGCGCCGGTGAAGACCTAAGGGATGGTACGCTAGAATCAGAGGGGCTGTGTGCCAGTGGGGTCCTTTGGTCAGATCCACAAGGTGCTGAGTGTAAGGAGACGCACCTGAAGTGCTTTTACACAAACGCACGCAGTATGAGGAATAAAATAGATGAGCTAGAAGTCCTGTCCCAGTCCCGCAACTACGACATCATCGGCATAAGCGAAACCTGGTGGGATGAGTCCTGTGACTGGGGTGTTGCGATAGATGGTTACAGGCTCTTCAGGAGGGACAGGCAGGGTAGGCGAGGTGGTGGGGTGGCGATGTATGTGAAGCAGGGGCTGGACTGTGTGGAACTTCAGGTCGGCGATGGCAAAGTTGAGAGCCTCTGGGTAAGGATCAAGGGACGAACGAATAAAGGGGATGTCGTTGTGGGAGTCTATTACAGACCCCCTGGCCAGGATGATAGCGCCGATAAATTATTCTTTACAGAACTAAGAGAGGCCTCGAGATTAACTCCCCTTGTCCTTATGGGGGACTTCAACTTGCCGGACGTTAACTGGGAGTGCCACACGGCTGACACGAGCAAGTCCAGGAGGTTCATGAAGCACCTAGATGATAACTTCTTGGTGCAGGTGCTAACGGAGCCAACTAGGAAAGGTGCCCTCCTAGACCTGTTGCTAGAAAACAGAGAGGGTCTGGTGGGAGATGTGGTGATTGGTGGCCGCCTCGGTCATAGCGACCATGAAGTGGTTGAGTTCAAAATTTATGGTGACAGAAGGAAAAGTGCCACCAAAACCTCATCCCTAGATATGGGGAAAGCGGACTTCAGGCTGCTCAGGGAACTAGTCAGTAAGGTCCCCTGGGAAACTGCTCTTGAAGGCCTCGATGTCCACCAGTGCTGGTCACTCTTTAAGCGATGCCTCCTAGAAGCACAAGATAAGGCAATTCCAAAATATCGCAAGTCAGGCAGGCGGGGCAGGAGGCCGGTGTGGCTAACCAGGAATGTTCTAATGGAGATTAGGCGGAAACAGAGAGTGTTTCGCTACTGGAAGGAGGGCCAGGCGTCATGGAAAGAATACAGGGATGCTGTTCGTGTTTGTAGGGAGAAAGTTCGAGTGGCCAAAGCACAGCTAGAGTTGAAGCTGGCTGTGTCTGTGAGAGAAAATAAAAAGGGTTTTTTTAGATAAGTAAATGGAAAAAGGAGAACTAAAGAATACATAGGGCCGCTCCTTGATAGGGAAGGTCTCCTCACAGACGATGACATAGGCAAAGCAGAGACGCTTAACGCCTTCTTTGCCTCTGTCTTCAATGCCGATGATGGGCTTCGGGACCCAGGGTGCCCTGAGCTGGAGGACCGGGACGGTGGGGATGACAAACTCCCAACCGACCCTGAACGTGTGTGGGATTTGCTACTCCACCTGGATCCCTACAAGTCCATGGGTCCGGATGGGATTCATCCCCGGGTGCTGAAAGAGCTGGCGGATGTCATCGCGGAACCTCTATCAATTATTTTTCAACGATCCTGGGAATTTGGAGAGGTCCCGGTAGACTGAAAGCTGGCAAATGTTGTGCCGATTTTCAAGAAGGGTCAGAAAGAAGACCCTAGCAATTACAGGCCTGTCAGTCTCACGTCAGTGCCTGGTAAAATCATGGAGAAGTTGGTTCTCGAACTTATTGAGGCGCACCTGGGGGACAAAGCAGTCATTGGTCCCAGCCAGCATGGGTTTGTGAAGGGTAGGTCCTGCCTAACTAACCTGATTTCCTTTTATGATAAGATCACCCGTATGGTGGACCAAGGGAAACCAGCTGATGTGATTTTTTTGGACTTCAGCAAGGCTTTTGACACGGTTTCCCATAGGATCCTACTGGACAAAATGTCCACCATACAGCTAAATAAAAACATCATACGATGGGTGAGCAATTGGCTAACGGGCAGGGCCCAAAGGGTTATGGTAAATGGGGCTGTGTCAGGCTGGTGGGCGGTCACCAGTGGGGTCCCTCAAGGCTCCATTTTAGGGCCGGTACTTTTCAATATTTTTATAAACGATCTGGATGTAGGAATAGAAGGTATTTTGAGCAAGTTTGCTGATGACACCAAACTTGGAGGAGTTGTGGACTCAAATGAGGGTGTAAAGGCCTTGCAGAGGGATCTGGACAGGTTGGAGAGCTGGGCGATCACCAACCGCATGAAGTTCAATAAGAGCAAGTGCCGGGTCCTGCACCTGGGACGGGGAAACCCTGGCTGCATGTACAGACTGGGCGATGAGACGCTGGAGAGCAGCCTAGAAGAGAGGGATCTGGGAGTCGTGGTAGACAGCAAGTTGAATATGAGCCAGCAGTGTGCCCTGGCAGCCAGGAGGGCCAATCGTATCCTGGGGTGCATCAAGCACGGCATCGCTAGTAGGTCAAGGGAGGTGATTGTCCCGCTCTACTCTGCGCTGGTACGGCCTCACCTCGAGTACTGTGTGCAGTTCTGGGCACCACAGTATAAAAAGGACATGAAACTGTTGGAGAGTGTCCAGAGGAGGGCTACAAAGATGGTGAAAGGCCTTGAGGGGAAGACGTACGAGGAACGGCTGAGGTCACTGGGCCTGTTCAGCCTGGAGAAGAGGAGGCTGAGGGGGGACCTCATCACAGTCTACAACTTCCTCGCAAGGGGTTGTCAAGAGGCAGGAGACCTTTTCTCCATTAACACCAGTGACAGGACCCGCGGGAACGGGGTTAAGCTGAGGCAGGGGAAATTTAGGCTGGACGTCAGGAGGGGGTTCTTCACAGAGAGGGTGGTTGCACACTGGAACAGGCTCCCCAGGGAAGTGGTCACTGCACCGAGCCTGTCTGAATTTAAGAAAAGATTGGACTGTGCACTTAGTCACATGGTCTGAACTTTTGGGTAGACCTGTGCGGTGTCAAGAGTTGGACTTGATGATCCTTAAGGGTCCCTTCCAACTCAGGATATTCTATGATTCTATGATTATGTTTCTATAGAAAGAGAACAAATGGATCTCCCTTGTAAGGAGGCAAGATTGTCTTTTCCCTAGGGAAAGGTTTGGGGGAAAGAAGGAGACATGGGCAAAAGGACCCAGGAGTCTGTAGTGTACGCAGAATCTGAGAGACTGCAGAGAAACACAAAGAAGAAATAATCAAGCCTCAGTGGTTATTTCAGATGGAAAAAAAAAAACTTCTTGGGATCAAAGATACTTGGCTGTTTGCTTCAACTCAGAAATCCACTTAGTTGTTTGAAACCAAACTTGGATGGAAGGACAAGCAAAGGGAGAGGTGCTTATATCCATTGCTTCTGATCTCATTGCACCAAGTTCTCATTCATAACTTTCCTACTAAAAGTAATTAAATCTGTTTTTTTTTTAGTTTAGAAACCTTTTGTCTTTTTTGGAGAGATGTCTACAAGGAAAAGGTATAGGCAGATTATCTCAGTTCTTTGGCTTACTCTGGGTCCTGTCACAGAAAATATTAGCACAGAACTTTTTCTTTTTTTTTTTTTCTAAAATTGTCTTGTTTAATTTGACTTGCTGACTCATTTTTCCAGCTGGGCTGTCATTCTACTCAATTCCAGATGAGGCAATAGGAAAAAGAAAACTCTTTTGAATGTTCCACCCTCTTGCCAAACCAAGTAACAATTAAAAACTCCAATTTTCATTGCAGTTCTTTATCTGTGTTAATTATCCAAGGAACAGTAAATCAGATATATTGTCCTCTGCTTGTTGTCAATAATTTAAATTCTGAATTCTTTATAGATTAGTTGCAGATTTGACACGCTGCTTCTTTTCCCTAAATTACATATCATTTTGAAACTTCAGTCCAATGCAGTGTTTCATTTTTATATTTGAGATCAAATGCCAGACAGTAAAGTCTAATTGACTCACGTTTTATACACACACAAGCAAACCCACATGACTCTTTCTTAATTAGTTACTTTTAATCCAAAAGAGACATCCAGGTCACTCGCCTATCTAACTAGTGGTCTTTAGTGGATTTTGTCTTTATTTCACCATAATTTTTAAGAATGTAATCTTAATTGTTTAGTAGACACTAAACTGGGAACAGTTGTGAGTCCAAAAGAAGAGCAGAAGACAGGGGCCATGTGAGCTGAGATATACTGAGAAAACAACATTGTGATATTTAGCTTGGAAAAAAATGGGTGGTAATTAAATAGAAGCAGAAAGGTCTATTAGAAGGGTTATACCTGGCAGTTTGTAAAAGAGGTGAAGAACAAATGGGGGATGGCAAATATAACTTGATTTTACAATGTGATACAGATAAAATAAAATAGTTGCAAATATATCAGTTGAAGTTATGTTCTCACTAGCAGAATGGTCATTTTCACGGCAATGGAAGGTATTTTTCATCTGTTTCTATCCGGATGAACTATGAGAACAATATTTTAGCATCACATGTACAATAATTCCCCTACCTCTCTGTGTAACTAAAACTCCAGTTGGCTTGAACAGTTACTGAGAAATGCCTCTGTAAAAGGGTGGTTTCATTAGAGCTTCAAATTTCATCTGCATTTAAAAAATACATTTATATATGTCTGAGTAATTGCTTTAGTTCTGCTAGAAGCAAAGGTTTTGTACAGATAAAGAAAATCAAAACATTGCTAATTAAAATGACACAAACCTTGGTTTGCCCTTCTTCCATATAGGGGTCATCTGTAATAAAGTTTTGCCAATTGCTAGCTGCTGACTGATGATTTGGAGCTATTCTTATATCTCTTGGTTAATGTGTAAGCTCTGATTGTGTCACACTGTTTTTGTTGCTTATTGGAAAATTAAGATTTATGTAGTAATAGCACATGCTAAATAAAGTGATGAAAAAATGTATAAATAACCACTTAAAAATGTAGCAACAATCAGAGAGTAGTTTACAAGGAGTATGTATAACTTCATATTGTGAATACTGTATTTAAAGAAAACATTACCATTTTACTCAGTTCCAGAGAAAGGAATTTGTATTCTGATTTCATATTGTGATCTGTGTTCTGTGGTAAAGTTAAAGGTCTATAAAGAAAGAGATGTCTATAACGAAAGAGATGTCTGAAAAGGAAAAAGCTACCTGGTACTTGAACAGTCCTTCAGATGGACATAGTAATAGTGATCAGCTTATTAAAACTGTTGGGAAAATATTTTTCTTAACTTTTCCAGAAAAGTTAATCTTCTGAGCAGTGTATTGATCTGGAAACCAAGACACAGTATTTGTAGTTTTTCTGTGTGTCTTCTAGGATATTTAATCTGTGTACAGAAATAATGGTAGTTTTTGTTTGTGTGTTTGTTTGCTTGCTTTATTTTTTTCTCATTCAGATCAGACAATTTACATGGAAAATAATCTCAGCTGAAAACCCTGTATTCTGTCCAAAACTTGGACAACATTTTTTGTATTTCTCTGGAACTATGACTCCCCTGAGTTGCAGAGATAAATTGGGATTGCATTGGCTAAACAGAATGGAACTGAGCTTATAAAACACACAGCTTTAATGAATATCGGGAGTTTAAAATGAAATTTCGGGATCTAATCCTGACTCTTTCGTTGCTGTTGAACTAATTTAGAGGTTTTACAAGAAAAAGACTAAAAGTTTAAGCAAAACAAAAATGCTGTTCTATGTTGCTTTGAATACTGCTACCCATGCATATGTTGGTTTTAATTAATTGGGATTTCTAACAGCAACTGATTCAATAAAACCTGAAGAGTTATTATTAATGCCTTAGAAAAATATAAATGAAATTCATATGGATTATGGACAGTAACCAGTGTAAGAGATTTAAAGCATGAAAGATGTATGAAAACATTCTTCACGAGTTCTACTTGGTGGGCACAAATATTTAATAGGAATATGTAAAATATCATAATGCATCTAATTATTTATCTATGTGAATCTATTGTATTGATATCAAATTGGAACTTCGCAGCTTTCTTTTTCTTTTCAAATTTTTCAAAAATCCAACTATCATTAACTTGAGAGTAACAGCTAAGTAATTACATATAGTTAAGTTATATTTGTTGCTGTTTTTTGATTTGGATAGGTCCGTGTGTTCACATTTTCTGTTGGTCAACATAATTATGATAAAGGACCTATACAGTGGATGGCCTGTGAAAATAAAGGTACTGTCTTTGAGACTGTTCTTTGCTAGAGCAATATCTTCAACATTTTTGAAAAAATACATTTTTTAGCTTTCTTGTATTTTTAATCAAAGTTACAAAAAGTTACTTGATGAAATAAATGCATATATACATGTATATAGATAATATGTTTACATGTTTGACTATTTAAAAGTATGTTGTAAGAAAAATATGATACAGTAGTGCTTATAATAAAAATAAGATATTATGGATCAATTTTGAGCACTCTGTTGTAATAGACATTTATGAAAAAGATGGAATTGATGACAGATAAGAAAATTAAGCAAAGCTGTTTTATATTAAGGAGTTTGGACACAGGGATTTTTTGTTTGGTTGGTTGGCTAGTTAGGGTTCTTTTTGTTTTTTCTCCAGAACTTACAAGGGATCATCTGACTTGCATTAATTTTCCTATCTTTTTTTTTTTTTTTTTGGCTGAAAATTTCAGAATTATTCTTTTAATTTCTTAGCTTCTGAGTGCATCTTTTTATTTTTACACCAGTCTCTTTATGTAGAAAGAAACAAAAATAAAAAGGGTAAATGTAACAAAGTAAAATGCTTTCTTCTAGAATTTCCACACAAAAAAACATGTGGAGAGAAGCATTTAGAAAGAGTGTGAGAAGGACCTCACAGTATAATTAGGGAATGAGAGACAAGAGGTAAATATAGATAAATAGAAAAAAGAGAAATTATCAAATAATATTTTTATATTTTAAATGGACCACCTTCCAAGCATGATTGAAAATGTGAAAGTATTTGTTTAAAAAAGCAATGAGAAGCAAGAGGTGAGAGACAGGCAGGAGACATTTCAGAGGGTCTTGAAAATGAAGACAGCCACGCAAAAAGAAGGGGTATAGGATAAACCAAAGGTATAAATGTAGAAAGAATAAAGTGTGAACAGCATGTGTATCATAACCTCAGCAATCCCTCTGTGTGCTGACTTAAGTTATGCAGAAGATAGTACAACTTCATGAAGAGCAAATTGTGCTGTGCAGAAGACCAACATTTGATTTTGAGCAAGGATTTTTAAAGTAATGTCTTTGTATCTCTAAGTACTATGCAAATTGTATATATTGTGCTAAAACAAACCAACTGGCTTACAGAATAACTGCCTATGTCATATTATCAAGGGAAAATGATCATAATCTTCTTTTCAAAAATGATACAATTCTTTGCACATCCAAAGAGGAAAACTTTTATAACTTGTCCTTAACTAAAACTCTTATCTTATTATCAAGTTGCACATTATTTAATGCAAAGTAAGTGTCTAGCCTCAGTACTCTGACCTCTCCAGTCCTGCTCCTTCACTACAATTTGACTTACAAACTCATACAGTCTGAAACTGGATTTCACATTCTGAGCTCAGGAGCTCAGTGTGCCTTTCTTTTCAGTCTTAATGATGCATATAGGCAGTATTTTTAATTCCAACAAATAAGTGATAATATCAATGATGAATAAAGACATTCCTGATATTTAGTTAGAAGAAATACCAGTTACAGTTTTTTGTTCTTTCCACAGATTGCCTTATATTTTTATGTTGTGAACTTCACTATTGCCACAGACTGTAGCTTTACTTGCATTCCTGTGTGCATTCAGCGTATTCACTGTTGCTATCACAGTGTATCAAAATGACTATTAAATATGCTGGCACATCAGAATAACTCAGAGTACAGGAATACAAATCCAGTACATTATCTCAGTTTTAGAGACAACAATAGACAGAAACACATAATACACTCTCACTACTTAAAAGTTACACTAGCTTGGCCTGTATTGCATGGTGACCCATCATATGTGGCTGTGTGTTGCTGTGGCGTTGACAAAAAAAGGATTTCATCTATATATGATAGTTTCTATAAAATTGTAATTAGAAATTACAAGGAAAATTAAATTCCCTAAGGTGAGGTGGGTTAGAATTGTATTACAGTAAGGTAATGTTATTTTTGTTCTGAATTTTAGGTTATTATTATGAAATTCCATCCATTGGAGCCATAAGAATAAACACCCAGGTAAGCAAGTTTGCAAAGTGCAGGAACAGTTGTAACACAAAGCAGAGTAGTTTCTTTTCTAAAATATAAAGATACAATTCATTAAAAACAGAGGAAAAAAAAGGCTTTCATTTATATATGAAGTATTAATCTGTTAGAGTATTCTAATTTATTTTTTCCTTTTGTGTACTTACAGTGAGCCAATTTCTAATGCTATCCCTATTACCCTGGCCAGTTAGCCTGAAGTGACTTGCATGCACACTAGTCATGGTAGCATCCTCTAAAGCTGGCTGGCCATGTCCACAGAACCCTAATGTTTGAGGTGATCTACATGTATATCCTGAAGACGTTTTCTGCACAAGGGCTATATTTTGGGCTCAGTTTTCTTCCTGTCCTTAACATGGTCCCTCTTTGATCCTGACACATGATAGCAATTTTTATAATGGCCTGTAAAAATAGCATTTTCTCATAGCTTGTCAATAAGACTCTGCTTCATGCAAGACTTAACAGCATGACCCTACAAGTTTGAATCATTTGGAGAAAGCCATGGAACTGTGTGAAGGCATAAACCTGCTAATGTGTCTGAACTCAGCTGGGCTGATGCAGTGACCTGATACAATCCTGCTTATTCAAGAGGTTCCTGGATTGGTCCAACCAGTCGTAGCATTTACTCTTCAAAATTCAGGAACAATTTAGGAGACATGAGTGTAGATAACTAAGGGCACAGGACCCTGGAATTATACGATATGATCCAAATTGTCATTGTAGATGAATGGATATTCATTTCTGTTGGCTGAAAGTTCATGTATTCATATGTCCAGAAAAGCAAAGAATTATCATAGCAGTTCTCCATCCTTCCAAGGCCAGGCATGACTTTTTTTGGAAAAAAAAAAAAAAAAAGTCATTTTTTGGCTTGAATTAGAGTCCTTTGATGCTGTTAAACACTTCCGGATAGGGTCTGGCAAGAAATATTCCTAATATGTTAAGACAAATTGGAAAGGTTGAAGACTGAAACGAGTTTGATGGCATTCGTTTCCAAATCAGACCAGAAGTCTTATATCTCATAAGATCACCAACTCTATCTGCACTCCAGAACTAAAGGAATGTAGGGACTATGCAGGTTTAAAAATCTAAAAGTTTTGTTGCAATAGAGTTATGCAAGTTCTTGGTGTAGGACCCAGCTGTTACCACTCTCTTCATGGCCCACTGTCTCTTCTGGGCTGAAGGCTCTGTGACTTATAATTTCATTATAGCATTAGCAATTGATTTTTGAACAGAAATAATTTTAAATTTCACTTCATAGAAAGACAGCAGTGGATAAGGATCTGTAAGGTCCATGTGAATGAGTGACACTCAAATACAGGAATTGAATTAACAGTAGATACTGTAAACTGAAGACTGAATAGTTGGGTAGTAAATCATAAATAAAAATCATAAATCAAAAATCAAATTCTCATAGTAGTGGTGAATTTTGACTTTTTAAAATCTTTATTTTTTTTTCATAGCTTTTCTTTTGATAGTGTTATTTGTTTTTCATTGCTGTTTCTGTACTTTGATCAAATAACTACCTTCTGATGAGTTTACTACACTTTTTGGCAGGAATATCTGGATGTTTTGGGAAGACCGATGGTTTTAGCTGGAGAGAAAGCCAAACAGGTCCAATGGACAAATGTCTATCTGGATGCTCTGGTATGACTGTTATTTATCTCTAGTAAAGTAAGATCTTGATCTATTCAGAAGAAAGGCATGGCAAATCAGTAAATATAGGGCTCCATTTTTCACAGTCCCAATTTTCTCAGACTCAGTGTTCTATAGTTTGAAACATAATATTCTTGCATTTCCAGCATCTGAACTCTTCAATAGAGCAATTTTCCAAACAGCTCATGGTAGTCTTTGGATCTGGATTCTCATGACTGACCTCAACTTTAACAGAGAAAAACAATTAATCCTAATCACAGATCCTTAAGCATGGGTCATGGCTGTCCTCAAATTAACGAAAGAAAAGAAGAAGCAAAATTTTTCCTGTGTTGTACCTGTACAGCACTAGAGATCATTGATTATGTTACTGATGTGTTGTTCTTGCTCTTTTATTATTATTATTAATATTATTTTCTTTTTCTAAGAATTCCATACAGAATGAAACCTGTCAGTTTTACTGGGTATTTGTACAAATTTTGACCTTGGATTTTTAAAGCACTATAGTTAGTGTAATTACTTGCTTGCTCAAGGTAATGATTTCTTTAATTGGGCAGTGTATATAATGGGGAAATAAACAAAAAGATATATGAAGTGCTTTCCTTACTGCTAAATTTATCATTTTGGTCTTGTAAAACAAACATATTCAGGAAACTACAAACTGCAATGTATTATTAGCAGCAATCCAATCTGTTGCTCTAGATAACCTTCTTCTGAGTAACTCCAACTAGGCAAAAATTACTGTAAAATGGTCATCTGGAATCATGTATTTATCCAAGTTCACATAGTCATTTAATGTCATGTTAAAGTCCACTTCCTCCTGTCCTTCAGCATTATTGTAAAGTTTTTATCAGCACATCATAGAACCAAGCGTGACACTGAGGAACCCATTTTTCTTTGGAATTTCAATGGCCAGAAGTTCATTAACCATGTTTTCTTGGTTACTGTTGAGGTACTTACTGGAAACATAAAGGATGTTATGACCAAAGTTCATACATCTGTACACATCCTGTTGTAAAGTCACGGCTAAATTTGTAACTGGGGATAGAAAGAGATCTGTTTAATGAAGAGTGATACCTGCAGACATCTGTCATATTGTTGTATGCTTTCAGTGTGTTCATTCAGCCTTTCCTTCAAGCTTTTCTGCATGTGTGTGTTTTCCAAGTGTCTTTGTATATATATAATTATATGTACATAATTATGTACAAAAAAAATGTGTATTTGCATATGCATGTATATATAAAAAGTAGGACGTCTTAGTAATACATTTATTAGATGAAAACCAACCCAAGCTAAACTGTTGAGGTAAAGGTTGAAATCTGTGGACTTTCTCATCACAGATGAGGGCACAGGTGTGTCTAATCCACTCTGTTTTGTTCCCCCCTCCCAGTGGTTGGTGTTAACTGAAACTGATTTGTAACACTGGTTCTTTATCTTAAGTTCCCTAAAGCAAGCTCCTGTAGGCCTTGTCCTTCTTGTACCTCATCACTTTGTCCTATTGTTTTTCTCTTACTGTGTCAGAAGAGTTGATTCCAGCTTTTGGGGGCAAAGGTCACATGTGAATTCAGCCTGCTGGAGTGTTACACTTTTTGAAAATACTATTGTAAGGTTTAAATTCAAATCATGAAGTCCTAAAGAGGTACTCTAACTTGAGGCTGTCTTTCAAGACTGTCTCTAATAATTTGATGCATTGTGGCAATTTGGACATCTTTTCTCACCCTTCTGTGTCTGCAATACTTTTGCTCTGGCCTTACTTTCTGCAAGACAATCCCAGAATTTTCAGATGCTTTTATATTTTCCAGTTATTCACAATTTATTCACAGTCATTGTCCTCTCTTATTGAACACTGGGAGAATGGGGGAGGGTGTTTCCCTCCCCCATATGTACCTCCCCTGTTTTATTATTTATCTCTTCAATGGTCCTACTAAAGAATATCCCCATATCTTTTCCTCTAATTCATCTCCAGTTCTCCTTCTCTTACTCTCTGAAAAAGTCTACTTCTTTTCACCTTGCTTGTTGTAACTTTACTAACCCCAGTCTCATCACCTTTCAGTTTGATACAGAAAATTAAGTTCATGAAAGATGCGTTACATTTCAAAAAGATTCTAGTAGATAGAGTAAAGGGAGAGTTGATTTCATCAAAGTGAGTTCATAAAGTATTCTAGCTTATTTTATTCTAATGAAGTAAAGAGAGGTCATGACTCCTCACTAAAGATACACAGAAGAAGGAACTATCAGAGAAAGAAAATAAAATCTGAAATAAAAAATAAACAGTACAAAAATGTTAGAAACCTACCTGTGAACAATTTAGGATGGAAAACCAATCCTTTCTCATTATCTAAATGTATGATTTTCTGAATCCTATATTTGTTATGGATTGTGACTGTTAAAGGAAAAGCAAATTTCTTATATCTTCCCAAATAAGTTCAAATTCTTTGCCTCAGTACCAGAAGAGACTATGTGATTTTGTAGAACTGATGAGGTTAATTGCAAGAGTTTGGAAAGTAGTGATGATATGAAAACTTGATATGATGATATCATTTCATATCATGATGATATGAAATCCACCATTACCTGGTAGATTTTTCTATGTTTTTGCTTGACAGTATTTGTTGACTACCTATTAACTATCTTTTAGTTTGGTCTGGCTTTTTTACTTTTCCTTTTTTCTACTATCCAACGATATTAGTATAGTGAGAGCTGTAGCTATTAACTCATTTTCATAACATTTAGGTTTTATTAAACTATTACATCCCAAGTTGTTGCACACCATCTATTTTAAAAAGCAACGTATTATTTTCATTCATACATGTTCACAAAAAAAATGCAATTTCAACTTCCTATGGATAAAATCAATGAAGTGTAGCTACCATTCTTTTTTCAAACTTAAAGTCAAGATTCTAATCTAGAATTTAGCTACTGTAATCCATGGATTTTTCTAATATATTATAGCTCAATATTTGTTATTTAATTAAAAAGTTTTTTTTATCCCATCTTGATGTGATTGTTTCCTAGGAGCTGGGCCTTGTGATTACAGGAACTCTGCCTGTCTTCAATCTAACAAAGGAACAAAATGGGAAAATAGTAAGCTTTTTCTTCAAGTAAAACAAACGTATTTCAGTTATTTGAATTAAATTTAATGCTTAAATACAGTGAAAAAAAAATGTGTATTTCCACAAAACTTTCTACAGTTTAATTGTCTTCTACATCAGAAACTAATGTGTCATCTAGTTGCCTGATAACCTCCTGGAAACAAGAAAACGTAGATGACCCTTTTTGTAGTTCTAAGTTTCAGGGTATGACATTCCTTGATCTATCTCCGTGACCTGATGGCAGTGAAAATGAGCTGAGGGCTCAGTAAATGGGAAAATAGAAGAAGATATAATTTAGGCCTTGCCAGAAAGGAAGCCCAGATAATTTATAACTTATCAGTGAAGCTATGACATTTCAGGGTAAAAGACAAAGATGTAGAGACTTTAAATAAACTGGTTGTAATGATAATACAAAATAGCACTGTGTATGCATATTAAAATCTAAGTATTAAATACATTTCCCTACTTCTATTACTGTCTGATAAGGAATCAGTTTATGTCCTCTTTCCAAAATCAGAATGTTGCTTTTTAAATATCAGATTTAGATTATGCTTTACGGTACATGGTAAAATACTACACCTTTGATATGATACTTATGTTCATTCAGATCAGAATATATAGAGGTTTAGCCAATATATTCTTTTGTTTAGATTCTCTGAGTTTATATATTCTGTTTAGATATTCTGAAGGAATAAATACAAATTTGATCACTACCATTTCTTTTATTTATTTTCAGAATAGCATTCTTAGTTTCCAATTAAAAACAAACAAACAAAAAGTTTTCATGCTCTAATCTATAGGATAATGCCTGGAATTCACTCTAATTGAAGTCTAAGTCTAATTGCAAAGCTAAAGAGTAACAATTATCAAAAGATGTCTTTCTGAGAAGTAAAACAGCCTTGGTCTTGTACAGAAGACCTGGAACTAGAGGGAAAAAAAAAAAGGAAAAAAAAAAACAACATATCTCTTTGTCTTATGTCTCTACTTGAATGCTAGGAGACAGACAGCAAAATACATCTCTGACACATATTTCAAATTTAAATAAAAAGAATGAACAAGTTACAAGTTACAAGTGAAGTAAATGTATACGCAGAGTCCTTGATTTCAAATGATTGTCACTTATTTGATTTTGGTTTTATTCATCATTGTACCATAGCCAAAAGAGGTTAATTGTCAACCTGAGGATGTATTAGTAGCTCTATATAGTTTATACCAATTTGACAAAGAGCATCTTTCACCTCTTTTGTTCTTGCATTTATTGTTTGTTCATTCAGAAAAGCATCTGTATTCATCTTCATAAACCATTTTCCAATTCTATACTAACTTTTGAGTATTATTTTGAATCACTTTTATTATTATTTGAAGTATTTAAAATAGGCACATAAGTGAATAAGCAACTTTTCAAGTAGTATGGTTAAATGAGAGATGAAGGCAAAATTAAAATTCAATGTCTTGCATTGCAAATATGTCAAGCATACTCTAACATTTTGGAATCTTACCAGAATCAGCTGATTCTTGGAGTAATGGGGGTTGATGTCTCTCTGGAGGACATAAAAAAACTGACACCCCGCTTTACGGTGAGTTGCTTGTGTTGGTGGTTTTTACAATGTACAATTTATGTATAATTTCTTTGTGTGCTCTTTCATAAGTCATACAGCAATGACTGGATGTGAGTCAAAATACCAGCAGGGTTCTTTTCATATATTCTTTTGCATTGTTGTAGATTTTCTGACAGTTTTCTCTCCAGTTGTTTCTTTGCTTCTGTATGAATTGTCCATCAGTATGCATACACAAAAGCTAAGTTTTACATCAGGTGGCATATTCCAATTACTTATTATTTTGTAGCCTTAGGCTGCTGTCCAGTCAAGTGTTTGGTTCTTATCACAGTGCAAAATGAACAATTACTAAAGGTAGTAATAATACCTAGTAGCATTTATATAGGACCGTTCTTTATAGAAAAATTCTTAAATATATATATCTGTACACTACCCAGTATGACTGATTTATATATTTAGACATCTAGTTAGGGAATTTCCAAGAAAATAACCAGTACTGTTGAAAACAACATCTTGGGAAGTAAAGGGACATCATGAATTTCACCAAAGGCAAATACAGAGTCCTCAGTCTAGGATGCAATAATCCCATGCCACAGTACAAGCTGCGTACCGATTGCCTGAAAAGGCATGTCTGCCTTTATAATGGAGGACAAGCTGAACATAAACCAGCGATGTGTCCTTACAGTAAAAAAGGTCATCTGTGTAGTAAATATCTTCATAATCCCTCATCAGGAGTACTGTGTCTGAGTTTGATTTCCCCAGTACAAGAAATACATTCAGATGCTGGGCAGGGTCCAATGCAGAGCCACTAAGCTAGTCAGAGGGCTGGAGTACATGGCATATGAGGAGATGGGTTTGTTCATACTGAAGAAGAAAAAAACAAGTGGGGATCTAATTTTTCATTCTCACGTACCTAATTGGAGTTGTAGAGAAGATCATAGAATTACAGAATCGTTTGGGTTAGAAGGGACCTTTAAAGATCACTTAGTCCAACCTCCCTTGTCATAAGCAGTGACATCTTTAGATCAGGCTGCCCAAAGCCCCATCCAGCTTGGACTTCCGGAGGTGGGGCATCCAACAGTGCCTCACCATCCCCATACTGAAGAAATTATTCTTGATATCTAATCTCAATCTACCCTGTTTCAGTTTAAAACTATTACCCCTTGTCCTACTACTACATGTCTGTTTTTCTTATTAGCCTGTTTTAAGCATCTAAAGGCTGCAGTGAAGTCTCCCCAGAGCTTTCTGTTCTCCAGGCTGAACAATCCCAGCTTTCTCATCCTTTCTTCAAAGGAGAGGTGTTCTAGCCCTTTTAAAATTTTTGTGGCCCTCCCCTGGACCCACTCCAATAGGTCTGTGTCTTTCTTGTGGTGTGGGCTCCAGAGCTGAACACGGGGTCCAGATGGGTTCTCACAAGAGCAAAGCAGAGTGGGAGAAACCCCTCCCTTGGTCTGCTGGCCACACTTTTGATGAAGCCCAGGATACAGTTGTCTTTCTGGGCTGCAAGCATTCGCTGATGTTCAATTTTTCATCCACCAGTAACCCTAAGTCCTTCTCTGCAGGGTTTCTCATGATCTATTCATCCCTCTTTACTGATGTTTGGGATTGGCCTTAGCCAGGTGCAGCACCTTGTACTTGTCCTTGTTGAACTTCATGAAGTTCATGTGGGCCCACTTCTTAAGTCTGTCAAGGTTCCTCTGGATGGCATCACTTCCTTCTATTGTGTCAGCTGCATCACTCAACTTGCTATCATCCACATGCTTGCTGTGGTTGTACCTGTTCTGTCTGTCATTAATAAAGATATTAAACAGTAGTGGTCCCAATATATATATGAGGGACAACACTCATCACTGATCTCTGGCTGGTCACTGAACCATTGAATGCAACTCTCTGGATGGACCTAGATTGACCCAGACTTTTCTTGGAGGTTTATAGCAAAAGAAAAGAGTCAATCATTGTAATTGTGTGAGGAGAACTTCCGGCTAGAAATAAGGAAAAACAATTACTGTGAGGGAGGTTAAACATGAGCAGGTTGCCTGCAGAGGTTGTGGAACCTCCATGCTTGGAGGTATTCAAAGACCTTCTGCAAACATGTCTAAGCTTGAATTAGGGTCTTGTTTTTAATTTATCTCTGCTTTTAGTGGAGGGTTGGACCAGGTGACCTCCAGAGGTTCTATAAGCCCAAACTATTCTGTCAAGTTCACGCGTCTAAAAGAGCAAACATTCAAAAATTTTCTTATTGAGATTAATATCTCACATATTTCATGATGCCTGAGGCAAAGTATTTTACTAAATGTGGGCATTGTTTTAAAACCACTGATTAATTCTATTACTTAAAGCTTTAATGCCACACTTTACTTCTTTCTTTCAGCTTTGTCCAAATGGATATTATTTTGCAATTGATCCTAATGGGTATGTGCTACTTCATCCAAATCTTCAACCAAAGGTATGAAAAGCCTTCTAATATAGTTCTTTGTAGTATGGGAACATTGTCAAAAACATAACATAACAGAAATATATAAGGTCTTTCTAAAGTTCAAGAGAACAATAGTAAAGAATTCTCCATTGTGGGATGTCAGGAAAATCCACAGTGTGTGTATGGCTTCATGTAAATCCATTTTCATTTTAGACTAATATTGGCTTCTGTTGAATTTGGTTATAAATAAAATAAAATAAGAAAAGTAGATGTATATTTTACACATGCATTTATAGGTGTGAAATAAGTGTTGTGATGCTTTCTCATTTCAGAATTTGAAACTTTCATACTTGAAAAATCACAGAAAACAGGGACTAGTACACACTTTTTTTTTTACTTTTTTACTTTTTTTTTTTTTTTTCAGTGGTGATGGTGGTCATTTCTTTTGCTTAGTTTCTGTTTACCAGAGCTGAAACAAACCTCTGATGCAGAGTTGGGGCGGATCTAGAAAATCACTCTTTCCCAGAATGGTAGATTTTACTTCAACTTGAGAAAGGTCTTTCAGACACAGAATATTTATCTAAATCTAATTAGGACACATTTTTCCTCAAAGTTCAGTAAAGTTTAAGACCAAGATTTTAGTCTGGCTTCTTATCAGTGTAGTTCTGACCCTGCAAGGTCTGCTACATTAAATGTATCTCCTTATAGAAGTCATCTGGCTTTGATAAGATATTTCAAGGTGAATGGCTGATTATTATTTTTTATTTTTTAAATTTTTATTCAGAAATCAGAACTTCAAACTCTATTTTAGTGAAGGGTTTCTCCATGTCAACAAATCTTTTGTTTAATGGAATATTTCAAAATGCTTTAAACATACTTTTTTAGAAACATACTTTTGGCAAACTTTGTTCACAGTGCACAAATGCACCATTCTATAACAGGCAAAATTAAAACTGAATTAATAAAAATAAATAAATAAATATTCTCCAGGTTGATAGAATAATGTACAGATAACAGTTCAGAAATTATTGCAAATCACTGCAGATCAAAGAGCACATCCATGTAGTTTAGCTGTCAATATTAACGTTTCTTATTTAGATGATTTGAGTAATATATGGGCATGATAAAAGCAAGAACTTAATACACAAGCAAATAAGGCTAGTATGGCTTTTAAACTTCAGTGGCACCCTACTCACATATATCATTTATTTCTTAGCACTTAGTACACTTAAGAGAAACTTCTTAAGTAATTAAAGCCTGTACTTGCTGCCTTTAGGCATGGAAATACTGTGTTTAGTAAATTGGATGCATATTCATCACTTTATTCCTCCTAGCCATGTTCCTGTGGCAGAGTAGCAGCAACTCTTTGACCTCATAGCTGTGCAACTGTCCTCTCTCGATTATTCACCAGAGTCCTACAATAGCTACAAGAGGGATTTTTCAGTACTCCAGCATATTTAACTGTCAAAGGCAGGGAAATAAATGATCTACATATTTTAGTAATTCATTTAATTTTCAAGATGAGGGAATTTGCATTGTGAATATGTGAATTAATTTCCTGAAGCAATAAAAATGTTTGAAATCTTTTGCCAAGTGTGTAGCAAAAGAAATGTATGCTTTTTGAGAAGAGAAGGAATAACTCAGTCTTAAGTATTGATGGAATATCCTTGTTAATTTATTTTGAAAGTATACTTTTAAAAAGAAAAACAAGAAGAAAAAGAAGGGTTTTGTATTTTTTTATAGGTTTTCTCAATTTGTGAGCACTTCCATTTCTATATATATACATTTGGTTTTCATAACGTGTTAAAAACTGAAAGTTTTGATTTGATGATTATGCTTGGGGAAATATTCTGAGACAAATAATTGTATCATTATTTAGAATCTTTTCTTCAGTAGAGATAATTAGAAATTCAGATGCTGGCAGGTGGTTTACTTTTTCCTTATATGCAAATTATACTAGCATTTTGTTAACAGAAGGAATATAAAATGAAGCAATGTAGCATTCTCATTTAGGCACCATTTTGTGTGAAACTAGTAGATACGGATTCTGTTCATCTCGTATGTGCAATTATTCTGCAGTGTAAACTCACAACACTAAAGAACTTTTGTTAGAGAATGAAAAATTCATCTCTTCCCAACAAAATCTGGGCAGATTGAGACAGATTATTAGGAAACTAATTATCATAATTTCTCTGCATAGATTTTTTTACTTAAAGGATATAGAAGTCTGGAGCTGCTTACAAGTACTGCTCAAATGTTTGATTTACAGTATGTTAAAAAAAAAGGATATTTTATATGTGATGTGTTTTATGTCATAGAATAATATCAAAATGTAATATTAAGCCTGTGCATTATTATTGTTATTATTGTTATTAACAGTTACACAGACTAGACTTTTTCACTCCCAGTTTGTTTGGGGTAGTGCATGCTATACAGACTGAAACAAGAACTACGTTTTAAAACTAAGGTACACTCCAAAGACGGATGTATTTAGAACTCATGGACTTCCTTTAACATGTCATATTAATTTTAGTTGAACATCCTGGTAGCCGTTAATATATTAACTAACAACATCTTAACCCTCTTTGACAGCAGTTTTTCTGTAGATGTAAACTAAAACATAACTACGTATTTGCCTTTGAAGAGGTGAGGGTGTGTTAAACTTCCAGTAGTGCCTTCTTCTCAATGTCTTTCCTTCTGAAAATCTGTTACCTGAAATCAAAACTGGTTCAACACAATGAATATTTTGAGAAAGTCTTGCAGCATCATATCACAAAAAATAATTATAATAATTAAAAAAATCCTTAGAAACTCTGAACTTGTGAAGTTGTTTGTACAAACGACAAAATTCTTAAAAAGGCAGATTCAAAAGCAGGTTAAAAACTTTTCCATTATGTTTATTTTTGTGCATGTAAACTATGTCAAAGCATAACATTGGAAACATTTTTAAACATTCATTTTAATATGGTTTTAAATTATTTTTTTTCAATTTTCTGTAATTAGTTATATTACATTTTTAAGCAAATACTTATTTTTACATTTTTTCTTCTCATGTGTGTGTTTTCACATTCTTCTGGGAAAAAAACAGGTACCTGTCCCACCAAATAAGTATAGTCACTAGACTGAGTAGTTAGTTTGCATTAAGCATGTGTTAACAAGATCAGTCTTAATTAGATAAGATTTGAAAATAGTGAGTAATTCAGTTTTTGATATTCATTCTAAGTATTAGCATCCTATTCTTCACTTTTCTTATGGTTCTGATCAGCTAATTGTAATTATAAAACTCCACGTGCTTTCAGTAGGGTTTGGTATTGACCTTATGGTTTATATTTTGAAAGAAATGTAGGGGAAGATAGAGGGTTAAGAGCAGAGAGAACAGTAAACAAAAGTTGAAACTCTTATTCCACATTTTAATTCTGGCTGAGTACCTTGGGAAGGAGAGATCTCTGTTAATATTGTTTAACATATGTTTATATTTTGTTTCCTGTTACAAAACCTGTGTGTAACTCTGATAGAGAGCTTGGAACTCCTGGGCAGAATGAGGGCTAGTCCCTGGGTCCAGTATATATGCACTAGAAAATAGAGATGTGTAGGGAAGATTTCACTTCTATAAGCAGGCTGTTTACTAATAGTGTAAAAATATAAATTACTGCTTTTTTATTACTTCAGCATATTGGTGTGGGCATACCAAAAGTTAATTTGAGAAAAAGGAGACCCAATGTACAGGTAACTTTGGATGGAGGTGATTAGTGAATTAGAGTGCATAGACCTGGAAATAAATGTTAGAAAGTTTCTGTCCTGCTTGCTAGGAAAAATCTAACGAAAGAAGTGTTTACTTTGACAAACAGCTTCCAAAGCATGAAGCCTGCATCCTTTCTTGTTTAAATAATAAAAAAACATGTTATTGGCTGTAGTGAAGGGTGTTCCATTAAATTATGGTGCTTTACTAATAGGTGCTAATTAGAGCTGTGTTGTAAAAATTATTCTTCAGATTTTGAAATAAATTTGAAGACTGGGAAAAAAAAAAAAAAAAAAAAAAAGAGAGACTACTTGTGCTGGCTTTGCTTGCATAAACCATAAGTCGAGAGAATGACTTATGACTTTATTGCCAAGATTAATTGTACAGTATATGCTGTATAACCGAATTTTAATAAGATGGTCAGGGTTTGTTTGTTTGTTTTTCCACATAAGTCAGAGCAGGACATGATATCATGTCAGAGCACGAAATAATATCTATTATTTATGTAAGGTTTATCAGATTAGTAAATCCAAATGCAGAAGATTAACTGTAATTAAACCAAACAGCGAAAGGGAAATTTAGTTACATTTATGTAATTCAAGAACAGAAAACACCTAATGAAAACTTAAAAAAAAAAAAAAAAAAAAAGGAATTAAAGGAATAGATTAACTACGTAACAAGAAAATAACAAAATTAGACGCAGTATATCCTGATAACATTTTAAACATGGGAATATATCATGCAAAACTAATTGCTTGCATAGCAACAACAGTAAAATCACGGTTTAAAGTCCTCATCTATTTTAAGTCAGTGATTTCACCAAGTCTCAAATGACTGTTCTTATACATCTAGAAGACCTTGGGCTAAATTTTTTTGTATGTGCTGGAGAAATCAGCACTGGCACATACCAAATCTCAATTTTCAGAGCGCAGCTGGTTCTTCAGTGAATTGAGGTGTAATTTTGCTGTGGCTGGGTTCTCCTAGCTGTGCCATCTGCTCAGGAAAAGCATTGGGCTCCCACCCATGTTGCAAGCTGCTCTTTGGACTTCCCCTAGGGCCCAGGATTTTTCTGCCTTCTTATCATCGTTAGTTGTAAAGCCTAACAGCCCACATCTTCATCAGTACCCCAGGTATAAACAGGAAATAGGTTCCTGCAACTCACACCAAGGAAAGCCGTCCACATAATTTGTGAGAATACTGACCTCCCAAATGCACACATTAATTTTCTTATGTTGCTGCACCAGTTCTTTCTTTCTTTGTTTCCTTCTTGATTTGTCATTGAAGTAATAGATCTTAGCCTTTATTTTTCATGCTGAAAATGGATTGCATTTCCCTTCATTTGCATGCTTCATTGCTAGTGATTTACTTCTGTTTTGTTTTATTAAGTTGTGCTGGTGAATGTAGTGGTGTTGTGCTTATTCTAGTCATGTTGCGTGCATGACTGAATAAAGAGAAGAGCAAACTGAACATTAAGTTTGTTTCTTCGTGGCTTGGAATAAACCCTACAAAATGGCAACCTAGGAAGAGAAAATTATGGAGCCCAAATACTGGTAAATACACACTCTGGGAAAAAAAGACATAGTGGGTAACAAACAATCTTTAAAGTAGTGGGCTAAGAATTTTCTAATCTCTAAGAGATTTTTTGTGCCTCAAGCACATCACATAATGTATTTCTGTATATGCTTTATTTCTTCATATATAAAATGCCATTAATACCTGATAAAGAATGTGTGGTGATATAACATCTTAAAAAGAACAAGGAAAGCTTGTGAATGTGTACTTTAATTTTGACAGACTGATAAATTTATCTATTTGTCTTTGGGACTCCTTAACTATGGATAACCCGGGTTATCATTTGAAATGAGTATTATTGATTTGATGTGATGGCTTTTTTATTTCTTTTTTTTACCGTTTCTTTTCTTTTCTGTTCCTTTGTGTGTTGGAATGGAATGTGAACATCATAAATGCAACTTCTGCCATGGTAATGCCTTCATGCATGCTGTTTGGGTTTGACCATGCTATTCATTATCCATTGCATGTAAGAAAAATGTATTTTTTATTTATTTTTACATTTTACCCTTTTGCTATTTATTTTGAGGGTGTGGATTTGTTGGGGAAGAAAAGAAAATGCATTAGAAAAGGCTGTACTGAATGTATTGAATTAGTATAGATCATATTTTAATCTTGTGTTAAAGGTACAAGTTTTATTTATCCTTTATAAATAAGAAAATTAAAATTTATTTGAAGTTACCAGTAGGCATTAAAAAAATAATCCAGATTCTTTGTCTGAAATCTTTCCAGTGCATGAAAAAATTTTTTCACTTTTCCCTTAGCAGAGAGCAAGTCTTACTTGATAAGAAAATGAATTCCCTATACCTAGAAACAGGTACATTTGTACCTTAAGAATATGAAGGAATAGTCATTTATCTTCTAATACTGTTCTATATTACAGTCTTGAAAATAAGTACTAGTGTCCAGATTATTATATGAAGTCATCTTTTATATGCTTTTACATTATATGAAGGCATCTTTTATCAGCTATTCAGGACAACTTTCTTCCAATATGAACTGGGAATACACACCTAAATTGTGATGAAACATGCTTGCATTCTTCCATAGAAGTCATATGTGCATTCATCATATACCTTTGCCAGAGTATGTTGCCTAATTCCAACTGTTGTCTACTAGCTTAAAAGGAATATAATCATCATTTTAAAAAAGGGACTTCAGTGTATCCTACAACTACGTTAGTATAGTTGGGTTGATATAGTTGGTCTTGAGATCCTTTAATATGTGAACCATCCTATTACAAAGGATATATGTATATCATTCAAAATAAATTAATAAAACTGGATTTATATCCTATTCTAAAGTATCAGATTGAAATGGTTAAATAATAAATTTCCATAGTTCTTTCTCCTAAGATCCTTCATCAGGTGGGTATATTAAATAACTTATGAGCGATGAGGATCAAGGATTTTTATACCACATTTAAGGACAGTTAATATTATTTGGCAGCAATATCAAGTCAATGGGACTTAGCCAAAATTCCTTAAAAAAAAAAAAAGTCAGATTCCGGACAGTTCACGTGGAAGACAGCTCTGTCCAAGTAAATGCAAACTGCAACTGAGAAGAGAGTAGAGCCTGCTGGGTGGCTGGAGCTAGTTCAGCAGAGCTGGACCTAGCAATAGCACAGTACTGGGTCTTCCTGCTCTCCTCAGAGATGTGGATCACGGCAGATGCAAACCATCTGTAGTGGACGGTAGATATCACGACATCCACAGGTCTTGAAGCTCCCAGGTCACAGCATTTCTGTGATGTAGGTTTCTATCTTTTAAACAGAGATAGGAGTACTGATGTCAAGAGAAATGCATTCAAAACTGCCAGATGTTCAGGGAAGTCCTTTAGTGCCCACAATAATAATGATTTTATTTTGTTATAAGAAATAAATCTTTTATTGCAATTGCTGTCCCTTTGAGTCTTGAATCACAGTCCATTCCCATCTCAAAACAACAAGTCTGTACTCTTGTTTTTGGCAAAACTGCAAAGTAGTACAATTGTTTCATCTTACTGGCCAGCTGGAAAACTTTCCCAACTTTCCCCCTCCCTTTTTGAAGGCAGGATGCCTTGTAGGAGATGCTTCCTCTGACATTTCTTCTCTCACCTTAGTCTGTGGCAGCAGGGGAAACAACCTCCCAACGTGAACCCCCTGCTTAACAGACTGTGGACAGACACTAGTCATTAGGATTAATCTGATTTTCACTTGCCTAATTCGCCTCTCTATCCAATTAAATAAAATAAATGACAAAGAGCTGCTAGGAATTTTTTATGTTATAAGAGATTAAAACAAATGAGTAAGCAAGTAGCTTGCATGGGTAAGTAAGTAGTTTACTTTAAAGTGAAGGGATTAGAATGATTTCTAGCAATTTATCTGTAACATTACAGTACTCTGTCTTTATTTTTTGGTCACTTAATATCTTATGCTCCAGAATCCAAAATCCCAGGAGCCAGTTACGCTGGATTTTCTAGACGCTGAATTGGAAAATGATATTAAAGTTGAGGTGAGATTGACTGCTTTCTTAGTACCTGGTACTTGTATTTTATTGTGTAATAACTGAAAAGCAATACATGTTCTAGATTTTGAATGGAAACCTATTTCACTCAAAAATTTCAATTCAAAAATTCAAGATGTTGACTTAGAGCAATGAAGTTATAATGAAAGGTTTTTACAAATTAAGCTCAGTTTATTCTTAAGCAAAGACAATGAACTATATTTCTCTCATTTTGAAAGTTACCATAATTGCTATTTAAATAATTTTTCTCCAGTCTTCTTTATTAAGTGCTAATTCATGGGAAGGGAAAATTTGTAAATTTTTTTAGAAATAGAACACTTCTCAGAGGATATTAATCTATTATCTGAAATATTTTAAAGCTTTATATTTTTTTTCCCTCTCTGCATTGATTTTGATTAATACAAACTTACTGCTGTGGTAAGGAAATGAGAAATAAAGTTACTTAAGTTGTTGACAACAAAATGAATTGCTATGTATATTTTTGAATTACTAATTTCACAGTACTTATAAATCATTTACTTATTACTTATAAGTAATTTACTTATTTACTTATTTACAGTAATTTACATTTAGTAATTTACATTTAAAATAATTTTTATTATTACAATAATTACAATAGTAATTTAGTAATTTACAATTTTACATAGTAGTAATTTACATTTACTTATTTACTTATAAATCATTTTTAAATAGTTTGTTAATTTTGTGACATAAAATGGAATTTTATTTTAACTTTTAATGTTTTAAAACATTTTTTTTCACTTCATTTGAAATAGTTCTTTCATAATGATAATAATTAGCATTTCTTGGTATCTGTTAAATTCCAGCTTCAGTTTCTTAGAACTGCTGCTTCAGAGAGGAATTTATCTCTGACTGATATAAATCTTTGTTTTGAATCACTGTAACTAGCTGAATCACAGATGTGCTGGGAAGCACTAGAAGTTCTAGACAAAACACATTCTCATCCATGGGATTGTCTTGATATGCAAGGTATACCAGAAATGTTAATACATAAGTCTGTTAATTCAGTCATATTTGGATAAAGCTACTTCTAATTAGAAAAATCAGAAAATAGAAACATTAAAAAAAAAAATCAAGATTCATGACTTTCAAATGCCTTACTATTTTCTGTGTTTCTATAAAATGCCTTAAATTATGGGAAACTTTAATCATGTTACATGCAATACCTAGTTCTTATTTTTATTTATTTTTTCTTGCCAATAGATTCGAAAGAAAATGATAGATGGAGAAAGTGGAGAAAAAACATTTGAAACACTGGTCAAGTCCCAAGATGAGGTAAGATAGAAACAGATAACTAGATTTACAGGAGCAAACAAAAAGCATAAAAATACTGTGAAATTGTGGAAAGATGTTCATTTTATAATGTCAGTTTATATCATTTTTTTGCCCGTACATTTGCTAGTTTTACTGGCTTAGAGTAAAAGAAATTATATATATATGAAAAGGATTTTTTTTTTAATTGGTTTCTTTGGTGTGTCTTTAATCAGGTAGTTGTTGATGAGGTCTTGTAGTCTGTTCACCAGGAAGTAGACCCAGCCTACTTCTGTGCATGGATCCTAAAATAAAGTCATTAATTTGCTTGTGGAGGTGTTCAAAGATAGGATTAATAGTTTATATTTTGAATGGGAATAAAGAAAAAAGAAAAAAAAATGTTTATATGCCATAAATGAAGATAACTTGGGATAAGCAATGTCATCTTACAGTTGTATTATTTACTTGTGCTTGTTCAGTTCTTTTTCATTTTCACGTCCAAAATCCAAACTCCTGACAGATCACTAGTGATTTCTCTAACAAGACACAGATATACATGTACATGTATCCTAGCAAAAGGAAATCCTGAAATATGATATGGATCCTTACCTGCATGCCTTTCTTTTTGGCGACTTGAAACAGGAAATCCTGATCAAAGTACCACAGGAGCAGATATGGCAAGAGCATGCTGCACAGTTACAGTTCACAAACAGCTTTTTGAAATTGTTGCAATCAATGTAAAACAGCTTGAAGATAGCTAATGTAATGGATTATCAGAAGAAAATGAAGAGAATAATACTATTGTTTGGATATGTGCAGATAATTGTTCATGAGTAGTATTAGCTGTTCTCTCCTGTCAATCTCCTGTAACTTTGCTACCTCCAGTGGTTTTGCTGTTTGTACTTAAATGTCAGAAGTCTCCAGTGACATTTTTATTTATTTTTTTTCTCACAAGGCATATGCTACAGAATCCAATCAAGTTAATTACATTTTTAGGCTTGCATTGTTGTTTTAAGGAGAGTCTATCCAAGTCTGTGGGTGAAAAAGGCTCTGTGTAGCTGGCTAGAAAAGTGGGGATTAGAGGATCAAAACAAACAAACAAACAAAAAAATATTAACGCCATTGTGGTTGTACAAGAAGTTGCATTCATGGCAAAGTTTTTGAAGAGATCTCAGGCTGTGCTTGCATTTCTCAGGCTGTGTGGTGCCCTTGTGAAAAGGCCATAACAGCTGGCCCTACAGTTGTTTGCCAGAAGAGTGAGGGAGGGAAATTGTTCATGCTGGCAAATGCTGGAGTCAGCTACTGCACTGGGGGGAATGTGACATCCTTGGGTGCATGAGAATGTGTCAGTCATACACAGCCCAGACCACAAACTGAAAGATTTTATTCAAATAGAATAAAATATCTCAAGCCATTTGAACCTAGATGCTTCAAGTCCCCAGTGAAATTAATTTCTCTCACCTTACCTTGCTTTGTGGTGTGAGATGTCTTCCTCTGCTCAGACCCCTCACAGAGAAGGCAGCAGCCAGAGATGGCTGGCAATGGTGACTGCTTCAAGTTATTGCATCCTCCCAGCTTCAGGCTGCTAGAGCCAGAATAAAGCTGCTTCAGACCACTGGCCATGCATGAGCCATGCATCACTTAGGATTTGATAGTTTCATATATTTTCTTATAAAAAGGGCTGATGTGGTCAGTTGCTCAGAACTGACAGTTGCAGTCTCGAGGCTTCAAATTGATGTCCTTTTTTGTTTTGCTTTTGGGTTTTTTGCATTGCTTTCTTTTTGTATTGCAGCTGGCCCCAGCAGTGTCCTGGGAGATGACCTCATACTACAGCATAGAGACTGGACTCAGAGCAAGCGTGGGTGGGGTGTGCTGGAGTCTCCCAAGGCCTCAGGGGCTTTCCAACTAACAGTGAAGATGCCATAGACACAAAAGCATTGCCACATTTGGGCGGCTGGGGTGGGCAGTAGTGCAAACTGAAGAGTCACAAGAACTGCAATAACATGTAGGTTCTTCAGCAGTAACCAGCTGGGGTGAGACTGCATCAGATGGCTCAGTAATAAAGTAGGCAAAGGTAAATGGGAGCAGATATATGAGGACATGATCTGCTGTGTTATCTTTGAAGGGAGGTTTCAGCCAGTTTGCCTTCAGGCATGCTCACAGTGCTGGTGATGAGAGGATTTAATATGAGCCCAGTTCTCTACCTGCCTTCCTACTTTTCTCTTGCATTTGCACATGGTGTGCAAACCATGGTGCTGTGCATGGTTTGGAGGTGTTGTCACTGCTAGGTTCAAGTGTCTAATTATTCTTGAGCTGCAGTAACAGTATAGGCACGTTATTGAATATAGATAGGCTTGGAAAGGAGTGTGTTCAGCCATCCCTTTACCTTAAATATAAAATATACTAGGATATTAGCCATTGATACATGCTTTTTTTTTTTTTTTTTTCCCTTTCCTTTCCTTTCCTTTCCTTTCCTTTCCTTTCCTTTCCTTTCCTTTCCTTTCCTTTCCTTTCCTTTCCTTTCCTTTCCTTTCCTTTCCTTTCCTTTCCTTTCCTTTCCTTTCCTTTCCTTTCCTTTCCTTTCCTTTCCTTTCCTTTCCTTTCCTTTCCTTTCCTTTCCTTTCCTTTCCTTTCCTTTCCTTTCCTTTCCTTTCCTTTCCTTTCCTTTCCTTTCCTTTTCTTTTCACAAATAGCTATTAAATGATTTAAATTATCATGCTGTGCAAGACAAGAAGGAACCAAGTAATAAGGAGGTTTTGAATCATAAATGTCAAAAAAAAATGTCTCTTTCCCATTACCATGGCCATTTTCACACTTTTGCTTTATCACAGTGAAAGAATGAACCTGTGATACCTTTCATCACTGTATGTGATGTTGCAGTGTGTATACTTACAAATCTCTGTAGAATAATAGTATGTTGCAGCTGGAATAAACTTTTAATTTTCAGTGTAGAAAACTGAGTGAAACTCTATCAGTGAGTGCTGACATATGTGCATTAATGATCAAATCTATAGGGAACTGTGGGGTTGTGCCTATCATGTCTTTATGTCTTTATTTATTTATTTATTTATTTTTTCATATCAAAAGAAAGTGAATGGTAAAACTTATCCTGATGTATTAACATACTTTAAAAAAAAAATGGGGTGAAGAATAGAAGACTGGAAGAACTTACTCCCATTCTAAATTATTCACAAATGCAAGACCCTCTTAATGTGATTAGAAACACATATAATTTTAGCATGCGGTACAGCCAGGACTATATGGCTGCACTTATGACTCCAGTGTAATACCTGTATTACAGTCACTGGTACTGTAATACTGAAAGGACAGGCACGGATGTGTTGTTGTTGTTACTGAGTTACTTACAAATTCTTCTTTTTTAATTGATTTTTGTTATTGTGGTCATTTTAATGCAAAATAGTCCATAAAGGAGATAACATCTTTTATCAAATTCTAAGTACATACAAAAAGTTTGTATAGGCCTGGCTAATGAAAATAAAAGGGAAAATGGTAGATAGTATCTGTCTGGTTTTATTTAAATTTGCATTTCTTTACTGTTGAATAAAAAGATATACATGTAGATGATTCTTTTGCGTAATATAACTTTGGAAATTGTTTAAGTAAAGTAGTTGCAGGTCATGTTGTACTTACCGAAATAATAACTAGAGTCCCAACGGACTTGGTTATATACTTCATTTCTCAAGAAAAGAGAACGCTACTTGAAGCTTCGGAATTAGTAATTTGTTTCTTGACCAATATCTCTTTGTAGAGATATATTGATAAAGGAAACAGAACATACACATGGACTGCTGTGAATGGCACTGATTACAGGTAACTTATTTCTGTTCTCTGAATTCTGCATAGTTAAATGCCCTTTTAATTTATTTTGGTTAGTATTTTTAGTGTTCTATTTTCTATACTAGTTAAGTCAGGATGAGGTCATTTTGTGTCTGGGCCTACAGGATTTGCTGGGTTCCTTTAAACCTTTATAACTCAAAATTGTTACTTTGTCTAAGGAAGAGAACCTCAGTCTTCTATCCAACTGTTGAGATTTACCACTAGTGCATTTCATTATACAGGAAAAAATGCATTTTGTGATTGGTGTTAAGAATCTTATTTTTCTTCTACTTTCTGTGTCACTGTATACTTTGATTTTTAATTCTACACTTTCTCTTAGATTCCTCCACTTTTCTTTTCATTGTCTCCATGTTCTTGTTTTTAATATGCACATTAAAAAGAAAGATGCCATATTTTTTTTTGTCTCAATAAACAATGTAACACGTTATTCTGTGCAAATCTCTTTCAGTCACTTTTATAGCTTATATCACGACATTGCTAACCTACATGTCAGATCTTAAGGGCAGGAACCAATTATCTCTGAAATCTTCAATCTATTTGTGATTAATTATCTAAAAATCATATACAACTGACAGCAGGAACAAATGAAGTCTTGCCCCCGTTGCATACAACATTGGTGTGTATATCGTTCCAAAATCATTTAAGCACACAGCTCTGTAACTTTGGAAGTAATATAGCAAACTGACATTAGAAAAGAAGTTAAGGTTTACCAAATTTCAAAAAAGTTGAAGTATTCAAGTTCAAAACTAGATGGTTCAAATACCAAGTCAACTGTTTACCAAAATAATAATTGTATTGTGGTGATTTACAATAGCCTTCAGCTATTGTAATTGTATTGGTTCTCTTTTCTGCTATTTTCTGTACGGCCAATGAGAATCCAAACATTAATGTGTAAGCAAAACCAAACAAATCAATTTAACAAGTGAATGTAGGTGTAGAACTTTATCTTTTATTCATCATCCCACTTTTATGTTCTATTTCCTCTGTCATTATACTCATTATCCTCAGGGGGAAAAGATTTTTATTTTTTTTTTAATCATAATATGCCATCTAGCAATGAGTAAAGAAATATATTGGGTTTATATGAGTTCTTAATTCATACAGAGCTCCTTGGCATGAGATACAGCAATAAAGCCATGGAATCACATTGAAGCAAGCCTGTTAAACATAAAATTATAGATTTTAATTAGCAATTTCTGTTGGCAGTAGCTGCTAATGACAGGTAAAGTGCTAGTGATTTCCCTAGAGGAGAATTGGTAGAAGGCTATCAGTAAATATTCAGCAATCTCACATTCTGTTTAAATGGCACATGGCACATTAAAGGTCATCTCATTTATGGCACAATTGTGCAACTTTTTTTTTTTAAGGTTAATTTCTGCAGCTATCCATTAGAAAACTCTGCAGTTTTTCAGACATGAAAACTGACAACAAATATTAAGGATGTGATGTGGGAGATGATACCTCTGCAGTGTTGATTTGCACCTTCTGTCCTTTACATACCTTTTTAAAACTGAACTCTCCTACGTGTATATTGAATTAGTGGCAATATTTTTTTTTGGAAAAATATATATTTAATATAAAAGGAATAATATGCATTGCAAATCTTAAGATGTTATTGCACAACGATGTTCAAAGGTTATTAGTGGTGACTGTATGATTCAGGAAAATATTTTGCATCTTGAACATAAAGTGAATTCAAGTACTGCAAGATAAATTTCTTAATAAATGCTTTTTTTTATGAGTTAATCATGCATCAGATTGGTACAGTACTATATGGTGTTTTTTACTGTCAGTCACCACATTGACATGTGCTACATTGTAATGTTAAATGTGTTAGAGGAAGATACAAAAACCATGCTTTTTATTATTTGCAATTATTTGGAAATTCCTCCCTTAACCATTAAAAAGTGCATTTATGCCTAAATGTTTGAATAAAAATGAAAAGAAGCACAGGGAACTTTAAGACCTGTATGAATCTACTCATACCTATTACAGAGCATGAGGCTGGTCTGTCACTACGTAACTATCTCATCTCACGATAATTGAATTTCCAAACTTGTTAAACAGTTTCAAAACACTTAAAAGATGAAATTAGAAATCTGCTGCAAATAGCATAATTGTTTCATGTGTCTTATTTCTCTTGCAGTTTGGCATTGGTGCTACCATCATACAGCTTTTATTATATTAAAGCCAAAATAGATGAACCATTAATTCAAGCCAGATGTAAGTACTATGAAGGTTGTCCTGGTATTGCCAAGTCTCAGATTCACTTTAAAAAGTGTTTAAAATTCATACATTTTGTTGAATTCACTAATGTTACCATATGTACCCAAAATCTGCAGCAATGATTCTAATCCAACACCCAAGGTACAAGAAATATTCTATAAAGATAGAATATGTGCAGGTACCCCAGTTTCACTGACAATCCCTTCTGCCTTGCTATGTACCTGTAGAATCATTGCTTTGTGTATCCTCTGTTGCTGTAATTTTAAGGGTCTGGTTACTATTCTTTTTCATTCTATTAGGTAAATATTATGATATGGACTATAGTAGTAAGCTTACTTTGTTATTTTTGCTGTAGGTGCAGTATTATATTTAGGAAATTACCTTTGATGCCTGTAGAAATAGATAAATGTGACAACACTGTTTTGTTTGGATTACGGCTAGGTTTTTATTTTGCACTCTACAAATAGTTTTAGTGGATGTTTTTAATGCATTTTTGGCTTAGACTATTTTCAAGCCATTTACAGATTCTGTAGTGGTAATTTGGAATGATACTTGTGAGTATTGAAAGCTTTTTGTTTATTACATCTATATAACATCTAACTAGGAGATCTAGATAGTAGATAGAATAGAACTCATCACATCCTTTTAACTTTCTTTATCCAAATATGAATAAATGTACAGGGTATGAAGATTATGCCAAGTTTTTAATAATTCATGGTTTATTTTTATAACTTTGTCAAATCATAAGTAGTTTAAAATTAAAATTTTAGTAAGTTAATATGTTTCTTTTTATGGATTGGATCATCTGTTTTTGCACTTACATGAATATAACCTGCAAAACAGACCCTTGAAATAGCCACAGTATATAGAAGGTACTTGAGAAATAATTGATAAGGACATATATTCTCCAGTGTTCAGATATGTTTGTCTTTTTCCAGACTACAGTTGTACATAAATTGAACCTTTGATCTTTCTATGCACAATATTTTTATTCAAGGGGCTGTTTGAATAAAATATTGGTTTGTGACCCCTTTTGCTTTACCCTGTTTTTTTCTGTTTCCCTGCTTTCTCTTTCTGATGGATAGTGGCAAACAAAATGGGCAAGTATATTCTTGTTGCTCAATTTCCTTCTGTTTACTGCAGTTGATATTTTTTCACTTGTATTTCTATTCCTACTGGACATTCTCCTCTGTATTCCTCATCTCAGGATTTTTCCCATTTTCATTGGGTACCATACCAATAGAAAGGAAAAAAAAAAGTGTTTCTCTGTTTTCATACACATTGTAGTATGTTGTGAATCTCTAATCCTTGCTCATCTGGTCCTGGTGTTCAGTGACACCAGCTTTTAAAGCCATTGTTTTCAGTAGAATTGAAAGTGATGTTTACATAGATGATTTTTTGTTTTTGTTTTTTACTTTATTGCTGAAAATACTAGAAACATTTTCCTTCATGTTCTAACAACTCTTTGTATCAGATTGTATTTCTAATGAAAGCATCATTATCATTTACATGATAATTAAATGTCACCTCAAATTAGGTTGTTAGATACATTATTGTTGTCAGGTGTGCGTTGTATATATTAAAATAATTTCATCCTACACTGTGACATACTGAGAAATATAAAGTATATTATTAGGAGAATGTTGCAAAATGAACATTTCCTTCTTTCATAGATGCATGCAAAAACTAGTCAAGCATTTGAGAAGGGAAATGATGGTGATAAGTCATTTACTTATTTAATGTTTTCTCTTCATCTTTGTAGATTCAGAAACACTGAAGCTTGATCATTTTGATGAAGTTGGTTATACTTTTTTAGCACCAAGGTTGGTTTATTTCCCTGTAGTAAGTGTTATTTCAGCAGTAAATAGGAACTTGATCAGGTCAATGACATTTACAAAATATGGGCTTAACCAATAAAAATTTTGGAAAAAAATAATGAAAAAGAGCAATTACTAAATTCATATTTTCAAAAATCACTCTTTTCTTTGTGCTAGAGTGTCAATAGCATCATCAGGCTCTGATTTGTTTTTGTGTTTATCAAAAAGAGCTGTAAAATTTGACATATCCTATTTTACTGATGTCTTTCATGGAAATCTTATACAGAGCTGTATATTTCTTGTGGCTGTCTTTCAAGATTTTACTGCCTTGTAACCTAGCTTCTCATCTGTAAAATAGCTAATGTAATAATTACCTTGAGATTTTTTTTTTTTTTAAGTTGAAGAGTTTTAAAACCCTCTATCACTACTTAAGAATGAACTATTTTTTCATTCATTGAACACATGCATTGATTGAGTCACTGAAAAATTGATCACGTCAGTTCATTAGCTCCCTGTTCTTTTATGTGAAATTGTGTTGCCCTTGTAAAAGTGCGTTTGCAAGGGAAACGTAGTAAGATAAATTGCTCTGAAAAATTAATTTCCTTTAAAAGTTATTTATGATAAGTAACAGAAATGCTGCACCACAAAGATAAGTCAAAAATTGGTCCATTCCTTTTTTATTGTATAAATTTCCGTATCCTTTTAAGTTTAAACAGTTCTATTGATTCATATGTAAGACATAGTCTATCTTCAAATGTACTCTCATCATTAACTGTTTAATTGATTTTTCTGAAGAACTGAAGTTATTTATGATAAATTGTACCCACTAGCAGTTTCCAACATGTCACTAGTTGTTAAACTGACCTATATGGAAAAGGCCTGTCTGATATGGACTTCTGCTTAAATGTGAACATTGGTATAGTATAGCAAATTAAGCCTATAGTCTTTCAGGATTATGGTAAAGTAACTAAAGAGTAATAAGATAGCTTAATAAGATATTCAAACAGACTTCAGTTGTTCATAAAGCTAATTTAATAAAGTTCAGTTAAAAAGAGAGCTCTTGGCTTTAATGCTGAATATTCTTTACATTTTAATTACAGCTGTCTAATGCCACTCACCATCTAATATTTGACTTCAAAATGCTCAGTGACTTTTATTGTGCTAATTTTTATTCAGTGAATTGTCCACTGATATACTGTTTTGCATTATATAAATGACAATAGTTTACTGTTAATCTGTTTTGCATATGTCAAAACAAAGAGCGTTTCTATGTGTATAGGGTGTGTACTCTATTAAAATTGCCTTTAAGACTTCTCAGAAATTAGTATCTCATCCCATAAATCCAGCCTTAAAGTGACGATTTCTCCTGCAGCAATCCAAATACTTTCCAGTACAGTTTAACTCAAAAGGAGTCTAATTTCCCTGGACATTTTCTTATTTATTTTACAGACTCTATGGTCTCCTAACTTCATGGCCTACACAAGTCCAGCGTGTTTTATTTTCTGAGAATCTGTGCCCTGTCTCATGCTTGCAGCTTTGTTATAATTCAGATCTAGGCAGGCACTTGAGCCCTTGATTTACTGTATATTCCTGAAATATTGAATATGATTAGAACTATTGTTAAAGTCATATTGGCTGTGTAAGTGACATAGCCAACCACCTCACAGTAGTGGCACAATACTGCTTTTAATTTCACATTGCTGACTCATATTTGTCTGCTTCAGAAACATGAAACAAATCTTAGAAGACTGGTGTTTGGTTGTTTTTCAGAGAATACTGTAGTGATGTAAAGAAATCAGAAAACAACACCGAATTTTTATTAAATTTCAATGAATTTATTGATAGAAATACTCCAAACAGTCCATCATGTAAGTACTCTTCTCAATTTGCTGATTTTCTTCCCCTCTTAGGAAAATACTTTCTCATAAATGAGAATTAATCAAAATGAAAGCTTCCATGCCCAAATCACACATTATTGTTTTTTATCTTCGCTGTTATTTATTATTTTTTAAACAGAAATACATCTAGTGTTGAACTTTTCTACACAAGACAGGTTGTAGTCTGGAGTTTTCTGGGTTCATTTAAGAATGATAATGATTGCAGGGCATCCAGTGTTTTACATGCTTCCCTTCAACCTTATGTTTTGGCAGCAACCAACTACTGGCTTGTTTTTGTGCACTCCAAGTATTTTGAATTGATATTTTTTTCTCTTGAGATAATCAGCCAAAGTATATCTCAAGAAGACTTAAAATAATTGTAATGAAACTATCGGTTTGCTTTCTCATCAGCTTATATAACAAAATACAAAATTCTGAGAACATATATAACCTGAATAAAATATGAGAAAGGTCTTTCACAGATTGGTTAAAGAGATTTATCTTAGGCTTGAATTGTTTAAGATCATAGATGTATGTAACTGCTGCAGTGGAGAGCACTGGACTTTAGGATGGTACTCATATTTAAATTTGGCCTTAAACTCCATTTAGAATAAATGAGGAGTTAGGCATTTTGAACAAACCGCCAGGAATGCATTAAAGTCTTGTTTTTCTGAAAAAAATAATGTTTGGATTTATTTACTTAACATTAATATTAACATAAATAATTGGAATAAACACTTTTTTATTCTTGCTTTAGCCAAGACTTTATAACATGTTGCTTTCTGGAGTTGCTGGTCAATTTGAGGTGGGGTCCTTGTAGTTTTTTCATCCAGAAAAGTATACATAAGAATCTTTTGGCTGAACCATGTAACTGAAGGAATGTGCCCTTAGATAAAAAATCTTCTCAAAGTGAAACTGCCTTGAAAAGCTGTTTGTGTGAGTGTTTGTGTATGTTGGTTTTTTCTTCTTAAATAGGGTGATCTTATTCACTTATATCACTGACTGAAATTGTACTTGAGTGTTTTGACTCAGTCTCAGAAGTGAACTCTAGTTTAATACTTACTAGTTATATAAGCTAATATCGAGGGCATGTTTAATGATATTATAGTATACACCAGGATATACAACAATACACATAAGTAATTATGCCAAAATGTTACCAAATCATTGGTATAATTCATTTTGTAATAGATAATAAAAAACACATTTTCCTTCTTTTTCTTATAATTAAGATACTTAAAAAATACTGTTCTATATAAGTAAGCAAGCAGTGTTGACTGAAGGAAATATCCTCAGCTAGAATTTTTTTTTTTCAGAAGCAATAACTAATACAATCCCTAAATTGAAATAATATATATAAATTTAAAGTCTCTATATATTAATAGTTACCCTGAGTTTAATTGACTTGTCCCGTCCAACTTAAGCCTGTTACAAGTTAGCCAGGAAGTAAGACAGCTACCTCTGTCATTAACAAGTGGACAGTAAGAGTAATTCACCCTCCTTGTTGGAAACATCTGTTTATGTAAGCATCGCTTTGCGATGTGTGGAGAATCCCAAATAAAAATGCATCCAGAAAAATATGAGTCTATATAAGGAGAAATAAATATCACTTGGGGAAACATATTCTAATATTTATGTTCAGATGGCATTTTGATTTAATTCCTACTAAAACGTGGATGCAGCAAGGGATCCAACAGTAGTACCGTTGTTTACATTACATGATACCATGATAGTGTGCAAGTGAATACAGGAGGTAAATCTGTGGCATTAGATGCAGTTTAGCAGGTTTACCTAGCCAAGCCATGTAAACATATCTAATTAGAATTAAATTAATGTATTAAAATGATATAAGAGAGTGCTTCCTGCTGCTGGCTCTATGCATAGCATGCCTACAAATTCAGGCCACAGTGGGAAAAAGCCTTTTGGCTAAAGCTTATGGAGCTTCTCAATACTCTAATACTTAATGATCTGTTTTGTGAAAATAGGTTGAATTAGGGCATTAAAAACAAATAAATCTGAGTTTTCTTGAATCTGAAATTCAGACTGTCATGGGTTTCTGGAGCAAAACTGAAGAAAAAGGATTTTATGGATTTTTTATTTTTCTGAATGAATGTTCAGTATGTTCTACAAGGCTGAGCTGCCAGAGTTTTGCAGAATTCAGAGCTGCAGATTCCAGTCATAACTCTAACACCGCTTTGCTATGTGACATTAAAAACCAAGCACCAGATTTTCCCTCTACACTTCTAATTACACTATAGCCCAGTTTAATTTTCCATAAAAAAGAAAGTGATAAAGTCTGTATTAAAGTGTGTGCTTCAGCTGACCATTCCTAGAAGCTACTTTTACAAAGTAGTATTGAAAAAGATGCTTGAGAAGCAGTGACTTCAAGTCACCTTTTAAATTATGAATGACGTATCCATTTAAGCCACTAATTCAATAGAAGACAAATAGGTGTGTGTTTGGTTGGTTGAGAGTTTGGGACTTAAATGATTGAAATATTTATATTGTAGTTGAATTACCTCAATTTTTGTAACCTGAGAGTAAGAACTCAGTAAAATGTAAATGTCGTCTAATTGTGTGCAACCTCTTTAGAACGGAGATAAAAATGTTTGAATGAAAATATGTTTTAAAATTAAGTTTATTTCCAAATATAACACAGGGCCTCGCAAAGTTGAGACTTGGTGCCTTAAACAACTTGCTTTATCTTTTGCTGCAAAGACAGTTTTTTAGGATAAAACAAAGGAAAAACTGAAGTGAACTCATGAGTTTCAGAACAGTCTGTTTAACAAGGATTACTTGATGTAACTTGAAGTTAGACAGAATGTATAATAAAAATAGCCTAATTTAGGTGGTAGTAGCATCTGGACAACTTTGAATTTCATTTTAGCAGTTTAAGCCCTATATCATATGGTTTCAGATGAGTGTCTTAACTTCTTGACTCTTTTGCTAGGTAATACTGATATGGTCATTAGAGTTTTGCTGGATGCAGGATTTACAAGTGAACTTGCCCAAAATTATTGGAGTAAGCTGCATCTGTAAGTATTTTTGTTACTTGTTTTTTTTTTTTTTTTTTTTTTATTTTTTTCAAATTAATTTAAAAGCATGAAAAAATAAACTCTTTCTTAATGATTTGGTAATAATGTAATATATGTGTGTATATATACAGATATACAGTTAATCTTTACAAGGGGTAGATATTTAATTCACGGTTACGCACTTAAATGACAACCCTTGGCATAGGAATTTAAGATTTACGTTAGTTATGATTTTAAAACTCCTGTTTACAGGGGTGGAGTTGCTGCACAATTTGTTGTTACAGATGGTGGAATTACCAGAGTGTTTCCCAAAAGGTAAGAATATTATAAAATAGTGTAATATGATAATGAAAAGCAACTTTACATACTGTCTAAATCTGTAGTGGTAACTAGAAAACAAATGGGATGTCTTGTTTTTCTTTGATTTTATCTATCTTCCTGCATGAAACTGATCTTTAACACGTTATTTCTGTAGCAGGCGGTGTTATATAGGTTTCTAATCAGTATAGAGGAGCAGTGAAAGCCCTTGTGCTGGTGGTGGGGCCATGTTAATCCCTCATTACTCCTAAGCATTTGGTTGTTGGCAGGCTGGCAGACAGAAAATCAATAATGTAGTAGGTGATTTTTTTTAGACTAGTAGGAGCAGACCAAGTGATCCAGGGCCTTCAAGAGAGAAAAATGTATCATTACCAGAGGGCAAAAAGAGAATGTTAAAGTTGATTCATATAATCAGCTAAAAAACTACCTTCAGAATACTACAGATCAGGAGTAGTGAGGGTACCAGTACAGACATATTAAGTGGCAAATTTATCTGATTGTTTAGGTTATTCTGTTTCCCCAAAATGGGAGAATGCTAGTGGTTTTTACTCCCCAAAACAGTTTTTTATTATTATTATTTTTTATTGTTTGTTTTCATGTTATTAATGGCATGAGAGAATAGGATAATGTTTTCTTAAGAGATAGAAAGTGGTAAGGTTTGTTTATGTTTTGTTGTGAATAACGTTGCAGTAATATTTATCTCAGTATATCTAAAAATTCTGAGACAAGATCCATGCTGTTCCTAGAATACTATTTTTTTTTTTTCTCTAAAACTTCTGTTTTACTAATGGCACCTGACACTAAACCAGCTAAAGCTAATAAAGTCTGAGGAGTATATGAGTGAATCTCACATTATTTCCAACCATGAAACATTAAACTAAAACAAAACAAAAAAGAAAAGCTGTGCAGCATATCTTTCATGAGATGATAACCATCTTTTTTTTGTTTATTATTTTTTCATGATTAGGGCAGGAGAAGATTGGTTGGAAAATGCTGAAACTTATGAAGTCAGCTTCTATAAACGGAGTTTAGATAATGACAACTACATTTTCACAGCTCCGTACTATAACAGTAAGTCATCACTGTTTTGAAGTTTTGGAGCTAGCTAGTCTAATGTAAGTATATTTCTGGATGTTTCCAGTACCAGTTGAGCTCACCAACAAAGGTTTCAAGTCTGACACTCAAAAAGGAAAAAAGTCTTGGGACATCACCTATTGTTAAGGGAAAGGGGGAAAGGTAGCTGGGAATGCACCAAGTACATAATAATTTGTAATCTACTTTGGTGGCCATGTTTGTCAAGAATTAACAAAGCTGAAAACATATGCTAAGTATTTGCTCTCATTTATTATACTGGAACAGTGTTTTCTGAAGATGCTTTAGCAGAATTATTTAAAAGGAAGTGAAAGAAAATTGCACTCAGGAGTGCAATTTTAAAGACTACTTTTAAAAAAAAACAAAACTTATTTGAGCATAATTCTGTGTATTTCTTCAGCAGTGAACCTAATTTGGCAGAGCAGGTATAAAGGTCTGGAGTCCACAGCTCTGCCCACTGCACTATAGCTTAGTTTAAAGTTTTGCTTTTGAATTCTATTTCAAATAGCTATTACTAACCAAAGCAGTTTACACGAAATACTGTGATATTTAAAACCTGTATGTGCACAATAGTAAGTGCTCGTTACTGATGTGAGTAGCATTAACCTTGCCAAGCCCATCTAAAAGCAGATGCTACCACAAATGACATATTTCCCTCTTAAACATATGGGATCTTTTATTGCCATTATTCCATATGCATTTATTACATCTTTTCTCAATAAAACATTAACAAGGTAATTAAATAAATTCTTTGAAGTCTTTGTTGTTCCTTAAAAAGCTTCAGGGAATGTATTTTTAACTTGCTTTTTCATACTAAGCAGTGTTGAAAACAGGCTGAAGTCTGTCAAAGTAGTAATTGTCAGTTAGTGAGTGGTGTTAGTATACTCTGTATTGAAAAATACAGACAACAGCAGGATAAAATCTTTGGCTCTGATCCTAGTTTTAACAGTGTGTAAAGTTATTCATGGCTGTTTGCAGAAAAAAAGGCTACAGTAACTTTATGAAGAGACCACATACAAAATGTGAATGAAGAGAAGTAAGCAAAACTATTTCTCTTAGTCATCTAGGTGTTAGTGATCTGAGCTATTACAGGTGATAAGTAAAAAAATTACAACTAGGTTTTCAAATAAGCATTCTTGGAAATATTTTGGGTATTTGAAAAACCTTTAATTTCAATTACAGAGGGAGAGACTTTTATCTCACTATTTTTTTTTTATTTTTTTTTTTTTTTTTTTCTCCCTCCTTCTATGCTCTCAGAAAGTGGTGCCAATAGCTATGAAACAGGTATTATGGTAAGCAAGGCTGTGGAAATAACAATTAACGGGAAACTTCTGAAACCTGCAGGTAAGATAGAATGGAGCTAAAATTCTAAATACAGGTCTTACTTTGTTGTTACTCAACAGTGAATGAGAAATTTAATTGAGATTTCAGAGGCTTCAGTTTATATAATATTATTTTCTCTAAGACTTTTAATCTTGCTAGTGGAAATCAAGCCAGCAATCTGGCTGTGTTTGAGTAAGACTAGTTAATTTATTAGTCTCATGAAGGGTGTTGGTGGTCAGACAACAGAGCAAAACCCATATTTTATCCTTTTCCAGTTTAATAATTTAGATGTTATTATAATTTTCCTCCTTTTTAGGATTCTACAGTTACCTTTTTTCTTTTGCATTTTACTAAAAAAGACTTTCATGTATTTCTTGTTAGTTGTTGGAATAAAAATTGATGCAACCAGATGGATGGAAAATTTCACAAAAACCACAATCAAGAGCCTGGTAAGCAATTGACCAAGTCTTTTTTTTTGAACTTTATGTGCATTTCTCAAAGCTTCAGATGCAAATAGGTCTAACAGCTTTTTGTGCCAGAGTCACACTGATGCATTGATGCCAAGTAGTTGTGGTATTTAAATCATTCAAATGCACAAAATAAATCTATGTTGAAACAGGCTGCATTTTGTACATGTCTTGCTTTCATAATTATAGAACATGTATAAAGACAAAGAAAAATGACATATTGTAGCCTGTAGGCTGCCTACTAAGATCATGCTGTAGTAGTGAATAAAATCTACAAAAGAATTTCTTCCAAAAAAAATGAAAAAAGTGAATTTATTTGTATTTAATATGGAGGGTGTGTAAGCAGTGACCAGTAAGGATTTATATTGCAATCAACGTCACAGCATTTTAGCAGAAATTAATGAAATAGTCACTTAGCCCTTTTATTTCTTACATCTAATCATAGAATCATGTTTGGGTATAAATGAGAAGGAGAAAAAGGTAAAGGTAAAGGAAAAACTAAATCATTATGTAGTACATTGGGAAAGGGGAGACACAAAATGGAAACAGTTATGGAACAACTGGATAAGGCGATGTTGCTTGGTTGTTTGTATATTAAGGGAATTGGTAACTATGTAGGTATTAGAGCTAGGTAAATGCATTGCCTAAAATGTCAGAGCTAAGGAAAAAAATGAAAAAGAGAGAAATTAATTTATTTAAAATGAATGACAGCAGCATTATGGTAACTATTTTGCTCACGATATAATGCGCGGAAACAGTTATGTATGTATATTCACACATATTGCAAGAAAAAGAGAGAAACATGCTAGTAATCAAAGCTAAATAGAGGTGGTGGGCTTCCTTTATCACATATGATTACCATACTTTGAGATTGGTGAAGCTTTTCAATCAAAAAGATACTTGGTAAATGTTTTCTAGGCTTTCTTTATATACTCAAAATACATGCAAATGCACATGTCCTTTCTCTTTTTACTTTATACCTGAAATCTTGGTAAATCTCCACACACAGACACAGACACACACACACGCCTAGGTAGGTTAATATACAGATATTAAAAATCACATCACTTGTCTTGATTGATAAATATCAATGAAAAATACAGTTTCTTTTGAAACACATTTGTGAAGATTACTATACTTCTGTTTTTTAGTGCAACAGTGAAATCTGTGGCTGCGAAAGAAACAGTATGGTAAGCATTCAGTTTATGAATATCTGTTAGTGAAAAAAATGACTAATTTTCTCTAGATTTATCTAGCCCATTATTCTATCATATTATTATTTGAGGATTAATATTTTGAAAACTTAGCCATTTGTGAAAATCAGAAGTGGAGAGGGCAAAAGAGGGAATGAAAGTCAGATGAAGTGTTTGTTTCAAAAATTGTTGCAGTAAGATTATGAGAACTAGAGGGAAAAAGAAAAATAATAGAGTAAGACCAATAGAGAATGAAATGAAGAAAAATGTGAAAAAGATGACTTTCAAAGCACAAGGTAATGCTGAAAAAATTGAATAATTAAGAAGAAAACAAAAAAAAAAAAAACAACAAAAAACAACTAGAAGAGTACCTTAGAAAAAGATAAATGCAAAGTAAACATTACCAGAGTACGTGATGTACCCTTCAACAATCATTAGTTATCCTCCTTTCCTCTGTTTCCTGACCATTCAGGATTTGAGGATCCCATAGCTCTGCTGGCACTCAGGAGAGTACAATTTCAGCAGCTATCACAGTATCAGATTCTGCCATGTGCTTAAAAGCTTTCTCTGCTCAGGTCTTCTGCGAGTTCTTTTGTGGAGTTTAAAGAATGTTAAATGCAGGAGTTATAACAACAATGGTAATCTGGGAGTCTATTTGGCCTCACTGCTATCTCCTCAATCTCTGATTACAAAGATCTTTTACAAAATACAAAGTATAGGGAACCAGTGGTCTTCCCAGTCCTGCACCTGACACCTGGAAGAAACTCACTGGGCAAGCCTGAAATATATAGAAATGTGAAAATAACCATGAACAGCAAGCTGAGACTCTGCCTTTAGGACCTTTACCATTAGAAGCTGCAAATTGTAAAGGACTTTAAACATGGCTTGAAAGCATATCAGAAGTTGTAGCCCCTTATTATGAGTTAAGATTCAGTTATCATCCAATTTCATAAGGATATAGCACTCTTACAACTACCAAAGGATTGAGTAAATAAAAATTTACAAAACAGTTTTTATGAAATTAAGCCACAAATAAGCCTTTGATCTCCACAAACTTTTATAGTACTGATAATGCTACTTATTTTAGCATAGTATTGGCCTCTGGCTATGGGGTTGTGATTTAGCCTCATAGATTGGAAGATATTTCTGAAGTGTTGAATAAAAAAAAAAATATTTCTCACAGTGAAAATATTTGGAAATATTCTTGGAAAATTCTACAAAACTTATTTTACTTTTTTATAATAGCATGTGGATTGTGTTATCCTTGATGATGGTGGATTTCTTTTGATGTCAAATCGGGATGAATATACTCAACAGGTATGTTTATTTTTAAGTACAGTTTTTAACAACTGAATTGTTTATTTTTTTTATAAGAAAACTACTTAGAAGTACTTTAATTTAACTCTATACATTCTGCTTCATCAGATTGGAAGGTTCTTTGGTGAAATTGACCCAGGCCTGATGCGAAACCTAATTAATATGTCCCTCTATGCCTTTAACAAGTCGTATGACTATCAGTCGGTCTGTGATCCTGAAGAAGAACCAAAGCAAGGAGCTGGAATTCGTTCAGCGTATGTGGTCAGTAGTCTCTCATGAGGTTACTGGCATTTGTTTAAAAGTGTGCAGGTGTTTATACAAATAGCATGATCTTTGTTCTTTTTTTTTTTTTTTTCCCAGCCTACAATAACAGACATTTTGCATCTAGGATGGTGGGCTTCGGCAGCTGCCTGGTAAGTACAACTGTGTAGGAAATCTGCATGTCAAAACTGGAATTCTTCAGTAGTTTGAGACTATTAGTCCTCCCCTCTCCCCCCCCCCCCCCCCCCCCCCCCCCCCCCCCCCCCCCCCCGCCCTCCCCCCACACTCTGAACCCTTAGTTTCTGCCATTACTCAAGGTGAAAATTCTTATTTCTCCAAATTCCTTTGAACATTCAGTGATCTGTAAACAGTCAAATTCAAAACTGCTCTTGCCAAGTTTTGTGACTGTGTGCTCTGACTCTACAGTCAGCTTCAGCAAGTAAACTGGGATTAATGGTCTGATTGGCAGCTGTGAAGGTTCAGATGAAAGGCTAAGGGTGCCTACAGGGAGGAACACTTTATCAGGGAGTTTAGTGATAGGACAAAGGGAAATGGCTCTAAATTAAAGAAGGGGAGATTTAGATTAGATATTAGGAAGATGTTCTTTAGTTTGAGGTTTGTGAGGCACTGGAACAGGTTGCCCAGAGAAGCTTTGGATGCCTCATCCCTGGAAGTGTTCAAGGCCAGGCTGGATGGGGCTTTCAATAATCTGGTCTAGTGAGAGGCATCCATGCCCATGGTAGTGGGTTGGAACTAGATGACCTTTAAAGTCATTTCCAACCCAAACTATTTTAAATTATATTCAGAATTAAAGGTTATTTTCAAGAGCCATGTAGACAACACTATCAGCTACTACCCCCACACTAAATTGTGGTAAACTGCTGGGGCTGATGTGAATTTTTTCCTGGTGTGAATTACACTCATGGAGACTCTCTCTTCATTTTTGTAAGGTTTCATGATACTTACTTTTTAGAGCAATTATCAAGCTGGAATAAATTACCTATTTTATGGAGTTAAGAGTTAAAATATATAGCAGCTGAACAAACATAGTTATTTTCTCACAGCTAGCATTGTGAATATTATGTGTTGTTTTTTATTGTTGGTTACATTTTGTTAACAGCAACAGCTAAAATCTTGATTTTCTTGGACAACAGCAAACCTCAAAAGCTGGAGATGGGCAGTAATCCAGAAGAGAAATTTGAGCTTTTCACAAACAGAGAAACTCTAGTGTATCAATGTTCAAATCAGACTCGGTGGTCTGGACTCAATTTAGACCTGAGGTTTATTTTGTGTGATGTTTAACTTGAAAGTACCACATGAAAGTTCTTTCTGTGGACATGTTTTTAATGGAATCTAGGTCAGGAGCAGGCAGAGAAAGACATTAAGCAAGCAGAGTGGGCTGACCAACAATGGATTCAGTGAGGCACCTGGCAAAATGAAACTTGGAGAAATAAGAGAAAGCAGGTTGAAGAAAACTATAATGTTTCAGGCAATAATGTGAGATAGAAGAGTGATAATTTCAAAAAATATATGTGGGATACATCAGCATTTAGTTAAGACAGTATGTATTGTTTCTCAGACTTTGCAGTATTTCCAGGCTGCCTTTTTCACTCATTCCCTGTAAATTCTGTGCTCCCTTATGAAGGGCTGCATGAGGATTACTGTTTTCAGTCAGCAAATTCTATCACTGTTGAATGGTATTAGTTCTCTTACCATCCATGACAGTTGGTGCACTGTCCATCTGATGATGATTCAAGGCAGAAAGGTGTGGAAGCGAATCCAGAGCTCCTTCAAGCACTACCTTGACTGGAAAGATGACAGGCAGATTCAGTTTTGTTACATGTACAACACAGAGGCTTAGGAGAAAAGGAAAAAAATCCTAGAGGTTGAATAAAATTGTACAGTCCCTTCCCACTACAGAACAGGCATTGTAATAATGTGATAAGGAGAGATCCGGTCATGTTTGTAGTTAGAGGTAATCCTAAAACATGACAACAGAAAGCTACAATTTTAAGGTTTAAGTAGAAGCAGTGAGGCAAGGAATGTAACTTGATTCCTGTTTTGGTAGGTGAGTAGGGGAGAACAGGGCTAACTGGCAAGCCAGTACTTGCTTCAGGTAAGTAACACTGGAAAAATGTTATCAAGAGTGAAGAAAAATAATTTTGAAATACGTAGAGCTCTTTAAACCTTTGTGTTTTGGCATCATCTAGGATGAAAATATATCCCATGCCTCAAGAGCAGGAATGGAGATGATTTTAAAAGTCAATGGTCACAGTCATTTTTGTAATATACTTGTTATGTGCCGGTGTTCATCTCCTCAGCAATTTAATGAGCCTTAATTAGTGTAAAGTATCTAATTCAGGAGCATTTTTCCAGTGTAGGGTGGGGGTGGGAAGTTCAAAAGAAGTTCTAGTTGATTTGAGTACTGGAGGAACACCACTATGCCTCTTCCACCTCCTGCAGAGAAGGCATGGATGGTGTGATAACATTTCCATTATGTGAGTTATAGGCACAAATGATAGCAAATTTCAACAATGGAATAAAAGATTATTGTGAAAGAAGACATGAGAGAAACTGGAAAGAGTAAAACTGTAAAATTTAAAAAAAACACAGCTTTAATAACTGCTAAAAGTATAATCAGCTGTGATAATTCTGCTATTAATCTTGTTTGAGTAAATTCTGAGGACCCAATAAAATACAAAGAAGACAAAAAAAATTTAATGAATATATATTGTCTTTCTGTGTTCAGGTCTATCTTACAGCAGCTGTTTTTGAGCTTGACTTTCCCACGTTTCCTTGAGGCAGGTAAGTCAAGAGAATGTTAGAGAGTCAACTTTGACTGAAAAAGAAGGTAAGAATCTAGGCTGGGAGCCATATTTGGATCTCCCCATTGTGTCCACAACTTTTAAAATGTCACTATTTATTTATTTATTTTCTTTTTTCTGGCAGCTGATATGGAAGATGATGATTTCTCTGCTGCCCTGCCTAAAACAAGTTGTATCACTGAGCAAACTCAGTATTTCTTTGAAAATGATGATAAATCTTTTATTGGCATTGTAGACTGTATAAACTGTTCAAGGTAAGCCTACAGTATTAGTAATAGCTTTTGAATATTAATTTTTTATACAAAAGATAAGGACACCTTTACAAGAACAAAAATGTATTTTGGATTTATTACATCAAGCTCACATAAGCAAAGTAGAGAAGTATACAGGCAGTATACTGATAATTTGCATTCTTTTTGTATTTGTTTAGAATAAATTTTAATTGTAATAATTGAATTATCATAAAAGCATTTTACTCAAATTTTTGTTTAATAGTCTATATGCTCTGTGAAAATGGATCTTGTATTTCTGTTGCTGTTGTTCTTTTTTTTTTTTTAATGTATTTATTACATGAATTAAAGACATTCTGTAATATTCAGAAGCAGATGATTTCCTTTAATCTGGTTATGTGTTGGAATTTATGATGGTCAAGAAGATTATGCAATTTATCTTCAAATTTACCTTCTAGTCAATAGCACTGATCATTTAAGAACTGTCATATTACAGTATTAACTTCATATTTATCAGTCTCTGAGTGTATTGTTGGAAAGCTTGGAAATATTTTGTCTTGAATAAACAAATATTTGGATTTTCTAAAGATGATTCCTTCACCCTCACACCCTCACCACAGCACACATACCCTAAACCTGTTTCTTTTCCTTCTTACAGACAGGTTTATGTGTGTTGTTTTTTGTATGGTTGGTTGGTTTTTGGCTGTTTGTTTGTTTTTCAGTGTTACTAGGAGAAAAATTGATGCTGAACTGATTTTATTTCTCAGTACAGCTACTGCTTTAGCAGCACTGAACTGTAAAATCAATTATAGGCCTTATATGCTCTTTTCCATTTTTTTTCCTCTAATAAGTCTAGTTGAAAAGGGGGACCATGGAAATGTCAAAAAGATTACAAAATTTGTTATAAAAGTTTCTTACTGTTCATTAATAGAAAAGATAAACAGTAGAAGGCGGTTTGGTTCTTAGAAGTTGGATTACTTTTTATTCCAATCATGTGTGTCCTTCTCATATACGGTTTTCCTTGTTTCATTTAAGCATTTCTTTTTGGCTTTTTTTTTTTCCAGACTTTATCATGCAGAGAAGATTTCAAACACCAATCTAGTATTCATTATTAGTGACAGCCAACTGCTATGCCGTTCCTGTGATCCAAAACCACTGATGCAAGCAGAGAAGCCGGGTATCCTTTAAAATCATGTTATTTAGTTATGTGGATTGATTTTTTGGGCTATGGAATACTTCAATATATTTGGAAAAGAATGACCTGATCATGTATATATTAGCAGTATGCTTGCCATCAGAGTACTTGAGGCAGCAGATATTTGTGGATAATACCACAAAGTGTCTGAGGCAGCTCTCAGAGAGATAGAGAGCAAAGCTGTTTTTTGTGAGGACCTAAACAGGAATGGGCTCAGAGGGACTTAATGAAGATTCCACAAGGCAGGTGCAAAGTCTTGCAGGACAAAATGCCATGCACCTGGACAGGCTGGGGACTGAGTGATGAGAAAAAGCTTTACAATAAAGGACTTGAGGAGAAGAAATTGAAAATCAGTTGGCAGTATGCCTAACAATAAGGAGGGACAGTCACATCATGGGGTATGTTAGCAGGAGTATAGCCAGCAGGCTGGGAGAAATTCTCTCTCCCATCTCATCCACACTGGTGAGACTGCATCTGGAGTGATTTGAATGGTTTTGGGCTCCCCAGTACCATACTGACATACTGGAGCAAATCATAGAATCACAGAATCATAGAACTGTTCTTAATATGTAACCTAAACCTACCCTTTTTTGGTTTAAAGCCATTCCCCTTTGTCTAATCACTATACCCCCTGGCAGAGTCCCTCCCCAGCTTTCCTGTAGGCCCCCTTTAGGTACTGGAAGGCCTCTGTAGGGCCTTCTCAGAGCCTTCCCTTCACCAGGTTGAACAATCCCCACTTCCTCAGCCTCTCTTCATAGGAGAGGTGCTCTAGCCCCTTGATCATCCTCATGGCCTCCTCTGGACTCATTCAAGTCATTCCATGTCCTTCTTGTGCTGGGACCCCAGAGGTGCAGTAAAAGACCATCAAGGTCATTGGCAGCTGGAGTGCAGGACTTACAACAGGAGCTTGAGACACCTGGGCTTGTTCAGCCTTAAGAAAAGGCAAAGGTATGTCTGTCTAAAGAAATAAGAAAAGAGGGAAACACCAAGATAAAAAAAGGGTTTGGTCAGTAAAAGTTGAGTGCTGCACTGATGCCTGTAACACTCAGGCAAAGTGATTGAGGCACTTAAGTATATGCTTACTGCCAATGAGAACTGCTTACTCCTTGTGGAAATTGCTTTAACCATCAAAGGCTGGAGTTTTCCATCTGCTATCATAGAATTTCTTCAGAGCTGGTTGGAGACATAGGATGGTATACTTGCCAAGTACAGTCCTTGCTGCACACACATTAAAATAAAAATCATGTGAAAGGTTGTTCTAATGTAAAACAATCTCCTGAAGCAGATAGTAGAGATGACTGTATTTCTTTGGCACAAGTAATGCATTCATTGCCACATTAATAAAATGGGAATTCCATCTACACTTGGGCAGAAAAAGGAAGTTACATCGGGGTGGAAGTAATATTCATGTCATCACAGAGCTATGTAAACATATCCTAATATTCTAACTGGCTTCGGTCCATGACAGTTTGATTAACTGTTGCTACTGTCTGAATTTATGGACAGGACTTGCTACAGAAAATGAAGCACGTTTGATGGGAAATGGTCACATTACTTGCATTTCCCTGTGGGGTTCCAACCTTCCAGAGAGCAGTAAATGACCTCAAATGGCAGTCTGAGCAGCTGGGTGGGCTTATATTGACTAAATGAACTATTTTATTTTTCATTTCAACTATGCAGTACTAAGCTAACCTCTCTTTTCTGTAACTAAGATACATTGTGAAATGCAGGTGTAGCATAACATCACACAGATAGGCAGAATGACCTTTAGGCGCTATTCAGATGGTTATTATTAGGCTCCGCTTCCTTCAGGCTGGTACAGCTTTGCTTATACACATGGTCTTTTAGAGTTTTTCTATGTTTCTATTTCCTTTTCACCTGGGACCCCACAGAGGAAAGGGGAGGTGAGTCTGATAACATCTGAATGAAGACAGAAATAGATTGCAGAGCTGTAGAACTAAATTCCCCATCTTCTTGCCTTTCCTTCCATGGGGCTTTTCTACTCACAGCAAAACACTTCATGAATAGTATATTCAAGTATAAATTAGAGCTACTAAGACAGACAAAAGTTTCAGCAGTTGAACTTTCAATGTTTTTTAAAAAACTCAAGCTTAGCTTTAATGTGTGTACTACCAACAGTGCAAATGATTAAATAAAAAAAAAAAAGACATGACAGTAATGCAGACAGGTTCAACAGAAGACTGTTTTGCAGTTTTCTGTACCAGTGCCTTTCTAGTGTGTTGCAATGATTTCTGTTCCTTGTTAGCCTGTAGCTAATGTGACGTATAGCATATATGCTTAAATATCAGAAGTTATGAGTTTCAAGTAAACTAATGCATTACCTCATATTTACAGTTAGATAATTAATAGCATGTCCTGTTTCTACACTGCTGTTCTGAAGTTGTATTTTATAGTAGTCTTCTCCACTGAATTGCTTATAAGATCCAGCTAAGTTTTCTATCATTTACTATCAAAGTCTGCAGTGGAATGATTTTGTCTATGAGATTTAGGGTTGTATGCTTATCATAAAGCAGGTAGTTCTTATAGGTCTTGGATTATCATTAAATGTGTCCCACAAAAGTAAAATCAGAATGTTAATCCTGGTGTTAATCCTGGTAATATATGATGCACACACACACACAAAAAAAAAAAAAAAAATCATGTTCCTTAACAAGCAAAACAGATGAAGGGCCAAATCCTTGTGAAATGGTCAAACAGCCTAGATACAGGAAAGGTCCTGATGTCTGTTTTGATGAAGCCAAACAGGTAAAATTGAACTTGTAGCACTTTAGAAATGTCTTTAAGAACAATTGTAGAGTTGTTTTAGAAGAGTAGGGAAAGTTATGTTTAAATGTACCTTCTTGCCTGATAACCTCTCTATCACTAAACATACTGTTCACTCTAGACCATAGTCACTCTACTTCAAGTATCCCATGATTTACATAAAATTTACAGCTGCTTTCTTATCTGCCTTTCCTGTAACCATTGTACTTTCACACATGATTCTGACTAAAAAATAAAATAAAAAATCAGCAAGCATAAAAACGATCTGCCTGCAGTGCTGTAAAAGTCAACTCTTCTGTGGATTTGGCAAACAGATCCACAAGATAATCCTGGTTTAGAACTAGTATTTTTTTATTAGTATTTCCAGTAGTATTTAAGGTGTTGTTAAATGGTTAAAGTCATCTGTTCTAGGATGTTGTTCCTCTTAGAAATTCTGCAAATGTGTATTGACCTTAGGTCAGATTCCTAATAAGTACAAAACTGTGTTTCTTTTCTGAAATCAGCAAAGCTATGCTGCTTTAGTCCTCCCTGTGTTGTATACATTATTATAGTTTTAAAATAAAAAATAACTGTGCCAGATACATAATTTATTTTGAAAACTATCTACATACTTTATGAAAGAGAACGTATTTAATTTAGAATGCTCAGAAAATCATCTTAGTGACTGACAAAGGTTAAACAAAGTTGAAAAAACATCATGAAGCTGGCTAAATTTTGGCTACTGTAAGCATTCCAAATCCTTCTGATACTATTGTGCGTGAAAGTACAAGTCTTGCTCACTAGCTTGGTGTGCTACTCAGTGTGTAAGTCATGTGTTTTGTAACAGTGGATTATTTTGATTAAGTTTATTTGCAAAATTTGCCACGAATCTCTTGCTCTTGGGTGGATGCTTTCACATTAACTCTGCTAACTGCCAGCAAACTGCATGATATCTCATCTTGTATGTCTTTTTTTCTGTGTTTTCTTTCTTTTCCTCTACTTGCTACTTTGCCCGTTATTAATAGGATCAGCCTATATGCACAACGAGTCGTGCCTCTGCCATGACGTCCGCTCCTATCTTCATTTTTCTGCAAGTTTTCATGTGGTGTGGATGGTCAGTTACTTTCTCTAATTTTTTGTTTTGTTCTTGGCTTATAAAAATTAGCAGACTTTTCTTTTACTAAGTGTACAGAAGAAAACAGATTGAAGCAGGTTCCAAAAGTAACAATCTGGGTAAAGTAACAATATTAAGGGAAAATAAATACAAAAAAAAAAAAAAAACCTGTCTGGAGCCTTATAAATCAGAATTACAGAACTCAAGAGCCTCTCCCACAGCAAATACAAAGACACAGGAACCTGTGGGGTTTATATGGTCAACTCTTTGAGATTACATATGTACCGAGTCAGTATTATTCCCTTCAAAACATTATCCTTCTAATGAAATACATGAATACATGAATTTCTGCATGTTGACCTAGTGCAGACTCTCAGGTTCATAACAAAAGCCCTGACATTTTTGACTGTGTTGTGTTTAATGGTGTGAGAATTTCTAGTACTGTGCTAGTGACATCTATGCATGAGAAGTGCTGATCTAACGAGAATAAAATTCATGTTGAACTAGTATACTGACAGGGTTTCTGATCAATATTATTGCCCAGAAAACCACTAGGTGGAGATACTAACATATCTATCAAAGTAAAGCCAACTGACAGCAGAAATGAAACCTTAGAGGCCAGTTTTCAGAGTTAGTGTGGTAAAATGTTAAAAACTGTAACGAACTAAAAAACTTCTTGTATTAATGTATATTCTTTTTATATTCTTTTTATACTTGGGGGAAGGTTCAACTAATATCACTTGAACATCAGTGAAGAAAGCTTAAAGTTATTTTTAACAGCTGTAATTGAGTAATTTTGATGTTTTGTATTTTGTATTTAAATAATCTCATTTCTAGCAAACCTAGGATCTTGCACAGAGATGGCTGAAGGTTGTAAGGAAGGGTGAAAGTCCTTTCCCCCAAGCCAGTGATATTTCACAGTGACATCTAGATAACATCTCATGTGCTTACTTGTGCAATTTGCTCTGCAAGTAACCTTATTTTAATTAAAAAGCTACTCTCTAATGTACATAAGGCAGCGACTCACCTTGAGCTGAATTCTTTATGGCCATAACAATCTTTCTCTTCAAGAAGGCAAACAAAAATACTTACAGTTAAAGATCCATGAAACATGATTTTAGTTGATAGACTTTTGGCAGCAGAAAAATATAAAAGTAATTTTGTTCATCCATTCTGTTTTTACTAAACTTGTGATTTTGGTAACAGGTTCAAACTGGGCATTAATCCGCATAGTTTTATTAAAGTCACTGAAGCCAACATAAAATAGCTGATCAAGTTCAACTTTTTTTTTCCTTCTTTTTTTTTTTTTTTCATCAACCATAACAGAATAGTCTCTATCACCCCTAGAATACCCTGCTCGTACTGGTTTTGTTTGCCATATCTTAGAATAAAAACTACAAGATTTTAACTCCTTCTGGGAATACCTTACTTCTATCAGCTCCCAGGGATTCTCAATTACAATTGAGTATTTGAGTTTTGAGAGTGAATAGCACACCAGACAACTGTAACCATATTGATAGGACTGACTGTATGCTTGGTCTGTGGGTGGGTGGCTGTATGGCTTTGACAGTGTCGTGTGGTAGTCCAGACAAAGGAAGATAACAGAAAATTTGTGAAACACAAATCCAGTGATACCTGAAATAACTCATAAGTACAAGCAGAGGTGTTTTCCATGCAAGATGGAGAGCTTATAATAAATATATGCTTATAATAGGTATAACTTTGAAGTAGTCATTTGATATCAAAGGTCAGCTCAGAAGTTCTTTGGCAAGTACCTTTGCTTTATCCTATTCATGGTATAACATGATGGATCCTGATAAAAGTTTCAAGATAAAGTTTTGATGTATGAAATAGTTATAGTATACCTCTAAAGCAGAAACAAGTATGTATATAGACTTAGGTGTGTATCTATATGTATTTTAATGTTTGTCTTTAAAATTTTGGACTGGCACAGCCTTCCAGGAAATATTGATGTAAAGCAATGAATATGTGGTTTTGATACTTAGCAATGAAAGTATGGTTTTGTTAAGATGTTCATTTGCATTTTCCAAGTACTGAATCATTTTCACAGTGTATAATGTTGTAAAATAACCCTCTCGGGAATTGTCATAGTAAGACATGACATGAAGGAGATGACATTTGGATTTGATGCTTCTTCACCTCGAGCATGGAAGGAAATTTGACATGTGATTTATTAACGCAAGAAATTTCTGATACAGTTTTTATGAAAAGAAGTTGGCTAAAGAGAATTATTTTCAATGAAATAAATGCTCAAAGAGAAATAATATACAGAGTATTATTTAGAAGGTAACAGAGGGCTTCGCCAACTAATTTGTTCCATATTTAGCACTCCTGAGTGTACATAGTAGTGACTAATGGGTTGGAAAATTTCAATGAAACTACTTAGAAGGTAGTTCAGTGTCTGATTGCACTGGCAGAGGTAAAGAGTGAAAATTTTGATATGCAATTTGTTATAAAAAGATATAAGAAAGTTTAGAAGTAATATTTACAGGAAACACTTGAAAAATTCTCTTAAAACTGAGGAATGTGTTCTCAAATACAACATCTTGAGGACCACTCAGAACTGAGGTTTTGCTGAAACTGGCTCTGTTCTCATCCAATTTAATGATGGGATTCCACTTAATTCAGTAACACTGCTGATTCTTTGAATTTGTGTAAATATGATATAATTGGACTTTCTTCACTTTTTTTTTTTTTTTTTTTTTTTTAATTATTACTATTTCTTTTAAATTTCAAGCAAATGAGAATTACAGTGTGCAATGCTGGGGATGAAAAAGTATTTTAGACAGGATTCACTGTAATTTCCTAGCCACTATTATTTTTGTCCTGTATTGGGACACAAAATAATAATTCATGCCAGAGAGAATATTTAGAAATTATTCTTAGCAGAACTGCTGGTTTACCACTGTCAATTGGTCTACAAAACTCAGAAATTCAATTTTACTTTGATCAATATGATGCTGAGATCTTACCTGCCTTGAAATATGTGGATAAATCTTGTGTACTTTTGTCTATTACAGTTTAACTCTGCCATTCATAATGAGAAAGTGTCTCTCCTCTGTGAGGCTTCCAAGACATTCTTCATTATGTGAAGTTATGTGTCCTTTAAAAGCTGTTCTGTGTAGACTTAGAGTGAGAGCAAAGGTATTAGAATATTTCTTTTCAACCCATTAGGAATACTACGTAGTGTAACAGTTTAATCTTAAAAGTTAAATTATGAGACTTAAATAAAACATCTCAAAAAGCAAATAGAAACGGGCAGTAAAGTGGAGGATTTTTTTTTTTTGTGTTGTTTTCCAAGTACGTGTAGTGGTAGGATTAATTCATCAATATAAATTACACAATATTTGGTCTAATGCAGGAGTGACATGAAATCTGAATCATGAAATCTGTATAATGGAAATGTCATCCCTCTTTATTCATCTGGATGCCATTTTCACTATGATCATATTTTTCCTTTCCTATCATGCACAGATTTGCTTTAAAGCCTTTAGTTACTTCTTATATTTTCTCTAAATATCTCTCTTCTGTTGGAAATTTTTAAGCTTCATGCTTACCTTTAGACTATTTCTCCAAAGGTGATTCTTCTAAGTAATTTATGTGATGTACAAAGAGGTAACACTGTTTAAGTACAAGTTTAAGTTCACTGAATACGTGTGAAGAAACCTTTACTGATATTACTGTTTCTGATAGTAGTTCCTGTGAAGAATAAAAAACACAGTTATTTTTAGGCAGTTTGAATGGAAATAAAGCTACATGAGTAGACACAATGCAGATGCAAAAAGTGGCAGAGCCAAACTAAAAAAAAGCCAAACTAAATTAAAAAAAATAATAAAATTAAAAAGTTCAGTGTATCTTCAAATCTTAGTGTCCTACTCCAAATCTATTGCACTTACATAGAGTTCACTTAAGACTTGTTTGTTGACTGGAAGCAGGAGTTTTTAACTTGCAAAGTGCCATCAACTAGCAAAAGATTAAGACAGTATTACAGAACTAAATTATAAAGCTAACAGATGGCAGAGACATGTCTGAAAATTGCTACTATTGATAAGAACAGCAGCTAACATGAGCTACTTACTTTAGGACAGAATTGAATTATTTATTTATTTTTGCTGAGGAATATCAGGAATATCAGTGCTGTTTTTGTCTTTTTTTTTTTTTTTTTTTTTTTTTTTTACATCTAAATTTCTTCATCCAAGTGAATGTTATAATTCCTGTGATTTACTGAGTTTAATTTGTCTACTTGATCTGATTTCCAGTAAGTTTATTCCAAACTGATCTGGTTCCTATGGCCTCTCTGCTTTAAAGAATACATTGCTTGTGGTGAGAATTTCATGAAAGTGTTTACCCCTAACAACTGATACACATTGAAAACTCATTGAAATCATTTGGTATGCCCTGTAATCCCCAAATTACCTCCTTACACTTCTGTTACCAAGCAGTTGCACTAATCCTGTACTTGGCAGTGTGCTTTTTTTTTAAATTCAAAACTTCCTACCATCATTTTTAGTATATGTTGTGGAGAGGTCATCAAAATTCTTTATCAGCTTTCCTAATTTCTGGTTTATATCTAATTTGCCATTTTTATGTGCTTTCTTGTTCTTGCCCATTTGGGTAAATTTTATTTTCATTCCTTAGCTACTGACCTTTTCCCCGTTTAACAGCCTGCTTAATCTCTGATTCATGCAGAAGTTAGGAATTTATCTATTTATTTATTTATTGTAGTTGAAGTTGTTCCTTTTCTTGATGTTGTTGTTTGTTTTAATTGTGACATCTGTTTTACCTCATTATCCAATGCAGTATTTCTAAACAGCTTTTTGTGTTGAGGGTCTTGCTTTTTGGGCTGCTTCTTCTAGGCTTTTTCCTGCTTTTTATTTTTATTTTATTTTTAATTTTATTTTTTTTTCTTCCTGTCTTTCCTTTATAACTATTGTTTATAGTTTTCACGTAGTTCCCTTTCCTGAGTGTTTTGTGTTGAATTGTTTTGGCCTGATCTTTCACATGGTAATGCTAAGCCCAACTGCATTGTGATCTACAGAGCTACTAGACCTGTACTAAAGAGTTATAGAGCAGCTTGCTACTAGTAATTTTGAAGTGGGCCCTATGCACCACTGATGATACAAAGACTGTTCCAGGAGGCTATCATTTGTTTTATCCAAAAATGTGATCTCTACATCTCTTTGATAAGGCATTGATGCAGTCTATATAAGGCCTCTCTAATCTCATATATTGTTCCATGATTTATACTGTCACGTTGATCAGGTGGTCAGTAATGTATTCCTAGTATTAATTTCTTATTATTAGACTCTAAAATGTTATACTCACAGGGATTCCATCATGCTTTCCTTTCCCTGTAGTATCTTATCACAATCTATGATCATTTACATATCACCATCCAGCTGTATGTCCTACACCACCATTCTTACCAAGCTGGTAGTCCGACAACGATCTATCCTACTGATTATTCTCCTTCTACTTCATCTCTGTGATATGTGTTATTTTGAGGTGCTTGACTGATGACTTGTCTTCATTATCCTATCTTAATTTTTTGCTCCTAGAATTGGTGTAGAATAACTTGAAAGATTTGCTTAAGGATGTGCTGGTAAATTGAAGGCATTTTAATGTGCCTCCCTTTTTTATTCTGTTTGTACTGCTTATTTTTCCCCTGGGCTTTTCTGAGGCACATTAAATATTAGTTATGCTTGCCTCAGAGGCATGTCAGTTTGAACGAGGAGCTGTTCCATGCTCATTGGCTTTTCTCTGCTTTCTGCTTTAAGTGTTCCTCTGAAACCTTTGGCATTTCTGTATGAGCAGCAGGGCTGTGTTAAAATTAAGGTGTACTCTGTCCTTCCTGCACTTTTCTCCTGTTCAAGAAGCTTCCCCAGTTCCTGAGGGCACCAAAGTCCCTTCCCACCTACACTGTTGTCTTGTTCTTGGAGACTCTGAATATCTTGGTGTGAATAAAGGGAAAGCATCTTTTTATAATATGGGTATAGGATACAGTGAAAACAAGCAGCAGAAGAAATATTGCCAACCTTTATAACTACCCATGAATCTCGGATTTGGTAGACAAAGCCATGCAAGGGATGGCTGAAACGTTTCCCTGGAACTTTAGATAAAAGATATTACAGCCAACAGAATATGTATCAAATACAGGATTTGTATTCTTTTTTTTTTTTTTTTTTTTTTTTTTAGCATACCTTCATCTGCAGAGGATATTCTTTTTAATGTGTGGTTGTGTTGATGTAATGGGAATGAACAGTCTGTTATTTGATTTCGTACCTTGAAAAGATATTTTTTTTTTCCATCTTTCCTTGCAATAAAATGATACTCCAAATCTCCAAACTGATGTAATTTTAAGTAACATAGATGTGGATTACCAGGGTCCCCAGGTATATTTCATAGCATTTCTTGTTTCATTGTGTAAAAATCCTGTCTAGTTCATAAATGACTGCAGTAAGCCTTGTAAGTATTTAATTTTCCCACCCCTGAAGTTAATGTAGTAATGCCATTCCATGTTTCAAAAATAAGACAAGCTTCCTAGAATTTCCTAGAATTATTTGACTGTGCTTGGTTGTTGTTGTTGTTGTTTTGTTGTTGTTGTTTGGTTGGTTTTTTTGTTGTTTTTTTTTTTGTTTGTTTGTTTTTTCACAAAATAATGTACTTACGATGAAAAATGATACCTCAAGGTTAATTCAAAATACCAAAGCTTAAAATGTAGATAACTTATCAGGAAATTTAGATGTGATTAATGTTAAATTATTTTTTCTTTTCTTGTCAACAGGAAGATTCAGCTGACTGCGGTGGTGTCTCTGGTCTGAGTCCATCACTGTGGTCTATGGTAGGAATTCAGTTGGTCCTGCTTTGGCTGTTATCTGGCAGCAGACACTGTCAGTTATGACCTTGCTAAACCAAAACCTGCATAACTTAATCAAGACCCGGCCAAAACAATAGCCTCAATTTCATTTTAAAAAGGGTCAGCTATTCAGACAGCAGCAGAACAGCAATGCTCATGTCTGGTTATCACGCGTTGTGAGACTCATAAAGGCACCTGCAGTGGCTGCATGTTGGAGTATCAGATCCTTAAACGTGTGTGAATGCTGCATCATCTATGCCATCTGAACAGAATTCTGTATGTGCTTCACTGGGGAATCTAAGGGTGTGGTTTTTTTTGTTTGTTTGTTTGTTTTTTTTCATTTGTTTGTCGTTGTAATCTTGATGACTTAATGTAAAAGGGCTCCCCTGAAAATAGCTTATGTACATGATGTTCTTTTAAGCTTTGAATTTCTTGAAGATTTATATTCTTTTACATGAACATTTATTTATATAAAATACAAGAAAAAAAGAAAATATGCTCCCCAATATACATTACTAGCACCACAATGGCTGCTTTGAACATCAGTTTTGTCCAAACTACTTGAGTGAAATGAAGATATTAGCTAGTCTTCATCAGAAGCTCAGCGTGATTGAAATGCTTTATGATGAGTGGTTTATTCTTCCAAAGTTAATCAGAACGGGTATCTTGAAATGTTTTGGTAAGCTGGTAACTTGTTAATTTAAAAAAAAGGAGAAAGGAGGAAACTCAAAATAAAAAGGTGCTTGAGAGTTTAACTAAAAAACAATTCTCATATTAAACTTGGTGTTATTTTCTATCAGAAAAATCTTAATTTCAATGTAATATTCACCTCCTTTTCACAATACAGATATATATAAAGCTGGTCAAGTCCTTCAAAGGCTCAAAGAAAAATGCTTGTGAATAAGAAATGTATTTGTGATATTTGAACGTTGGTTTCCAAGGGTATTTTGCATGATGATGATGCTATGTTACTGTTTTTCAGTTAGTTTTCTTTGATGGTAGAGTATAGTCCATTGAAAAGGTAAATGAGTGGTTCTTTTATTGTGTGAGAAACTGAACATTGCAATGTGTTGCAATCAAACCATATTAAAATATATTATGAAACAGAGTTCTCTGAATATACTGTGCAATGAAAAAGCTGAGAAAATAGGGTAAATTTAGCTATCGTAACAAAAAGTTTGAGTTGGATTTTTTACAGAATAGGAATCTCACATGAAAACCTGTGTACAGATATTTTAAGTATATAAAAATCAGATTTTACATATTTATTTTTGAAAGTATATGTTCACTAAGGTTCATATCAGGTTCCCCCTTTGTTTGCTTTATATGAAATTCATCCATAGTATTAAAACTGATTCTATTGCTATTTATTATTGAAAATAGCAAATTTAACAGCAAAATTACCTGGTTGCTGAGATTGGGAAAAATCTAAACAAATGGGGAGCCTTGAATCTGTATGTATGCACATTGATACTTGATTGTGAATAATAATTTTAGAAGTTGTTTTTATACAACCTCATTGGTGATACAGATTGGTGCAGTAAATTACAATATTACAGTGTAGCATAGTGTTGATGCAAAATATGATTTGCGCTTTTTTCTAGTTTTCAGAACTAAACAGTATTGCAAGACAGCTAAACCAATGAATGTGCAACTCTGCTGATATTGTATAATTCTGCTAACAACTGCAATATGCAAATATTACCATGGCACAATACACTAGCTCTTTAAAAAATAAGAAAATGCAAAGCATTGGTATGTGTATGCTGGCAATTGATTGATATAATTTTGATCATGTCAAAAGCTTAAAGAAATAATTGGGCATGCATTAATATCCTATGAAACCAGAAGATACTACTCAAAGCCATGGCATGGCTTAAAAGATCAGACTTCTACTGTAGTTGTACCCATAGCTGGTTTGTTGTTTTTCTCATGTACCTTGTCTCCAGCTATGTATTTTCTTCTGTTTGGGAATACAATGAGTGAAAACAGTAAAAGCTGACCTTCTGTTCAGTGGTCAAATTTAGCATTTAAAAAAACATCTTTAGCAAAGTCATGGGGTTAAAATTACAATTAACTGTGTTGGATGACTTCAGGTCCTCCTCAGGGAAGGTGAGGTAATTTTGATACTATGGGTGAAGATAATCTTGGAGCTCTTCCTTCCAGTTATATTACTGCACTTCTCTTCACCCTGTCACCAGCTATCACCTCATAAAAAATTGGTTTGAGACTTTCTAATGCTGAGATTGCATCCTGTATTTTTTCTTAACATGGTAAATTGAAATCTTATGGAGGAACAAATTTTGTAGGATTAGGCCAATACTTAGTACACTTATAGCTTTTACTTTAAGATTACTTCAGATTCACATTACTTCACATTTTGGTCTTTTAATTTCTTGAAAGACTGTCAGTATATTAAGCACTATATATTTTTCACTTAGCTACCCAAAAGCTACTCAAAAGAAACCCTTCATGGAAAAGTTATTTTATGTGTATGTTAGAATAGTTTACTTACACTGGTGAGCCATACTCTAAGCTACCAGATAATCATTCGATTAGAGTCCGTAGGCAGAAAGAAAGATGGCACTAAACCATGCTGCCACAGAAAACAGCTGGGGCTTTTGCTCTCATCTCACTTCCCTTAGAGGGCTCAAATTAAAAAAAGGAGGGAGAAGCCCATGCAATGCAGACACCTTAGACTTCCTGGGCTATCCAAAGAGAAAAATATTTTCTGTTCCTCTCCTCTGTCCCTTTGTAGGACTTGAAGAAATAAGTCTCAATATAAACACCTAGCCTTCCAGCCATTAAACTCAGGATCTGGCTTTACCTTTGAACAGGTAAAAATGAAATATTGGCTTCTGTTTGTGTAAGAAATATATATATAGAAATGTTATTACTGAATATATTTAAGTGATATCCAAGTGATAATCAAGATTTGTTAAAATGCACTAAAGTGATATTACTGAATATATTTAAGTGATATCCAAGTGATAATCAAGATTTGTTAAAATGCACTACCTATATATGTACAAAATACAAAACACCAGAAAGCAAATGCAATGTGAACATTAGCTATCTCAAAATGTGAAGACCAGTGAGTTACAAATAACTTCCATGGATAACAACTTATTCTTATGCAGAAGAGTATAATTACTCTCACATAATGTATAATAGTCATCTTCTCTATAAGAAAATAAAATTGATCCTAGGCTTTAAACTGAGGCATTTTCATGTTATAATATGCTGTAAAAAGATTTATTTATTTTTTTTAGGTCAGATAATAAGCTATGTCGATATTTGCTCAGATCCTTTAAATAGCACTAAGGGACAGAGATAAACTGCTGGAACTGTTTTAGTTTACACAGAAGTCATGCAGCCTAATGTATGTCTGACAAATACCCACCATTAAAGTTCTTACAGCATGGCATTCTACAAAATGTGATCTGAGGACTTAACATGAAAGGTTTCTTTTTAAATTTTCATTTAAACAACCAGCATTACTGCCAAAACACTGACCGTGGTCCATATTTGTAACAGGTTTTTAACATGACATAGAAGGTTTGATTGACAAGATTTTTAGGTCCTCTACCTTTAAGATTTTAGTATGATCTTTTTCATGTTTCTAATGCTTGAGGCTTTATTGCTTAACTTGACAAAAACAAAACAAAACAAAAAAATAAACAAAAAACACACAGTGTTGCTGCCATTTGTAAGTTTTCCTATAATATTCCTTTTACTAACTTAAAAACTGGCCTTAATGGGTTCAAATAGGCAGTATCCCTTTTAAGTGACCTTTGCAACCCAAGTGTTACTTGCTGTTGAGAGTTTTTTGGTATCACTGAAGAGACATTAAGAACTTTTTTTTTTTTTTTTTTTCTCATTAACATTTAAACTCAGAAAGTGTGCTTAGTATCGCTTAATTTCAGAACACAACCTCAATCCCACTGGTCCTAAAAATTCAGATGCTAACACAATGGTTATTAAGAAGTATATTAATGCCTACAAGGCACTTCGATGTTCTGATATTTTTAGAATGACAACTAAAGGTGAAATCTTAATAACTCTTTCCTTAGCTGAAATTTTACCCTAGCTTCACCAGATATCCAAGCCTCTAAAAAGGCCAGATTTCTTTTTTATTCTTCCATACCACAATGTTAATATTGTTAATACTCATTGTACACTACTGTAAAAAGATTAAAACAAAGTATCTGAAAACAATTCAAGCATTTTGAAAAGTTAGCCTCACCCTCTTCCCAGCTGCTTGCATCTGTACCATTTATGGTTTAAAAGAAAAATATCATCTTGAAGAAATAATTTCACTGAGGCTAAAGGGGTACTGTCTTGTTCAGATGCCATGAAAATGCGATTGTGATCTGACAAAGCTGTCTTCTCTTCTTGTGTTTTATGGAATATCTGGATCATGCTTTCTGGGATACTTTTATTGAAATGCTCAGTGTGCGTTTCTGCAAAAAAAGGCTTGATTGCTTTTTACAAGGCAAGCAGGTCTTTCTCCCTTTTATTGTGTTCTCTTGACACTTTTGTGGAACTTGACAAGCCTGAAAAAATAATTTTTTGTAAAAATTTGTATAATAATGTTATAAAAAGTTTATAATCCTAGAACTGTTGTGTTAATCCTTGTGCAAAAACAGTATATTCAGAATAAAAGTTTATCATTTAAAATCAAAAACTACTTGGATTTTTCATTCTGTGCGATAAAAACTGGAAATAATGGCTGCATAAATAGCTGAATAATATGTCTGAATTTGCTACATAATTGCACACAAAAATCTGAAAGAGAGATTTTCCGAAGAATAGAGAGTGACTTAACTAGATCATACTGGGGATTAAAAGAGGATGTGCAGCAACCCCCCATTTACGGCTGTGAAAATTTCAGAAAGTTTAAAAAAAATGACCAATGAAACTGGGAGTCTGTAAAGCAGTCAGTTAAATAATAGTCTGTAAAGCATCTGAAGTAGCCCCGTTGTTTTGAAACAATTACTTTTGGAAGGACTGTCATTTACTAACTTGTAAACATTGATGAAGTCCAAGAGTTCATTCACATGAAGAAGCAGACTAAAATCAGATGGCTCAGATGGTGGCTGCTCAAGTTGCTGCCCCACCTCTGGCAAAGATCACAGCCTGATTTATGAGCCAGCTTCTGTACTGCTGCAGTTCTCAGCTAAGGATTAAATTCAAAGTGGATCTATGTACCTTTACAAACAGTCTCGAGATGCTTAGGAGTTACTTCACTGGGTTTTTAGATTTAGTGTGGTGGGAATGGTAATCTCCATCTAAAGGGCTGGGCAGATGGCTGCAAGTGGTAACTGCTTCAGAAGCCTGATTTTAATCCTTTGCTGCGTATGTGTCAAAGCCCAAAGAGAATGGCAGTCATAAATTACACTGGATTTACGGAATCCCTGGGGAGTCAGATAAGAGAGCAAGAAATCAAATGCAGATTCTAATGCTGCAAAGTACCCAATCGCCCATGTGGAAATGCTACAAGGCAGCACATGACACTGCAGATCAACATCCAGAGATTACTGGCCTCAACTAGATTAAACACTGCCGTGTAACGACATGATTACCCCCACATGCTGAACTAATTGTATCATGTTTTCTGTATGCTGAGTGCCATTGAGATGCAAAAATAAAGAAACCACCAAATCCCTTCCCAGTACATGTTTAATTTCAATTCTGTATTACAGTACTCTATTCATTAAGCACCAGGAACCAAGGCTTTCAGAAAACAGAGCCTTTGTGTCGTGGTTCCTCCCACCCCCCAGTTTCTGGAATTTACAAGCAGATCAATTTAGGAATGGCTTCACTGCAGTGAAATATTCTATACTAGTCCCCAGTGCAAATCGAGCCGGAATACACTTTGCCTGTCACATCATATTATTTTGAGAGATGACTTCACATTGTCCAATGCAGCATTATTGCTGCTAACCATCTAAAAAAAAAAAAAAAAAAAAAAAAAAAAAAAAAGATTATGTAACAGCTATGTAGTTATGTTATAAAAATCCTTCACTGTCACATCTATTAGCCCAGTGCTCCTAAGTGGTACAGCGTTTTATCTGCCTGTTGCACTGTTGCAAAGATATTGAAAACAATGTCTCTCTTTCCAATAGGCTGTTCTAAACTTTTATTCCCGAAGTGTGTATGGGGGAAAATTGAGGGAAAATGAGATTTTCAGGAGAATGATTTTATCTAGATTCTAACTGTATTTCTTCTAAATGTTTATATATGTATGTGTGTGTATATATAGGTCTGCTCTTCTGATTCACAATCACTTTCCTGGAAGCTGACTATTCCTTCTGAAACCTTGTTCAGAAACCCAAAAGCCTTTTAATAAAATATTTCCTTTTAATGAAACACCCATACCTCTGTTTCTCCTGGGGGCTGATACTTTTTTCTTTTGGATCCCACAAACATTTTCTTGAATACATCTCATGTTTTGTAAAATAGGTGTTCAATCTTGCTAGTGTGTTCTGCTTGGGGAAACAGTAAGCATGTTTGTGATTTGTCTCATCCAACGTTAGTTGTCTACAATTAGTCATGAGTTCGTTCTATGGTAAAAAGAATTTAGGAGCTTGCTATGGAAGCTGCTGGTCCTGCCCAGGTTTTGACCATCTCCCTTAAAGATCTAAAGCTGAAATTGCTACTGCTTTAGTAGAAACTTTACTGTTTTAGTAGTATGCCTTTTCCAAGACAGAAATTTTCACATTGAGGAGAAGCTGTATCTGCTAGTTTTTCCATTACTTTCATGCTATTTTTAATGTGGACGAGGGCAAACTCAGTAAGTTTGCAGATGACACCAAGCTATGCGCGTGTGTCGATCTGCTTGAGGGTAGGAAGGCTCTGCAGGAGGATCTGGATAGGCTGCACCAATGGGCTGAGGTCAACTGCATGAAGTTCAACAAGGCCAAGTGCCGGGTCCTGCACCTGGGGCGCAATAACCCCAAGCAGAGCTACAGGCTGGGAGATGAGCGGTTGGAGAGCTGCCAGGCAGAGAAGGACCTGGGAATATTGGTTGATAGTCAGCTGAATATGAGCCAGCAGTGTGCTCAGGTGGCCAAGAAGGCCAACAGCATCCTGGCTTGTATCAGAAACAGTGTGACCAGCAGGGCTAGGGAGGTGATCATCCCCCTGTACTCGGCTCTGGTGAGGCCGCACCTCGAGTACTGTGTTCAGTTTTGGGCCCCTCGCTACAAGAAGGACGTCGAGGTGCTTGAGCGGGTGCAGAGAAGGGCGACGAAGCTGGTGAGGGGCCTGGAGAACAAGTCCTACGAGGAGCAGCTGAGGGAGCTGGGCTTGTTCAGCCTGGAGAAAAGGAGGCTCAGGGGCGACCTTATCGCTCTTTACAGATACCTTAAAGGAGGTTGTAGTGAGGTGGGGGTTGGTCTATTCTCCCATGTGCCTGGTGACAGGATGAGGGGGAATGGGCTTAAGTTGCGCCAGGGGAGTTTTAGGTTAGATATTAGGAAGAACTTCTTAACCGAAAGGGTTGTTAGACATTGGAACAGGCTGCCCAGGGAAGTGGTGGAGTCACCGTCCCTGGAAGTCTTTAAAAGACGTTTAGATGTAGAGCTTAGGGATATGGTTTAGTGGGGACTGTTAGCGTTAGGTCAGAGGTTAGACTCGATGATCTTGAGGTCTCTTCCAACCTAGAAATTCTGTGATTCTGTGATTCTGTGATTCCTAGTGCTGTTAGTTTCTGACAGCTGTTTTGTGAAGGCAATATGAAATATAAGACATCAGTGGTATGCCCTCTTCCTCTTTAAGAAAATCTTCCATTTTTTCAGTCACTGAATCAGTTATTTCATAAACAAAATAAAATGCATGGAATTTGTAATGGAAACTCTCTCAGAATTTCCATTTTAACTTTTGTTACTTTAACCCAGAACCTTCTTGTGATCTCAGTCTTGTGGCTTGATTATTTAAAAATAAATGTTTGGTGCACTGTAATACACACACACGTATATATACGATAGTCTGGAAAGGGTAACTAACATTCTTGGAACAATGACTAATAGTTAGCACTATGTTTTGGTATGTGTGGTTAACATGTATTATTCTATTTAACTGTTTTGAGAGTCCAAGCAGTTAATAGTCACTATGGTAAGGGTTAGTCAGTTTGCCAGATGAGCTTTTATATCTTCAGCAATCAGTTATTTCTATGAGAAAAATGCAGGTAACTGAGGCTCATCTCTGACTGGAAAGCTGCTAATACCTAATTTCAAATAGCCTGGAAATTAGGAGCATTCTCCTATCCTGTAATTTGCACAAAGGGTAAATAGTGGCATCATGGCAGGATTTGCTTTTGACATCTTTCTGGAACCCCAAAATAGGAAATAGCATACATGAAAACTTTGAGAATCTGGAACGAAGACACAGGCAGTGGGATTCACTAGGTGATCCCAAGGTGTTTCGCTAGGTGTCTACATTCCTTGTTTGATCACATGAGGTTCACTCAGTGTAGTCAGCGGAGCAGGGAGAACTATTCAGATGACCAACTGCTAGAGGTTTGATAGTAGTTGCAGTTGCATCCACAACCCTTCTGTTGAAATTGAGGCATGAGGATGCTAGATCCAGAGACAGACCAAGTAGTGGTGATACATGAATTCAAAACTTGATTCTTCTCTTTTTCTGGATTCAATGCATTCCTAAGACCAAGATCTATGCTGAGTAAATTCCACATAAAGGAAGACAGATGTGAAATTTAGGCTCTAACTATCAGAGAATGATGCAGACATGTCTGCTCTAACAGCCATTGCTATGCAGACAAAGTAGAAGAGATGCCAAACTCCAAGTCCTGAGAAAAGCTTGTTCTGGTGGCTGTGGTTGGAGCACATGGCCTGGGACAACACTGAATTCCTTCCAAAGTGGAGAAGAGAGTGGTGATGGTGAGGGAGCTGTTACTCAGCTTTTGCATCATGTACTTCCATTTATAGTACTTGTCTGAAAAGTGTAAAATCTGTTTCTAAGCTGTCTTTAGTCTGAGGTTATCTGTGGATAAGGGATGAGGGAATCTGTACACTTACAAATAGAGGCAGCAATGAAATCTGGCCTGAAGGCAGCCTGAAAGGTCTTGTTCTTGGGCTCTTGAAGAAAGGTAAAGGTACAGTAAATAGAAAAGCATTTAATTTCAAACTTTCTTTTATTATTATTTGGTTAAGAAATTATTATCACAAAAAAAAAAAAAAAAAAAAACCATGAAAAGAAATTAAGAGATGGTTATGTGAAGAACTTTAAGATCTAGAGAGTTCTGTAAAGCTTAGGTATTTCTACCTAGGTAGATGGCAGTTGTGTGATGGATTTTCAGCATCACTGTTCTGTGTTATTTAGGGTCCCACATTCTGTCTGAGTCATATTTTAGTTCTTAGGTGTTATGATTTGGGATTCTGACATTAGCCAGTGATTCTAGTACACTTCTGAGTCTGGTATCTTTTAAGTGGTGCCTTGAACCGGGACAAGTGGCAACAGGCACAAACTAGAGCATGGGAGGTTCCATCTGAGCATCACGAAGCATATCTCTGCTCTGCGAGTGACTGAGCACTGTCACAGGTTGCCCAGTGAGGCTGTGGTGTCTCCCTCTTTGAAGATCTGTGCATAGTCCTGGGCAGCTTGCTAGGGGTGTCCTTGCTCGAGCAGGGTATTGGGAACAGATGGCCTCGGGTGGTCCCTGCCAACCTTAACCATTCTGTAATTCTGCATTTATACCACTAAGCACCTGATTTATGTTTGTCTATATTTATGTCTGATTCCAATTTTGTAAATCACACAATGTCAAGCTTTAAAGCACATCCTTAATTTTCAGTGAATGGAAAGTCCTCTCACTCATAGTGTGAGGACTGTTCAGTTGTGCTTGAAACTTTGTATTAGGAGGCAGGATCGAGCTCCAATTTTGGTTTTAGTAAATTAATATATATATATATATATATATAAATGTTGTTAATAGAGTCAACCAAAAAGTCTATATCTGGTTGTGATTATACATGGATCTAACTTTGCATAATCCCACAGCTAGGGCAGAAACAGGGAGGAATAAAGGTGACATTAGTCATTTTAGCTATCAGCTTGTGGTACAGTTAAGAAAGCGTGTTTTTTTTTTGTTTGTTTGTTTGTTTGTTGTTTTTTTTGTTTTGTTTTGTTTTGTTTTTTAACTTAGCTTTGCAACCAGAAATGTGAGGGTAACATGGCCAAGTGGAGATAGGAAAATGCTTTGCAGTCTGCTGAGAGGACACACCTGGCACCACAGCTGTGCCTCCTGCTCTCTGTAAGCTGGATCTGCTTGGCTAAGGTGATTTCCTGGCAGTGCTGGCACAGCCTGGTGATGGGTGCTGGGGAAGATCTGTACTCCCAGTAGAAACAAACTGATATTTTCATCTCTCCGTCTCCCTCTATTAACAGGAGGGAATCCAATGAGCTAGATCAAGTTTTCAGGTACCTAAAATTTCACTGAGAAAACTATGAAAGTTGGGTAACTAGGAGAAAATGGCTTTCTATTGTTTCCATACCTCTTGGGGAATGGAAATGTTAATCTAAGCTTTTGAGGTGGTAAGATTTTGGGGGAGAAGTAGCAATATATATGTAGACATAAATATTTCTATGACTTAGATACTATCTATGGACTTTTAACAACCTGCCAGTGTGCTTTGCACTCCCAAGGTCAAACACCCCTGCTGTGCCTTTCTGTGGTAGATGAAAGGGCCTCTTTTGTAGAGCATGAAGGACAATCTACATTTTTTTTTTTTTTCCCAAATCTATAGTTGAGTGAAATGTCTTAAATAGAAACTGGTCTTGATCTGAGTGAAAACCTATCCAGGGTATTGCACAGAGAGGCACCTTTATTGTTTCCAGAAGAGGTTGTCTCATGTAAATGGATATTCTGTTACTAAAGGGTTTTTTTTCTCTTTTTTTTTTTTTTTTTTTTTTTAACAGCTTTTTCTTTTTTTCTTTCTCTCTCTCTCTCTCTCTCTCTCTCTCTTTTTCTTTTTCTTTTTCTTTTTTTTTTTTTTTTAAATTCTGTAATCTCAAAATGGCATTGTGTGCAATACTATACTTTATAGCTCAGCTGTATTCACCCTCCTGTAACTAAGACCCTGGACTGCCTTCATCGTATCTGAAGCTTTTGTCTGTAATTTATAATTCAGCTGATTTACCCAGTCCAATGTATCCAGTTCCAAAACAGTACAGATGATAACAATGATAACAGTGACATAGGTTTTTTGCTATTTTTTTTCAAACAAACAAGCAAAAAACCCACAGATTATAAATCCTTCTTCAAGTAATAAGGAAAAAAATGCCACACAACTGAATTGACAGTCATTAAGAAACACAATATTTTCATTGTTGCATAATTTTAGTGTTTTTTTTTTTTTTTTGTTCTGTGTTTCCTTCAAATTTTATTATACATTTGTAATGAACCAATTTAAAAAATAAAATCAAATAAAACCAACACAAATATGTGCAGAACATGGAATGAGTGCAACACTGGACAGTGTTTCTCTGATAGATACAGGATTTGTTATCAAAACTATAAGAAATTTAATGGCTATAGTTTTGTAGGGTAGACAGCTTTAATTCTTGGTAAAATAAAATTGACAGTTGGAGAACAAAATCACTGATTTTAATTCTGAGCAAGGTTGAAGGTCAAAGCTGTTGGATCAGTGTATATCAGTGAGTATATCAGTGAGGTCATATTTAAACCATAGGCAGATACTCAATTTCTTGCTACAATATTGCTACTGATGGATGAACTGTCTACTTAAAAACTTAAGCTCTATCTGTCTAGACTTAAAAACTTCACATTCTCCTGTATTGTTTTTAGTATTGTTATAATAATATACTTGTCTGGATTTTCCCAAGTATTTGCCAAGTATTTGCCTCGCAGAGCAGAAGCTGGAAGAGATTCAAGGGTTAACAACTTCTGAAAAAAAGACATATCTTAGTAAGAAAACAACACAAAACAAAACAAAATAAAACAACAACAACACACTCTGGGGGAATCTTAGCTAGGCTAGAAGAATTTGAAGCCTTTGATCCATATAAGCAGGTAAAGCCATGAGATGCCAAAGTAGAGTGCAGTTGCGTTTTCAGGCTTGTGTTGGTGTTCAGTGAGCTTGGTCCATCCTGTCCACATCTCATCATTATGGGAATAACAATTGTTCTCACACCTCCAACTCATGCCTCCATAGTCCATGCAGGCTTCTAGCAAACTGTAACCCCTATGCTCAACTATGGTGGTGCTGCTTGTAGAAGTTGCAGGCATTTTTCAAACATTTCTGCTCACAAACACACACCAGAACTAGCCTTGTCCTCTGTGTTTGATGGTATTACTCACCACTGGTCAAAGGAAAACCTGACAGATAAAATTCATAAGTAAAACCACAAATAATACAAATTGAAAAGTAATTCTAAAGTGTCTGGATATAGTTTTGCAAGGAGCAATACAATCTTTGGCAGTGCCAGGCTGTTGCCTTTTGGAAATATTGGGTGGCCTGAAATTAATTTGTTTAGCTTTTGCTTATGTAAAAGTGCTCAACTTCATGACATCTGTTAAGAACCCAGAGATTATAGATGTCTAACTTGCATTTATATGAAATAGAAACAGATGCAGCTGTTGGGAAACAGACTATAAAATCATCTGAATATTTTTAAAGTGACTTCACAGATGTTTTGACTCGTGGTTCTTTTTTTGGGATTCATGATTAATATTTTTAAAGGTGATTCATCTTTCATCTTGGGTTCCCCTGTTGTTGACCTAGCCTTAAGAAAGTATGATAGAGCTTGAGAAGAAATAACATTTTCTGAATGTCATATTTTTATAAATTTCAGTTAGTAAACCACAAGTCTGTATAGTTATAAACTATGGATATTAGAATAAAATGATAAGTGTATGTTCTTTATTCTATTTTTTTTTTTTTCCTTCCAATCAAAGCAAAAGCTGAAGGATTTATGTACTTTTATTATCCTAGTGTGGATGATGATAATACTACTCTGAGTAGTGAACTACTGACTGTTCTTCTGGCTTATCAGCTATAATGGGTAGAGGTAGAACATATGTGTACAGGCTCTTTCTCTACCTCTTTTGTGTTAATAATTATAGGTTATAATGATTAAAGGACACAAGCCTCATCTTGGTTTCTGGCTGTGACAATGCAAGAAGCATTTTTTCTTAAAATAGAAATGTTATTTATGGAAAAGCTTTGTGAGGTTTCTAGTACTACCATCTGGTTGCTCCACCAAACAATCATTGTAGTCAATTGTCTGAAAACCAAAGGACTGAAGTACTTGCTTTAAATTTAGCACTTGCTCTACTATATTGCTGGGGGGAACATTGTACATGCATGAAGCCAAGTATGTGCTTAAATACTCCCACTGAATAAAAACATTTAACAGCTAATACATTGATGCCTACAGTGGGAGTTCTATTATGCTCCTTTTCAAAACTACTTTATGCTTGAGCTATCACTATTAATTTTATCTTTTGTAATTTTGTGGTTGTGCATATTCATGCTTAAAAGAAGATAAAAAACACTATTTTGAGAACTGTTAATTTAAACTCTCAAAATAAAAGCTATTGTAATTGTCCTCATGCCAAACAAATAAATAAATGTTCTCTATGAGAACTTTTGATGTTATTTCAACAAATGGCAAAATTATCAGTAAACTCCTGCTTGAAACAATATGATACCTCAAGACTTATGTGACACTTGGTGATACATCAAACCTTCCAAGGGAAATAAAATAACAATTTTAAGCATGATGAAATGTTGTGAGTCATATTCTTTGTAATAATTCCATGTCCTTATTGCAAAATTTGCAAAGAAAATACTCCAGCCATTAGTTCTGCCTCTTTCTAAAGCAAATCATTTGTCTCTGACATTTTTGAGGTAATAAATGCATTTCAGTATCTATGGAGCACGAAGGTCAGATGTAATCCACAAGCAAAGGCTGATAAATAATATGTGAAATGAGTGTTGTGTAAGAAAAGCTGATGATGTATCCAACAGCTCTGTGAAGCTGGGCTCTTTCCAAAGCAATCAGTCCTGCTTATGACTTTCTATATAAAGGCTATGAAGTAACTCTTCTGGTTTAAAAAACAAAACAAAACAAAACAAAAAAATATATATATATGTTTTTTGATATATATATATTTTTTTTTAGAACAGAGGCTGTTGAACAACTTCAGTTCTCAGTTTTTCTACTGTCTGAGAAACAGTGAAGGCTGTGAAGCTGAGCCATAGGTAGAGGTCTGTCCCGCTCTGCACAAGCTCTCTGATGACGTCTGGATGTGTGTACTCGGTGCCTGTTCTTTCTATTGGTAAGTGGGGACATCAGTGAATGGAGCTGCCAGTCTCACTCCTCAACCTTTGCAGACTTTATTGAATTTCAGACAATAGAAATTGTGGCAGTGTATGGTGCACCTGGGGCTTACAGCATATTGCATAGACACTGACAAGTCATAATTCTTTTCCAGCTTTGCAGGAGTGGTCTTTTTTAAGGGTATGTCCCTGCTGCGTGAGTGGATCTCTAGTTTATTCATATTTGTGGGGGAGGGCAAATCTATTTCCATTAGAAAATTAGTTATGTTCAGTATTAAGACTTTGTACTTCCCACAAAAGAGGCATGATTCTTAGTGAAAAAGAAAATTTTGATCTGTCAGGACTTCTTCTTTTTTTTTTTTTGGTTGTTATTGTTTAATTTATTTGTTAAAAACCCCGATGTAAAGGCTTCGATTTTATTTTTATACATATAGAAAGAAGGTAAATACCCCAGAAATCTAATAGTTTAGGACATACATGTATTCAGGTGATGTGTCAGAATAACCAAAATAATCTCTAGTCACAGCTCTCTTGGGCTATGGTATGTTTAGATGTAGAGCTTAGGGATATGGTTTAGTGGGGACTGTTAGCGTTAGGTCAGAGGTTGGACTCGATGATCTTGAGGTCTCTTCCAACCTAGAAATTCTGTGATTCTGTAAGGGCTTGAAAGTCTATTGTTTAACATCATCAGAGATCTTCTTGAATCAGTTTCTAATTAATCACAGTATCAGAGAGGTTTTCCATGTCATGCCTTAAAATGTGAGCCTGACTCCTACCTACATCCCAGAGAAGACAATTTTAGCCCTTGATAAATGTAAACTTTCAGATTCAGAAATAAGTTATTTATGGCATCAAGCCATAAATTGGATTCTGTTGGTCAAAAATCACTGCAACCTGACAGCAGGCATGGTAGTTTTTATGACAGTTAATCAGCTGAAAAAATAAAAATAATAAAAAAAAACACTTACATTAAACTTGGAAATCTGCAAATGCAAATGATTAGGTTTAGTTACCTAGGTTAAATTAATACTCACACTGAATGGTATTTTCAGTATGCTAGTCCAATAAAAGTAAAACGTTGAGAAAAAAAAAACAAAAAAAGGTAAGTTTGAAATTCTATTTTGTTCAGTAACTTTTTTTCTGAACTGCCAAAATCCATTTTTTTCCCATTTTTAAATGAAGAAATGTTTTTGTTTATTTTTATTTTTATTTTATTATTTTTTTTTTTTTTAAAAAAAAGAAAGCTGAGCTTCTGAGCCCCTGGTTTCTGGCTTTTAAAATCAAAGAATATTGAGAGACACACCTCATAGTATAAAAACAAAAACAAACAAACAAACAAATAAAAAAGAATTAGCAAAGTTGCTTCTTCGGAGGTGAAGGGGAAGGAACATTTTTTTTTGTTGATGTAGTACTTTCTGCACCTGCACATTTCACACTGCTTTTTAAACACCTGTGTTTGGTAGTGTAAGTGCTGCCTGTAACAGAAATGCCTCACCAATCACAAGAAACTGTGAGCTGTTCAGTGATTCATGAAGTTTATTAGAATATTTTTCCATCAAATAAATGCATGTATAATATTTCATAAGCACAGAGCAACACTTAAAATCAGTGCTAGAAAGATGAATGTGGGATAATGTAATACATATGTGACTTTCTGTCGGTGACTCTATTTCTAACTGTGAGACCTATGAAAATGGATTTAAGTTAGATTTTTCTTCCTCTAGTCTACACTGAATCTCAATACCCATCTTGCCTGCTACATCAGACTATAGGCATAGATGGGACAGAGGTTTTGTTTAAAGTGCAAGGAAGTTACAAATATGAGACATAAACAAGAATGTCATGACATTACATAAATAAATAATGAATATATGAGATCAGTGTCCTTCAAATCTAGAGCATGTGAACATCTCACGTGAGCTGTCCTGTTGACTTCAGTGGAAAGCTTGTGTGACCTGTTGAATTATCTAAACAGGAATTCTTGCATTACATGGGAATAACGTTAAAGTACATTTGCATCTTTCACTTTGAGGAATCAGTTTTCTACCATAAAAAAAAATAGTTGCATTTAAGGCCAGAACATTCCTCTTTCTTAAAAGTTCATGCACTGAAGTAATAATAATAATGAAAGCAACAGCAACAACAAAATCCTCACATTTTTTTTGTACAATTCTGAGGTCACTGCTTCAAGTTCAGGTACTTACTTGCACTTCATAACTCCTTTGGTAGCTGTTTATTTGCACTTCCTTTTAAATGACAGTTCTCAGTAAAATGTGGCACTAAGTGCCACATCTGTCTGGAAATGCAGTGTTTTAAATGGCAATTTGCTGATTATTTTGCTAATGGTGAAGTAACTGAGCGAAAAGGTTCATACCAAACATGGAAACTCCAGCTTCTCTCTTCCTTCTTGCAGAGGTCACCAAAGATCAGGAAAAGCTTTGCTTCCCATTATCTCTGATGCACATTGGAGAAGAAGAGGGGGTGGGGAGTGGTGGTGGTAAGGGAACACCTTACCACAAAAATCGGGAGGGGGTGGGGAGTGGTGGTGGTAAGAGAACACCTCCTACCCACAAAAAAACACCCCCACACTAATATCTTGTTATTTAAGCCACAAAGTGAGTAGTAACCTATGGAGTTATGAGTCAATAAATTCCCTTGGCATCTTTTCAGAAGAACAGTTACAACCAGTCTGCTGGGTGGTGGTCCTGACAGAAGCAAATTTACTCTTATGGGATTTAGTGATACCTCTGCCTCTCTTACTGTGCCAGGTTGTAACTCCTGTCTTTATTGTTTAAAACCTTACTTTTGTTAGACTACTTAGGGAAGTGTTGTGTAGGGCGACTTTCACTTTCCCTTACAGTCCTGTCCTGAGAATCTCTCCTGTTGGTAGGGGGAAAAAGGGACAAGTATGTATGTACCAAAAATGCATATAATTTATGCACTAGCTCAATGGTTTTGAACATTTTTTTTTCAATATCAAACTTTTTTTTTTTTTTTTTTTTTTTTTTTTTTTTTTTTAAATCCAAGCTGTGAAAAATCATCATCTTACTTTTTCTCTTCAATTTTGGATAAGGTCTTTGTCTCCTTCCAGATTTAAACCTATGCGGACAGGTTGATGACTTTGCTAGTATCTTTTCCAATCTATAACAGTATAGCCAATTGTTCTTGGCAGTGGCAAAGAACTGGTATAGGCCTTAGAAAATATAGGTATGAGATTTGTGAATGGCTGGGCCCTCATGGGCAACTAGCAACAACAAAAAGTTGCTATTTGCTACTCAAGTCCATAACATCAGTAACAGCTATAGCTTCATAAGCAGAACCATTGTAAGGACAATTTTGACTGGAGCAGTTGTTTTAGAGTCTAACAGAAATGTTGAGGAGGGCTCTGTCATGCAAATTAGAAGAGGGGAATATTCTCCTACCTGAGGATTACAACCTATCTGTAACTGAACTGCCATCTGTGTAGCACTGCAGAGGATGTCTGAGTCACCACCACTCTCCCAGTATAACCCAAATCACCGCAGGGCTGCAGTAGGTCAGAAGCTGTTAGTCTGGGGCTCACAACCACAAACATTTTGCTCTCTTACTTGTGGTTAATGGGAAACAGGAATTCAATAGTGAGACTAGTACAGGCAAAAAGCTTACACAGTAAAACTGAAAAAAACATTGTCCTAGATTAGAAGCAATTTTCCCTCAGCCATTAGCTGTGGCTCACCACAGGCTAAGGCCTTGGCTAGAGAAGCACCTCTACAGTGGGACTGCATGCATAAAGCTGTTCTGCCAGAATTGTAGCACCAGACAAATCCCTAAGATGAGACAATTCTCTATGTACTCTGTGAAGACAGAATGAATCCAAAAATGAGTCTGGCAGACAGATCCAGCATCCAGTGCTAATTGTAAAGCCCTTTGGGTACATTAGATTTAACTCTGTACTTTGCAGTTTTGATTCCCTCTCTAACTACAATCAGCCTAAAGGAAGAAAACAGAGAAGCCTTGTCAGTGATGGGCCAACCCAACCATGTGAATAAACCTGACCATATCACACAAGAGTAACCTATGCAATGCAGATGATTGTCCCAAAAGATTATAGTACTCCCTCTGGCTTTAAAATGTATGGGTCATATTCTTAGTTCATATTCACAGTTCTTCTGGGATAAAATGTGTCTCCCCAAGAATCTGTTGGTATTTTCAAATGGTTAATTATTCCTTTTCTATGTTCTCACATTTTGGATAGGAGTGTAGCTCCTTTCCCGTTTCACACTCAGTGCTGAGACTAGAAGCTCCCTGCCCGCAGGGCTTGCCTACTTCCATCGAACTGACAGGAGGCATGGTGCATCCTACTTCAGCTTTGAGCTGGCAATATGTATAGCAATAGGAAACTACACTCACAGAAGAACTCTTTCCAACGCCACTGTTTAGGCCTGAGGCTGAACTTAGAATCTGTCTAAAAGACTTAACAAGAAGAGCTGGGAGATGATATTAAAAGGCTGTGTCACAGGTTAACGCCGTTCACCTCCCCCAGGTACTGTGAAGGGAAGAGGTTAAGCAGGCACTCAGCTCAGTCACTTCAGATGTATGTGGTAGGAACAACCACTTGCAGTGTGACATCCATACCAATGTATTGTTGGCTTCAAGCAAACTAATGTGAGTTTACAAGAGCAGTGTATATAAGACTATATTAAATATTTTATTTAATATAAATGAACAAGAGCATACACCTGACATACAAACTGGTACATATTTTAGAAGACTGTGACTGTATCTGTTATTTTCATCTGTTAACAAGCCTGAGTAGAAGCTATCTGCTCTCCACACTTTTAGCCAAAGCAGTTTGCCATAGAAAATACAGGAGCAGACAAATAGATGAGAAGTGTTCACACTCATTCTGTGATCCAGAGATGGGGGAACTATCCTGCTTGCAGGCAGGGGATGTATTAATAGCTTTTTGGCTTCTACATCAACGGCAAAGTAATTAGAGGCAGTGGGTGCAGTCTCATGAGTGGGTTTTTATTGTTGCAAATTACTGACGTGGGCTGCCACAAAGCAGGGTTTGGAAGCCAGTGTCTTGGCAAGTTAGTTGGATGTGAATACAAGTCACAAAATTGTGAACGACATCTCATTTGCTCTAATTACTTTGCTGTTGATGTAAAAGCCAAAAGGCTGTTAATAAGTTAAATCCACCCCCAGCAGTTTTTGTTTTATTCCTCCAGCACAGTACCTGCATCAAGAGAGGCAGAATGAGTCATTGAAAGTGCAAACCATCTTTTGTAGCAAAACAGTGCCCTGGAGACTCCAAGGACTGGAGTTTATGCCAGAGAGTATAAGAGGAAAAAATTGTGTGTGGGTAAGGAAAGAAAAAAAGGGTTTGATGGCTTATCTGGCAGTGATCCAGTTTAACAGGAAGATAGTCTCTGTTGGTACAAATATTTATAGCTTCATAGCCTTATTGTAGTCCATGGTTAGCTGTATCAGGACTCTTATTCATAAATTTGATTTTGAAGTAAAAACTCTGTGTTCTTTTGGCTGTCTCATTTCAGACTACCAGGCTATAAAGCCACTGAAACTTCCTATATTCTCCCAGAAATTAATACATAAAGAAAAAAAATCCCAGGTTTTAGCACTAGGCCATTGGTTTTCTGACTTAGAAAAAAAAAAAAAAAAGACAACTAGAAGGATAATTTGATTTCTTTATTGCATATCTGTTTTATTCAAACCCAGTGTAGGTTTTTGAAATGTAAATTCAACAAACCAGTCCTTAGATTCACTCACACAGTCTGGTTTACAGCCTTTTCTAATGCTAGCTACTTATTCTATAAACAGAATAAAGCTGAAAAAAAAAAAAAAAAAAAGGCAAGGTGACTGATGTTTACCAATGACAAATGGCCAAACTCTTGGTTTCTGTAGCCGTGGATAAATGTCTTTAGGCAAAGATATTTAGATATCTACGTCTTTGGCAAAATGGGGGAATACAACAGAAACTTAACCAAAGTTTTCTGAAAGTTAGAAAAGCTGAGCATTTGGTTTGATTTAGTCATGAGTAAAGCTTAGTTTTGCATCTTATTTCTCTGCCAGATACCATGTAAATTTAAGAAAAAAAAAAAAAAAAAAGAAAAGAAAAAAATTGCTCTGTTGCCTCTTCCAAAATTGAATACCTGTTGGAAAAAGTGTTTCTTGTTTTTTTTCTTTCTTTTTTTTTTTTTTTTTTTTTTTTTTAATGCTTATTCTTCAAATTAATTATTAATTAAAAGCTAAATCAAGGAAAACCTTAAGAATCCTGAACTTTATGTCATTAGGGTTTCACATGTAGCTACACTGTTCATATAGCTGAGGGTTTCCTACAGCTGCTTTTTTACTTGAAGGCCCAGCTCATATACACATACTTAGTCAAAAAGTGGACTGCAGGTTTTTGTACATAACTGCAGAAGAAGATAATATAAGGCAATAAGAATCTAATTCTCTTGGAAGATTCTTACTTTTCAAATAAATGTATTTGAAAAGAAGACAAGAAGTTTTTTTAGAAAATAAAGAAACAAAATCAAACACACACACCCCAAAAAGCCACCATCACTTCTTGCTTGATGATTCTCATCTCTAAATACACAAGGACGCTATTAGCTTTTAAGAATGAAGCTCCAGTCCCACTGACCAGTTTCTTGGTGCTTGAAAAACCTCCCTTTGAATTAACGAAACTGTGGGAGTCATAAAGCAGAGATTCTTTGAAATAATAACGTGAAAAGGAGAGGTATCCATGGCAGAAAGTAGGATCAGAATCCCTCAGCTTCAGCATAATGATTCATGTCCAGGATGTTAGACTACTCTCCAGCAGGGCCAGTTTCTGTCCACTGTCAAGCTGAATGCATATCCTCTATTAGCATGAGCATTCAGTAAAGCACTACTCAGTGTATCTGACAGCCTATCTGGCTGGCAGATCAGGAGTCCTGTGAGATGCTTTGCAAAGCCTTCTCACCAGCAATCTGACAACACCTATGTCAGAATAATTCTACACAGCAAGGGGCACTGGTTGTGCATGAAGTGCTTGGAAATGTTGCTCCTTTCTTCTTGCTGCCAGCTGTTTTCATGACCTATTCCTTCATGCATGAAAATTAAAAAATGAAGATGTTACAGGTAATAACACTTCTGTTTTGTAAAATCAGTCATAAAGGGGTATTCTGGAATGTCTCCACTTGTATCATGTAATGCTTTAATTAAATATAATGTCCTCAGCAGCCTGCAGTCACAAGATGTCTACTTTAATTTAAACTTCTGATTCACAGACAAGCAATGGAAAACAGAAAAACTAAATAGCAGCTTTATGAAGTAGAATGAGATTTTGTTGTTAGCACGAACTGTGGAGCCAGGGAGGGTTAAGGGTAATGGAGATGTATTTTGTAGGATCTAGGTCTTTTTTTTTTTTTTTTTCCTTTAAATGACTTGTCATTAGAAGGCAGATGTGCAAACTTCTATGCAAAGTTTCTGAATGCCTGCAAAATATTCTGAGTTTGGCTGAAGACTGATGACACTACAAACACAACACTTACTTTTCAAGGGAAATACAAGGAAATAGCATCTGAGAGAGCCTGAGCCTTGTGTAGGGGACTGAGGCATGGAGAATGTAAGGGGTCTCTTTCTAACCTTGCATATATTACAAGAAGAGAGTGGTCCTCACTAGTTTTATATGAAAAAGGAGAAGAGACACCTACTTTCTGGAAAATGTCCCAGTGACATATAGCTGTTTTGACTCCTTTCTGATGCATCTATTTCTGCCTTTTCACTGTGCAGTCAGGGCTCTGGATCTCATTCAAATAGTTTGCTGCTTATGAAGAGGTCACAGTAGAACCCAGTTTTTTTTTTTTTTTTTTCTTTTTTTTTTCTTTTTTTTTTTCTTTTCTTGACTTTTCTGTCTTTTCTTGGCCTTTTCAATTTCCCATCTTTAAAACAACTCTGTTTCATAGAATCATAGAATGGCTTGGGTTGGAGGGGACCTCAAAGATCACCCAGTTCCAACACCCCTGCCATGGGCAGGGACACCTCCCACCACACCAGGTTGCTTAAAGCCCCTTGAACACTTCCAGAGATGGGGCATCCACTGCTTCTCTGGACAGCCTGTGCCAGTGCCTCATCACCCTTTGAGTAAAGAATTTCCTCTTAACTTCTAATCTAAATCTCCCCTATTTTAGTTGAAAACAATTCCCTCTTGCTCTATCATTTTCTGCCTGAGCAAAAAGTTGTTCATCTTTTTTATAAGTCCCCTTTAAGTACTGAAAATCTTCTAAGAGTTCTCTCCTTCTTTCTTCAGGCTGAACATCCACAGCTCTTTCAGCCTTTCTTCACAGGAGAGGTGCTCCAGCCCTTTGAGCATCTTCATGGCCCTCCTCTGTACCCACTCTAATAGATCCACATCCTTCCTGTCTTTGGGGACCCCAGACCTGGATGCAGTACTTGAAGCTGGGTCCCACAAGGGCAGAGTAGAGGAGGACAATCACCTCCCTCCATCTGCTGGTCACTACTCTTTTGATACAGCACTGAATGCCGTTGGCCTTCTGGGCTGCAAGCATGCACTGCTAGCTCATGTTGATCTTTTCATCCATCAGAACCCCCAAGTCTTTCTCTGCAGGACTGCTCTCAATGAGTTCTCTCAGTCTGTACTCCTTTCTTAGATTGCCCTGACCCAGGTGCAGCACATTGCACATTTATGAAAAGGGAAAAAAAACTGCTGCACAACAGCAGATGGGAGAGAAAACAGTGAGAACTAGCCCTGCAGACACCAAGATCACTGCAGGAGGGCAGGAGATGCTCCAGGCATGCAGCAGAAGTTCTCCTGTGGCCTGTGGAGAGGCCCCTGGTGGAGCAGGCTGTCCCCCTGCAGCCCATAGGTCCCACATGGAGCAGATGTCCATGCTGCAGCCCGTGGAGGAGCCCCTGGTGGGGCAGGGGGATGTGGCATGGAGGGTGCTGTGGCCCATAGAGAGCCCCCGCAGGAGCAGGACCCAGGGCAGAGCTGCAGCCCAGGGAAAAGCCCAGGCAGGAGCAGGGAGTCTGGGGGAAGCTGCTGCCATGGGGAACCCATGATGGAGCAGTTTGCTCCCAGGGGATGGACTCCTTGGTACGAACCCATGTCAGGAGTAGTTCTTGAAGAGCTGCTGCATGTGGAAAGCTCCCACGGGATCAGTTTGGGAAGGACGGCATCCTCTGGCAGGGACCTGATGTGGAGCAGGGGCAGAGAGTGACCATGAAGAAGCAGTAGAGATGAAGTGTTAGGGACAGACCACAGCCCCCTTTTCCCCCTTCCCCTGTGCCACTTGGGGGAAGGACATAGAAGAACTTCTGTGTGTGTGTGTATTAATTTGTTTTGAGGTTCTCACTGCTCTAGCTTGTTAGCAATAGGAAATAAATTACATTAATCTCCCTATGCTGAGTCTGTTTTATCCGTGATGATAATAATTGAATGATCTCCCTGTCCATATCTCAGTCCTTGAGCCCTTTTCATTGTGTTTTCTCTCCCTTTCCCTTTGAGGAGGGGGAGTGAAAGAACAGTCGTGGTGGACCTTAACTGCCCAGCTGGGTAAAACTGCCACAGGATGTCATGTGGGACTGTGTCAAAGACATTACAGAAGTCCAGGTAGATTACATCAGTCAGTCTTCCCTTGTCAACTGATGCAGTTACTCCATCATAGAATGTCACCAGATTGGTCAGTCACAATTTGCCCTTGGTGAAGCTGTGCTGGCTGTCTCAGGTCACCTCTTTACACAGAGGTGAGGCTGACTGGTCTGTAGTTTCCCAGGTTCTCTTTTCTACTTTTTTTTTTTTTTTTTTTTTTTAACTGGAGTGATTTTCCCCTTTTTCCAGTCACCAGGGTCTCCTCCTGACTGCCATGACTTTTCAAATATGATGGAAACTGTGGAAACTGGCTTGGCAAATCCATCAGCCAGTTCCCTCAGGACCCTGGGATGAATGTCATCAGGCGCCACAGACCTGTTCAGTTTCATCAAGTGGTATTGAACCTGCTCTTCTCTACAGTGGGAGGGACTTTGCTCCCTCAGCCCTCATCTACAGGTTCAGGGAAATGAGAAACATGAAAAGCCTGACTGTCAGTGAAGACTGAGGCAAAAAAAAGTTGTTGAGTACCTCAGCCTTCTCCATGTCTGTCATTCTTCCTTTCAAAGAAGTTCCAAAGAAAAGCTGATCTTGTAAGTCTTTTAATTCAAAAATATGAAGTAGGACTCATCTCACTTAACTTGTAGTGTCTGCAGGATAGATGTCTGCTGTTGAACTGGGTTCCTCATGTTTAGATGTTTTTAGGTTGAAATGGCACTCACCAATAACTATTTTTGTCTACTGACTATAAAAGACAGATATATACTTTCACACTGTGTTCTTCACTATGCGATCAGACTAATCCCATTCAATATGCCTGGTTCAGCCATGATATCCCATCACATCTTTGGCAAAACACCTCATCATTTCATGTTCATTCCTCACACCTAAACCATACACTTGTCATACAATTGTACTGCTGCCCTCTGCCTGACCCCCCTCTATTAGACAGGAGGTTGACAGATGATTGTCTTCTATTAAGAGGATCCTCAATCCGACTTGGATGAAGTGTTGCACTGATTGCAGTAATTTGTAAAGCTCTATCATTGGTTCATTAATATTTTTTAAAACTCCTTGAAAAAGTGAAGTGCTGAAAATGACTCAGAATAAAAAATAATGGGCAAAAGCAAAGATGTGCATTGTGCACAAGGGATCAGTGATAGTTATACTGTTTTGTAATCAAAGTTTAAGCTTCCATCAAGCTTTATGGTAAATAGCTTTATGTCTACCTAGTGTCTGTCTCTAAGGATCTTTGTTCTTTCTTGGTGGAAATGAGTGGGTGCTTAAATATATGAATTATTGAACTCTGTAAAGGTAGTCCAGATGGGAAAGCTAAGATGGGTAAGAAATAAAAATAAAAATAAAAATAAAAATAAAAATAAAAATAAAAATAAAAATAAAAATAAAAATAAAAATAAAAATAAAAATAAAAATAAATAAAAATAAAAATAAAAATAAAATAAAAATAAAAATAAAAATAAATAAAAATAAAAATAAAAATAAAATAAAAATAAAAATAAAAATAAATAGAGGAGTGCTGACTTCCATAGATCTGACCTTTCCAAAGGTTTGGAATTTATTAAGATAACAAGGCAAATCCTACTATTTTCCAGAAAGGAACAAATCTTCTCATAACAAACAATAAATTAATTTTACTAATTTTTGTGAAAGGAAATAGAGTTTTTCTTTTTCTTTTTCAAAATGCAGTATTCCAAAGCAATTTGATTTGTCAAAGATTTATTCTTGGATGTGCATGAAACACTGTCTTACTAGGATCTGAATAATTTAGAACAGGACAAAAACACATGTGGGATTTCTGCTTTAATCAACATCAGTTCCGCATACTGAGCAGAGGGATTTTCTAAGGGTTAATATATATTACATATTGTCATTATTAATTTCTTCTCAATATAAATAGAATAACATTTCTCCTGAAGTAAGGCCCAGATGGCACTCCAAGCCTTTAGCTCTCTACAGCTTTTTTACCCTTCAGATTTCCTAACATTCCTTAATAAGAGACTATGAAGACTGGGCTGCAGAATTTGCAAAAGTGACCAAAAACACCAGACAAATCAAATGAACTCTGAACATTCTCTGCATGATTCTCTATCAAATCAGTTTTAAAAAGTACTGCTAATGGAGGTGCTGACAAATGCCTCATACGTTATAAATCTTTCTGTTCTAAGTTAGCGGACCTCTGTGGAATACACAGGGTGTAGGAAAGTTCACACTGTTGGGAGGAGAATGATATAGAGATGGCCAGTTCTCAGTGAGTCAAACTGAATGCAACACTCATTCAAGCAACAAAACCCTGGACTCTATTTCATTAGTATCTTTACCAGTCAGTTTTATACTAAGGTGGTTCCACTCACCTGTGGAGCATAGTTTAAACTGCTTTTTGTTTATAGATGGTGTTGTGGTTTAAACTGGCTGGCAGATAAGTACCACAGAGCCATTCACTCCCTCCTTCCTTCCTCCCACTGTGAAATGGGGGAGATAACAACAACAACAACAATAGAATCACAGAATCATCTAGGTTGGAAGAGACCTCCAAGATCACCTAGTCCAACCTCTGACCTAACACTAACCAGTCCTCCACTAAACCATATCACTAATCTCTACATCTAAACATCTTTTAAAGACTCCAGGGATGGTGACTCAACCTCTTCCCTGGGGAACCCATTCCAATGTCTAAGAACCCTTTTGGTAAATACATGTAAGTTTTTCCTAATATCCAACCTAAACCTCCCCTGGCGCAACTTTAGCCCATTCCCCCTCGTCCTGTTGCCAGGCAAGTATATAATAATAATAATAATAGATAAAATCTGGTGGGTTGAGATAAAGACAGTTTAATTGAAAAGAAAGGGAAGGGAAGATAATAAAAATAACCATACATGAATATACAAAGCAAGTGATGTACAATGCTCATCAGTTGCTGACCAATACTCATCCCATTCGTAAGCAGTGTCTACCCTTCCCACTCTGGGCAATTGCTCAATTTTGTTGTTCAGCATGATGTCACATGGTGTAGAACATCCCCTTGGTTAGATTGGGTCACCTGTCCTGGTTCTGTCCCCTCCCAGCATCTTGTGTACCCCCAGCCTTCTCACTGGCAGGGCAGTAAGAGTTGAAGTCCTTGACTTTGTGTAAGCACTCCTTGGCAACAACTAAAACATTGGTGTATTATCAGCATATTCTAATCCTAAATCAAAACAGAATACTATACCAGGTTTTCGCAAATGATTTAAATGTTGGACTTAAAGATTTTATGAGCAAGTTCATGGATGATACCAAATTGGGTGGAGCTGTTGACTTTGTTGGGGCTGGTGAGACCTTGTAGAGAGATCTAGACAAATTAGAGAGCTGGGCAATCATCAGCAATATGAAGTTTGACAAGAGCAAGTGCTGGATTCTGCACCTGAGAAGGGGCAACCCTGGCTATACGTATGGTCTGAGGGATGAGAGGCTGGGAAGCAGCTGCACAGAAAGGGATCTGGGGGTTCTGGTTGATAGCAAGCTGAACATGAAGCAGTGTGCCTTGGCAGCCAGGAGGGCCAACAATATCCTGGGGTGCATCAGGCATGGCACAGCCTATTGAGGGAAGGGATTGTCCCTTTCTGCTCTGCACTGCTGTTGCCTCATCTTTAGTACTGTGTACAGTTCTGGGTGCCACGGTATAAGAAAGATATAAAACTGTTAGAGAATGTTCGAAGGAGGGATACAAAGATCGTGAAGGGTCTGGAGGGGAGAGGAGCATCTGGAGTAGTTTGGATTGTACAGCCTGGAGAAGAGCAGGCTGAGGGGAGGCCGCATGGTGGCCTGCAGCTTCCTCAAGAGAGGAGTGGAAGGGCAGGCGCTGAGCTCTGCTCTCTGGAGACTGGTGATCAGACCCAAGGAAATAGCTTGAAGCTGTGACAGGGGCAGTTCAAGTTGGATATCAGGAAAAGGTTCTTCACTGAGATGGTTGTCAGGCACTGAAACAGGCTCCCCATGGCAGTGGTCATGGCACTGAGCCTGCTGTAGTTCAAAAAGAGTTTGGATAATACTCTCAGAAACATGGTCTGATTTTCTGGGTAGTCCTTTGGAGACCCAGGAGTTTAACTCGATAATCCTTGTGGATCCCTTCCAACTCGAGACATTCTGTGATTCTATGATTCTATGCTACCAGCTCCTGGTGTAAGTTTAGTTGAGGATGACCTATTTGGAAGTATTCAAAGTCAGGTTGGATGAGGCTTTGAGCAACCTGATCCAGTGAAAGTTGTCACTGCCCATGTCAGCGGATATGGAATATCTATGATCTTTAAGGGTCAACCCAGCCTATTCTATGATTCTGTGAATAATCATAGTAATTAATCATCAGAAAATGGTGAATGGGGGTTTAGATGTCCAGTAACAAATAAATGATGGTCTTATCAAATCATAGCGCAGGCCTGTTGCAATCCTCAGGCTATCAGTCCTATTGATACTTACTTGAGTTTATGAATTTGTTTACATCTCTACCTTTCTTACAAAATTTGAACTTAAACAAACAGAAACTGTATCTGAGAAAAGAGACAGGAAATCTCTCAAATTCTGTGCCAACACAGACTTGCTGAGCCAGCTTTCACTCTCCTGAATGACCACCACTGTAGCCTTGGCTTCAATCCACAGTGGAAAGATAGTCTGGAATTGGTCTTAAAAAGAATTCTTAAGCAAAAAAGCACTGCTGAAAATGCATTATTTTTCTAAAAATTTGTTCAGATTTGACTGATTTTTTTTTGATTCCATGTTTTAAGTAGAGGAACAAAGAGTTGTTTGTTCTAAAGAAGAAGTTTTTAAATTGTGATTTATCTGTTTTCATTTTTTCAGTCCTATTGATTTGGATTTTCAATAGAAAACCATGGAAAAAAAAAAAAAGAATAGTAAGTGATGGGTCCTTGGACATGTCTTCTTGAAATAACTATTTTCAAATAAGAACATTTTCAATGAAACAGTTGTAGCAGCTCTACTAATTATATAATTATATTTAGGGTGTTTCCTCTGTATAGCTAGTTTCTTTAGAATATATTATTTTCATTTCTCAAATCGCTCTGTTTGAAGCCAGTGAAGAAAAAAAAAAAAAAAAGAAAAAGGAGGTCAAAGCAACCAGAGCCTTCAGGTTCATCATCTTCCAGGATAAACTTTTTACAGAAGCCAAACCTACATGGAAAAGCAATACCTCAGAAGGAGGGTGCAAGTTCACCCTCTCTGCCTTATTTACTTGTATACAAATCTTCAGTAGTATAAGGAATGTCAGAAAAATACAGAAATAACAGAAAACATTAAGCTGGTCCATTCTGAAAGACTACAAGTCTGTAGTGGGGTGTTACTGTCACTTAAACCAATGGCTTGAGTTGGAAGGGATAAAAGATCATCTAGCTCCAACTTCCCTGCCATGGGAAGGGATACTTCTCACTAGACCAGGTTGACCAAAGCCCCATCCAGCCTGGCCTTGAACACTTCCAGGGATGGGACATCCCCAGGTTCTCTGGGCAACTTGTGCCAGTGCCTCACCACCCACTGAGTAAATAATTTCTTCTTAATATCTGATGTAAATCTACCCTCTTTTTGTTTAAAATCATTACACATTGTCTTATCACCACACACACACACACACAAAAAAAAAAAAAAAAAAAAAAAAAAAAGTTAAAATGAGAAATTACTAAGATTTTCACAGAATCACCGAATTTCTAGGTTGGAAGAGACCTCAAGATCATCGACTCCAACCTCTGACCTAACACTAACAGTCCCCACTAAACCATATCCCTAAGCTCTACATCTATATGCCTTTTAAAGACTTCCAGGGATGGTGACTCAACCACTTCCCTGGGCAGCCTGTTCCAATGCCTCATAACCCTTTCAGTAAAGAAGCTCTTCCAAACATCTAACCTAAAACTCCCCTGGCGCAACTTAAGCCCATTCCCCCTCATCCTGTCACCAGGCACGTGGGAGAATAGACCAACCCCCACCTCGCTACAACCTCCTTTAAGGTATCTGTAGAGTGCAATAAGGTCACCCCTGAGCCTCCTCTTCTCCAGGCTGAACAAGCCCAGCTCCCTCAGCTGCTCCTCGTAGGACTTGTTCTCCAGGCCCCTCACCAGCTTCGTCGCCCTTCTCTGCACCCGCTCAAGCACCTCGACGTCCTTCTTGTAGCGAGGGGCCCAAAACTGAACACAGTACTCGAGGTGCAGCCTCACCAGAGCCGAGTACAGGGGGACGATCACCTCCCTAGCCCTGCTGGTCACACTGTTTCTGATACAAGCCAGGATGCTGTTGGCCTTCTTGGCCGCCTGAGCACACTGCTGGCTCATATTCAGCTGACTATCCACCATCACTCCCAGGTCCTTCTCTGCCTGGCAGCTCTCCAACCGCTCATCTCCCAGCCTGTAGCTCTGCTTGGGGTTATTGCGCCCCAGGTGCAGGACCCGGCACTTGGCCTTGTTGAACTTCATGCAGTTGACCTCAGCCCATTGGTGCAGCCTATCCAGATCCTCCTGCAGAGCTTTCCTACCCTCGAGCAGATCGACACACGCGCATAGCTTGGTGTCATCTGCAAACTTACTGAGGGTGCACTCAATGCCCTCGTCCAGATCATTGATGAAGATATTAAAGAGGACCGGCCCCGGTACCGAGCCCTGGGGAACGCCACTATTTTATTCATTATAGCTCAGAATGTCTTTGTACTTCTTGGTTATTAAAATGGGTTATCCAGACGTATTTGTTAAAAATCTTAATAATCTACTTTCTACACTCTAAGCCACCATTTTTCTCTTTGCCTTTTATTTCTCATTATGCATTTTTGTAAATCAACATGTTTCAGATCTGGAAACTTACAGTTGTTTAGCCATAAGCAATCGTATTTACAGCCGAAGTACAGCTATCTCAATGCTCAGGTCAAAAGCCAATTTATTTATAATACAAAACATTTGAAAACTGACATCTGTTCTAGAGATACACAGAACTTCTGAATTGATGTCAGTGATATAACCACACACACAAATGTTTCCGGTGAATTTCCATAGTGTTTTTATCTGAATGATAACTCAGCTCAATACAGTATAGTTTGCTTTCTTTTCTTCATGCTACAGAATGGTGTGAAAGGGCAAATTTCAAATAATCCTAATAGCCATAGTGTGAGACAAATTCAAACTAGATACGCTTATTTATCCTTATATTAAGAGGTTTGGGGAAAAGGGACAAGTATGATAGGCACTGTTGGAAATTTGCCCCTTACTGTGAAGATGAAACTCTGAAATCTGAGATGACTTGAAAACTGAGGACTAAAGAGGTACATGTATGTTTTCAGGTGCTTGTCTTTTTTTTAGAAGGTAAACTGGCAGCAGTATTTATTTGATTCGTCTAAGCAGGTAACTGTTTCTGACAAGATTTCTGGCAACAATTAAAATCTACAGATTTCAATCATCATCATAGTGTAAAACATATCTTGAGAGAATAATTTAAACCAGGTATTTTCACTGTTGTTAAAATGCAGATTCACTTGCCTTTTATTCCATACTTACATAACATCCCCCAGGATTTTATTTATTTATTTATTTACATTTTTTTAAAATGGAAAAGAATCATTAGGGCAAATCTTTCTTAGCTATTTTCAGGGCATTAGCTTCTTAAGAAGGTTTTAAGTAAACAAGTCTTCTGGGCTCATCTGTAATAGTTCAATGTCTATATACAAAGGATCTTTCACCTAACTATATAATAATGACTGTGCTAAAACTTAAAACTGGAAAACTCAAGCTTAATATTTAAATGTCTGCATGTGACAAATTCTGGAGGGAATTAAGGTTCATCAGCTGCCTTTTATAACCTTGTCTCTACATCAGAAGAATCTATCTGTGATGCTGAGTAATTAACAGTTTGAAATGACCTGAAACCTTGAGACATTTGTTTTGTTCTTGCTAGTTAATGATGTCATCAGTGGTTAACTCAGCCCACTTTATCATAATCTGATTACTTAAGGCTGGGAAGTACCATATGATCATCTAGTCCAGTCTGTTCTGTAAATTAAAGAGCAGCTTTTCTTTCGGTTATGCATTTATTCAGTTTTGAAACTGGCTTTCTGAGAAATTTGAAAACTTTTAGTGGAGGTGGCTCTTGCTCAATGATAGGAATGTTCAATAGATCCTCATAACAGGATTGTTGTGTTGTTTCGCAACTGGTAGAAGATTGATTCCCAACGTGTATATATCCTAACCCAGCAGGGGTTTATATGGAACCATTCATATAAGAATATGAAACCCACAATTAGGCAACAGACTTTAATGGCATTAGTTCACACCTAACATAGACTTGCATACATAGTTCCAGACTTACATACATAGTCCTGACCTACAGATAAGTGTTTGGTTAGGCCAGCTAGGATACTACTCCATAGTCAATGCATGACTGGGTATACAACTCCTTTCTAAGGGGTTGGGTAACCTCTAGTTCTGTCTGTCTTTCCTTCACAGGAAATCTCTCCCTCTTTCTTCTAATGTGCTCCTAATTTTCACAAAAAATCCAGAAATGTTAACTATTTTTGAAATTTATCCTCTTTTTCAAGTTTGAAAGTAGGCAATATTGTTGGAACTGGAGAGCATTTGATACTTACCAAACAGGTCAATGACCAGACAGACAATTTAATAGATTACATGGTTGCAAAATTCTCATTTCTTAAAGTAATTAGAATACTTAATAAGTAATCTTACAGCAATTAGAATACTAAGTGATGTACTCCATAACTTCAGGTTTTTTTTAAAAATCTTGCAAAATATATCATCTAATTCTGATTTTTTTGAGTCCTGTCTTACCCCCTATATACTCATATAATATGATTGTTACTTGAATGAAATGAATGTTTTCAAGAATAAAGTTTTATAGATCTCATAATGACCCCAAACATTGACACAAAGGTTGCCTAATGTACAGAATCGCTAGTAGTATAAGTGATGGCTGATGAAGAGATTTGTTTTTTACTACCTGAGGACATTGTATTGTTAGAGAGGAAAGCAAGTTTTTGGTTGATCAAAATAATGGAAATAGTTTTTTGAAAGGCTTCTCTCACCTCTACTTTTTCCTGGGAAATATCAGATCTCAGATGCCAGAGTCAATGTATTCCTAACCAAGCAGAATATAAATAGCATTTGGCCCCTAAAAACAATGCTTTGGATCTAAAATTTTCAATGTGTCTAAAATTTGTCTAAATATATCTAAGTAGATGCTTTATTTAAGCACATGAGGACAGCAAACAAATGCTCTACAGATAGATGGACAGAGCAAAAAACAGGTAAATATGAAATTATCAGGTCAGAAATCATAAACATTTTTCAACTGAGATTTTAATATAATTTATAATAAGACTGTGGTGGCATGAGGAGAGGCCATTTTTAATATATTGATGGAAAGAACTATCTGATATTGTTGTCTGGAATATAAAAGCTCTGGGTTTGATGATGAAGGAAGGAAGTGCCTTACAGCTTTATGCCCCATGGTTTGGACACACTAGTCCTATTAATTTTAATGGAAATTACATGCCCAATTACAAAGATAATTTTGAAAACATGTTTGAAAACTGTACAGGAAGTTCAGAGAATGTGTGTTGTGTTGACAAATAAATCTCTCTCTGAGTTAGACACCAATCAACAACTCTGAAACTTTCAAACCAACATTTTAAAAACCAGATGGTCAGAACTAGATTCCTAGATCCATATTTAAACATTTATTTGAGTTACTTTTCAGAAGTGTAAGCTGTTAAATGATTATTTCAGTAACATAAAGGAAGTTAGTAAACAGACTTCAAAAAGAGGAGCATTTAGAATTATCCGTGTCTGGACTCTGAATAGCAAGATCCTTAGTATCATGCACAGAATTCGTAAATGCTAACATAATAGTGCCTTGCCTTGCCTTGCCTTTCCTCATTATATTTTTTATTGTTTTTCACTCAAAATCCTGTTTTATTTTCCATTGTATTGATGGAATTGATTAGCTTTCTTACACTTAATTTCATTGAGTACAGGAAGCATTTATGAAACTTGTTGCTCTTGGTACAGATGGAGCAAAGACTCTTTCTTTCTCCCTCACTGACTCTTAATTCTTCTTCATTAAAATAAAACTGCTTTTTGATTGTTTTGTTATCCATTCATATTTGCAATTAACTTAACTACCCTGGGAGCAGGGAACCATACAAGCAAATACCAATGAAACTGGAATTTCACTGGAACGAAATATAAACATGTAAGAGAGAGAACATCAAATGCTTCAAGTTCACAGGAAATAGGAAATAAATGAAGAAATATTGAACAAAAGATCTCTGTAGCAGGAAATGGTTTCTCAGCAAACTTCAGACTTTTCTTTTTAAGCACAAACATCAGATTGGGTGTGCCATAATGCCCTATTATTTATTGAAGATTCACATTCCTCTTTCACCTTTTCTTCACGTTCAGTATCTTACTTTAACCAAAAGAGGCAAATGAGACTACGTACTTTTACAATTGAACCTACTATTTTTTATTTTTTTATGGGGCCAGCTTGCATGGCATGGGCAGTCTATCTCCATCTGTTCTTTATTTCAAGAAGACATCATTAACTACTATTCTGGTAAGCTGAATGAAATAAAACATGGAAGAGAAGAAGTTCCTTTTCAATTTATTTTTTTTTTTTTAAATTCCCTTATGTCTGCAGAACAGACATGCTTTATTGAACAAGTTTCAGAGCAGTATCATGATTTACTGCATTTTCAATTCAAACTAAGTCTACATTAAATCATCAATATAGGCAATGTCAAAGTGAATGTAGAACATATAGATATTTCAAGGATTTAAAGATAAGGGATTTAAGCCTGTGCAGTGGCAAATCCTTTAGAAATTTACTTATCAGTGTAATTGTCAATAAGTTTGTTTTGTTAGTTGCAAACTTAGGAGTCTATAACAGATGATCTTTACATGGTGAATAGTTTGTCTTATCCTTCAGCCAAGACTAGGGTTCTAGGCAGACTGGACATCACTCCAGTAAGAAATAATTACCACAAGAATGTGTCATACATTCTGTAGAAAGAACAACCTCCTATAAGCAGTATGAACAGTCTCAGAACTAACAAAGGTTTGGGTGAACATATAAAGTGTAACTTTTTGACAAATGACAGAATTCATACTTAAATAGCTACTGGGAATTAATCTTTGGCAATTATTTACAAATGAGAGAGGAGATAAAATGACTGGACAGTGACTTACTTTCAGCCTTTCCAATCCCGCTTTCTGAATAGTATGGTATTTTTGAGTTCTGAGTCAGTACTGATATCAGATTGTAAAACAGAAATGAAGCTTTTACTAAGGAAAAGGAAGATAAGAACATTTAGCTCTACTTCAGTTCTCTGTTTAATAAATAATTGTTCTGTGTCTTTTATCGGCTTTAGTACACTCCTGCATAGTTTTGTTACAATTTCTGTCATAATTAGCAAGTGAATCTAGGGCAAAGAGAAATCAAATCATGCCTGCTCTTCATTCACTTGATCATTCATTTCATTTTCTTGAAAAGTCTTATTCGGAAAATAACGTCTTGGAGGAAGAAACAGTTATCTACATCTATGTAGGTGTTGTTAGTGAATAGTTAGGCCCACAATTCTATTAAAGGGTTAAATTATAAAGATAAGATCTTTTTCAGTTAATATTGCATACGTATAGTGTGGCTATTAAAATCTGAAATAATCACTACATCCTTCTTTTATAGATACGGTAAAAAGAGCACATATCCCTGATCTGTTTTAGACATCCAATTTATGATTAAATAAATGGTGACTCTGACATGATTGTTTCTTTCCATTGAATGTTAAAGGGGCCTTGATGACTAGACTAGATGCAGCCATCAGCATTTAGTCAAATGAATCACACCTGGGTTTCTTAATACCTGGTGTTGTTACTCAGCTATATAGCAGCCTCTGTAATTTATACATTCCATAAAAAAAGGAAATAAAATAAGTGGATCCATGTAAAATAATGGGATTTGAAACTGTTTAAATAACAGAAATGTTATTTACATCTATTAACATCTATTTTATTATAGATGTTTATTCTTCATGCTTAAAAATCATTCTAGGATTGCTTATGGATCTGTTATGGATCTGTTAGATATAGAGAATAAAATGCATTAAAATTTTCTAACCAAAAGAAAAAGAACAGGAACTAAACTTGGAGAACAATAGTTGTAGTTTCTGAAGGTGATGTTGAGTCATCAGCAGCTTTCTGGCCCTATAAGAATGATTAGGAAGTGAAAGTGCAGTCATGGGTGTTGCAGCCCTCCAGAAAAACAACCAGACAAGATCAAGTGATATGATATGACTACATCTGTGTCTTTTCAAAAGTGTTTTTTTTTTTTTTTTTAATTTTTATTTGCTTTTGTTGTTGTTTGTTTGTTTTGTTTTTATGTTGTGATGGTCTTGAAGAATTTGTGACTGTTTAAAATGGGTATGTACAGGGATCCTCATTATATAGTAGAGGTGCAGCCTCAGACAAAGGTTCTACCAATATATTTTGAACTTCCACTTGAGTCTCTAGAAAAGTTTGCCTTTTTATTTTGAAAAGAGAAAAAAATCCTTCATTATTTTTATCTATTTTGTTCTCAGGAATTTGATAGGAGTCTCACAAAAAATGATTAAAAAAACATGTCAATATCACTCAATGTGTCACAAGCCAGAAAAACTCATGAGGAAAGAGAGAGGGAGAGGAAATCATGACAATGAGATCATATAATTACCCAGCAGAAAAGCATATTAAAATTGTCCGTGGTTTTCCGCTTTTTTCTTTTCCTTTTTTTTTTTTTTTTTTTTTTTTTCTTTTCCTTCCTCTCTTCCTCTCTTTCTTTCTCTCCCTCTCTCTGTCTCTCTGTCTCTCTTTCTTTCTTCCCTTTTGAGAATTTTAAAAGTAATTGAGTGAAACCAGGCAGCTGGTCTAGTTTGCCAACAATATGTCTATGAACTGAAGGTACAAGCATGGGAACAGTTACTACAGTTGAAAAAATAAAGAGGCTGGTAAGAAACATGGAAAAATCAACATGGAAAATGAACATAATATATACACTGTAAAAGAGAGGCTGGCAAAGACTATGTGATATGTGGACTGGAAAGTAGGAAGAGATACTGGAATGATATGATTGATGCATCAACAGAGGGAACGGTTACTGAAGGAGCTTTTGGGGGCTCAAAAAGGTGTGCATTAAGATGAATACATGTGATAGGAAAAAAATGGGTTAGAGTGCTATGGGGAAAAGACAGAATTTGCTCCAGCATGGATGATGAAAAGCTTAGAAAAATCCTATAAATGATTATAAGCTACAGTTGCATGGGGGTCAAGCAATAAGAGAGCATAATTAGCTGTGATTATTAAAGCTAGTAGTTTAGACACATTGTATAGTCATACCGGACTTGAGCTCTAAATGAAATATCAGGAGAACAGTATGAGTAAGACCAAAACTCAGGCCTGCAGTATAGAAGTCTTAATTTTAAATAGTTAGCCTTGGCACTGCAGACAAAAGTCCATACAAATAAATACAGACATAAACATGGAAAAGGAGAGTCCTGATATAATGACCTGTAATGAGGAAACAGATCTGACAGTGGGGCTGCTGACAGACCAGCTAGAGAAATGAGCAGTGTAGAACAATCATGGGGGCCAGGGAGAAACTGTCTGCCAAGTAGAAAGGAAATGACTAAATGCATTAAGGACAACAGGAAGACCAAGTAGGCTTTGAGCCAGGCCAGAAAAAGAAAGTCAGGGGGAAGCTACTATGGCTCATGTGCTGGACTGAACAGTTAATCTGCAGTAAAGGCAAAAAGCGAGATGTTATAAGCACTCTAAGATTTAGAAGAAAAGATAGAGATAAGACAGGTCCAGTAACACTTCTTATACAGATCTTCATCAAATCTCATTGGGTTTTCATCATTACCTTTGATATTCATTTGCAAATTGTCTTCTCCTGACCTGTGCTCTACTGATTTGGTGTACAGGGATTTTCTGTTCCAGCAGTTTCTCATCACAATGTGAAAGGTTCATCTCGCTCTGTGAAGGTAGCTTTTCATGCTTGTAGCAATCCTCTTGGGTTGCTAACGAATCATTTACACATCTGAGAATGCTGTTAAGAAGCTGCTGAGGTGGAATGGGATTCCAGCTGTAGCAGCTACTTACTTCTCTTATTTCTTATGGAAGGCTCCTGAGAGTTGCACAACTGCCTATTAGCAAGCTGATGATAGATGGAACAGCTGTAAATTTACAAGTAATGATAAGCATGAGACTCCTAAATTAGTTAGAGGAGAACAATTTGCAAATTTTAAAACAGACCTTGAACCAGGATCTTTTTACGGGATAATGCCATGAGCAGCACAACAGGTTAGTGATTGAACACTGTAAGGGCTCCTCAGTCATTTGTTATGGTTATCCATCTTTGTTCAAATGTATTGTTCTTCTCTTGTATAGTCTTCAGAAAGTTAGGTGTTCCTCACAGATTCACTAGCGTATATAGATATTTCCTTTTCCAAAGTCATCTAAATTCATTTGTTCTGGAAAATGACTGAAAAGTAGGAAAGAGGGGAGTGGAGGAGAGGGGAGGTGAGGAAAGGTGAGAAGAAGCGAGGCGAGGCAAGGAGAGTCTGAAGGGCCCTTCAGAGATCATCTAGTTCAACTGCCTGACCACTTCAGGTCTAAACAAAAGTTAAAGCATATTATTAAGGACATTATTCAAATGATCTCACTTGAACACTGACAAACATCCAACACCTCTCTAAGAAACCTGTTCCTCCTCTGTTGCAGCTTTGTGCCATAAAAAGAATGAATAAAGTAAGGAGGCAAAACAGGAATAGTCACTCAGGGATGGTGACAAAGAAGAAACAACAAAATGAGGAGGAAGGAAGAGTAAGGCAGCTGGTTCAGCAGATGGAAAAGACAGAACAAAATACGGATGGCAATTTTGTGAAGCTCAGAAAGACCCACTAAAGCGAAGAGAACAAGCTGGGAAAGGAAAATTGAGACAATAAAAAAGAAGAAATCTTGATGCACAGAAAGTAAAACTGTCTTTGACAAAAAGCCAGGAATCTAGGTGAAGATTCCAATCTAGACAGATGGAAGAAATAACCTAGGAAGAAATAACTTTCCTGGAAAGAGAAAGCTGTGTTCTAATCATCCCTGAAAGAATGAAAGGAGTAGAATTTGAAGTGACCTTTATTTTATACTATTTACCTGTTGGTCCTACTCCTAAGCCTCACAGATTTTAGATATTTCTTCCTTTTTTGGTTTGAAGATCCTTGGAAGAATTTCTTGTAATGAAGTCTCAGTCTAAAAATAATGCCTAATTTGCTCGATGTCAATAAACAAAAAGAAGAAAAACTAAAACAAACCAACAATCAAACAAACACAAAGAAAGAACTCATAAGAGAGCAATATAACTTTAGTCTTGTTTTCATCATCAACAGACATCAGCACGCGTTAATTGCTTTGAACAGGTAGATGATTACTCAGAGAGTACATGCAGTACCTGTTTCACTTAATACTCAGGTTATCTGTTTTTTCATAGAATCAAAGTTTATATGAAAACGTGAAAATATCAAACACAGCAAACATGTTCTTAGTAACCATTTTTAATTAATATCCAGAGTCTTGTATCTGGAGTTCACAGTATTACAATGTGAAAATAAGCTTGCAGGACTTGGAGCGTATTAGCTCTACAAAAGGAAAGTGAGGCAGTTAACATGGAGTTACCCTGGTGCTTACAAAGCCAGTTTCTATTCTTGATGTCTTATTGATACTAGCAGCTGTGCAGTCTCTGCCTCCTTCCTTTCATAAATATATAGAAATCTTTACAAAACAGGTACTGTCACTCACTCTGTATTGTCTGTAGGACAATACTGCTTGACTTTGTCTGAAGTCTATGTAGGCCATTATAATCTTGGAAAGTGTGTTCCCATCACACATTGATGGAGGTTCAGTCCATATCTCCCGTAGACTTCCATGCCTGACTTTTCTATCCCAGTTATTCATATTATTAAAACAGTTACCTGAGTAAATTTTGATGGAACCATTCATATCCTTAAACATTAGGCAAATATTTTACAAAGTTCCAAGTTAGGCCTCTGTTTAATTGATTTTCTCTTTTATTCACCAGTAGTACATGACACATGTCTTGTACAATGCATTTACAAGAATAACCATCTCACAGTGTGTATTGAAAAGGAGAGGAAAATATTGGCAAGGGAAATTAGAATGCTCACTCCTTTTCTTTTGATACAGTTTTTCCTACTAAACTAGAACTTGGTTTAATGTCCTGATGTATCCCTTTATTGCTTTTGTTTGGGTCGACTTTATTCAGTACTTTCAGAATTTAGAAAATATAAATTTTAAAATATGAAAGGAGGCCTTTTCTTTTTGATCCCCCCTTAAAAAGTAGAATTACAGAATGATCTTGTCTGACATCAACAGAGAGATGGATTAGAGAGAGGATTCATGAGATGCCATGTCATAAGAATAATTAAAGGGAAAGGGCATCCTGAATTCTATTGCTTCTTATTTCTGTTACATTTATTTTTACTGTTATTTTTTTTTTTTAATGAGTGCCTTCTTGCCTTCTACTAGTTCTCTATCTGTTTTTATAATTCCTGTTATCTTTGTGTTTTTGCAATAAAGTAGTGGCATAATCACTGGAAAGGGAAAAGTAATCAGAAGAGCTAAAATACTGCATTAGTTTCACACAGAAATATCACAACCATGTCTTTGCTGGAGGAGTGAAGAATAATGCCAAATAGTAGCAATATCTCCTACGAAAAAAGCACAAACAGCTAATGTACCACATTGTCACAGCTATTGTTACACTTTGCTGTGGCTACTTTAATATTAAACCATAGAATATAGAAATGTGTTTAAGAAAATATCTTGCCTGAAACAAATTTTGGGTTGTGAAACAAACTCTAGAGATGAAATTTACTGACAGACTAAAATGCAACATTTAACTACAACAGTTGTGTTTCAAAGCAAGACATATATTCCTATGCTGTTCAGAATATCCATCCAAGAGCATTACTAATTAATGTTATTTAACTGTAGACTGATTTTTCACCTCACTGCATACACACACAAAAATCCTGTGTTCACAAATGCAGTGTAATCATGCCTTTGAATTATGCAGGACAGCATTCTTGCTGCAGAACTCTTAACCGTGAATATAGTGGTTAGTTTTATTTATTTATTCATTTATTTTGAACAGAGTTGCATAGTTTTATTTATTTATTCATTTATTTTGAACAGAGTTGCATAGAAAGCCCATAGTAAGAATGTCTCTTCTCAGTCCACTTTAATCTTGGTGTAAGTATTACTTATTTTACTGATCAACTTGTTTTGTTAGTGTTGCTTACCTAATTTTATGGGAAAATTAATTTAAAACCTAGTGTTGAAAAGGAATATCAAATTAAAAATGCAGTCTTCACATTCAGTGAACATTTCCTTGACATTGCATTTTTTTTATATATATTTTTTGTAATAATTAATTTTAAAATGTGATTAATAACATACACCGTTGCCTCAGGAGAATATTTGCCCTCTTTATTTTATATATTTTATAAATACAAAAATATTATGTCAGTGAAATGCTGCCCTCAGTCTATTTCCAAAACAACTGATTTTCCAGCTTCAACCAACTCCAGTTATGGGAAAAAAAATAATAATAATTTTTATTTCCTCTACTCTTACATGATGTTGATACAAATTTTAATGACACTCAGTTTATCAGTTTGGAAAGTTATTCTTCCTCAAAATCCTGAAAATCATCATAACTGTCCACAGTAAGTATAAATTCTTTGCTGAAGCAGAGATGTTTGTGCTGTCTATGATCTGCTTGAGAATGCCTTACTGAGTCAACACTTTTTCTTCATGAAATATTCCATAATATAATGGAGACCAGAATTCACTCAACATTACTTGGATGTAGGGCTGAAGTTGTTCAAAGAATTCAACTATAACATCATCTCTTTTGTGAGACATGAACTGTTAACATGCTTTTTTTCAGTAGGGTGAATTTGTGTGATAACAGAGTTGGAAAAACACTTTCTGGGAATGTGGAAGTGGTCAGACATCTTCTCAAACCTTTATGGAAAACCAGTACAACTTGACATTCCTGTCTGTCTTCAATAAGACTAATTAGCAGACTAATGATGGTAGCAGACTGCCTGTTTTCCTTTGGGTTTACAGAAGAATCAAAGGGAAAGTCAGTGTGATTTGAATATAACTGTTTTCCTTTTGCCAAAACGGTTGGATTATAGATAATATATAATTAAATAAAACCTTTTATTTGATCATTGTCTTGCAAGATTGCCTTGCAAGATCATCTTTTATTGATTAAAAATTCCTCTACTGTTATAAAATGTGTTTTTGCCCTCTGATATATATGTTTAGTATTTTGTTACATGTGCATTTGTGTGTATATTTAGTCTAATTTCATTTTCATCATGGATTTCCTATACTACATGGGATTTATTGTAAAAGAGTTGGTTTGAGATCAGTATGTCAGAAATGTAATGTGGTTAAGTCCAGTTTGGTTGAGTTTCCATTTGCAGACATTTGTATTTGTCCTGCATGGAATTTATCTTAAGCATAAATACATGTACGGCCTGCATGTGCTTGACTCTACAGACTACAGATCTTCACAGATTCTTCAGATTATATACAAGGTCTGCATCTTTCTGCATTACACCGGAAAACATTTTTCTATATCCATTAACTCCAGTTCTTGTTGGAAAGTTCTTCCTTTAAAATTGTATTACAATTATATTACAATTTTAAAGAGTTTATATATATTCAGGGGGAGATAGATTATAATTTACTTGTAGAAATTGCAGTTGTACACAACAGACATGAAAGTTTTCTAAAATAAGGGAAATCCAAAAATTTTTTCTTATATATTCTTTAAAAATAGGCCTTAACCAATACAAATAATATGCATGTTCATAGTTTATATATCACTGAAATATAAACATTTTCATGATTAATTAATTTGGGGTTCATATTATGATTAATTCCTTTGCTTACAAATTTACTGAAAGCTCACTGGTTCACTGGCTCCCAGTTTAGCTACATTCTGCACAATTATAGCTAAGACTGTGTAAAATAAACTGGAAACAGAATAAAGTCTTCAACAAGTTAATAAAAAAAAAAAAAAAAAAAAAAAAAAAAAAAAAGAGAAAGAACCTCAATCCTAAGAGTGCTCATCAGGCAATTTTCAAATCATGTATCTGGTTTTGTCTGGAACAAGACTGTACATTGCAATACAGTGTCAACTATTTCCATGTCATGTTGAAACTTTTAAACCTCAGCTATTTCTTGGGCTGACCTTTTTTAAAAAGTCAAAAGATGTGGAAATTTTTAAATACAGAGAGGAAAAAAAACACACCACCACCACCAAAAAAAACTATGTGTATATATATATATATATATATATATATAAATTCTCATCAAGACCTCACTAGTGTTGACCATAAAATCCTGTCTTTTGGAGTTTGGACCAATTATAATGTAAGAGGTAAAAAATTATATCCATGAGATGAATCTTCCACTAAGCTAAGATGATCTGAACACATCATAACTGACATAATTTTTATGTTAATTACTTTCTGTAATGTGCTTAAGAAAAGAAAGAGACTGAACTATTCTTGTCTACTTAGCTCACACATTAGAAGAAGAATCACCTATCGAGTCACACTGTACCCATCATAAATATTTTCCCTCTTGGAAGTGTTCTGTCTCTGATATACTATCAAACCACCTCAGTTTGTTTGGTAGGTATGCCCTTTCTTTTCATTTGGGGTGTAAAATAGGCATAGGGGTAAAGGTCTCGTGGCAGAGTTGGCAGTTCCATTCTCTAAGGCACCAAAGGGATGAGTTTAAGCTTTACTCCGGGCTTGCACTTACACCTCAGCTGTATCAGGTTGTTGAGAAGAAGTCAAAGGTGATGTTAACCACATCAATCTCTGTTTTCCCATGTGGTGCTATGTTGGCCCGGTATGCACCCCATCCTAGTATGGCCTTTGTCTTCTTTTTTGAGGTAACGAAAAGGAATGAGTTGGATTTTGGATAAAATGTTTCAGATTTATCTGTAGGTATTTTTTACAATGTAATATCTGAGGAGCCAAACTGGCTTCATCTTGTTTTCCCAAATACTCCATACTCCCAGGAAGAAACGCATACTGGAGCATCCCTGGACCCTCTACCAATCCCCCATCCCTTCTACCAATATGAAGATATGATAAATTTGTTTAAAATCTATTCCAATAAGAGTTCAGTTGAATTGTGAGTTATTATATTTTTCTTTTCTTATAAATTTCTCCCCTTTCCTCTTCTGCTGTGCCCTGTGTTGCAACAAAGGAGAAAGCATGAGAGTAAACTCATAACACCCTCTGGAGCTGGATAAAGCAGAGATAATTTTGTACACTTCATGTAATAATTTCAGGAACTCAACTGATACTCTCTAAGGACTTTTTATTTGCAATTACATATGATTCTACTTACAGGTTTCTATTGCTAATGATTGATAGGATAGCAACATGGAAAACACAGGAGTTTAGGAATTAAAAATTACAGTTTGTGATGAAGAAATTGCTTAAACAGTATGAAACTACTGATCTAAATTTAAATGTGTTCTTTAAATATATTAATACCTATCCTTTGAAAATGCTGTAAATGTGTCACTTCTGTTTTCTGTAGTTTCAGACTCTTCATCTTTCTTAACAGTGTCTGATGGAAGTATCCTACTAGCTCTTTTCCCTTGTTTCAGCATGTTCGATGAAGTAGCATTACAAAAACCAGGGCAGCACTGAAAATCTGCAATTTTCATGATCCTATCTTTTGCCAATTTTCACTTCTGCTCTCAATTTATTCCACAAAGCTTATTTTAATAACAATAACAAAGCTTTTGATACGCAGAGTAAGTTCTTCTTCTTCTTTTTTTTTTTTTTTTTCTTTTTTTTTAAACACTTTTTAAAGAAGTAGGCTAAAAATTTCCAAAGCCAGCTTTTAATTCTTGGTTCAGTGATGATTTAAGCATCCAAATTAAGACAAGTGAGAGCCTATTTTAGAGATGCTGAGCATCAGCAACTCTGAGTTCTAGAGCCTTAAAGCTCAGCACAGTCAAAGGATCAAGCAGGCACATACAAGCAACTCCAAATCAGACAGCGCTTTTGGAAAATTTAGCCGTGTTTCTTAAGGGTGAAATCTCAGCCCTTCAAAGTCAATTACAAATCTCCCAATGACTTCAATAGGCTAGGATTTCACCCTTTATATTTTATAGGAAAAACAAGCAACTTCATACAGAAGTTTCTCTTTTATGATTTTCTTGATGTTTGCTCAACCCTGGCTTCCCTTTAGGTAGGAAAAATCATGGTTTTAATTTAAACTCCATAAAAACAAATAAACAGTAGCTTAATTACAAGGGTGGATGGGATGTTTCACAATGCTTAAACTAATGTAGTAAAACACCCAGTGTTTGAAAACACATTTTTAAAGCTCAGAAAACTTCAAACTGTAGTGTGTTTTCTCCTCCCTGTTCCCAACAAAGCTGGAGTTGCTAATTTTACAGCACAAATGAAAAACTGATGACAATTTCTAGTAAAGTAGGTTTTATTTATTTTGGCAAATGCCAATGGCAACACTATAGGATAACACTTTTAACTGATTTATCTGTAGCACATTTTAGGTGCTTCAGTGTATGCCTGTATGATATACTGTGCCTCTGCAACGGTTGTATGATATTGATCATTTCACAGTCACTGGAGTATGAACATCTCATGTTCTTAAATGTCTGCTGTCTGTTTAAAAAGCATTTCCATGCCTATAACACTATGAAAATTATTTATAAAACACTTTTAGTGGATGCCATCCTTAAAGATCACAACTGATGAATCAAAAGTAGAAAGCTATTGGCAATAGAAAAACTGAGACAACAACACTGTATATTTTTTTGAATTCATACTCAGCCTGCCTGTTCTTAAGTCATTCTTGTCAGGTGTACATTGTCGTGGTTTCGCTCGAGTGGGCAGCCGAGCTCCACCACGGCCGCTCTCTCACTCCCCCTCCTCAAAGAGGAATGGGGAGAAAATATGTGAAAAGGGCTCAAGGATTGAGATAAGGACGAGAAAATCACACAATAATTATTGTAACGGGCAAAACAGACTCGGCATAAGGAGATAGTAAGATTTATTGCCTACAACTAACAAGCGAGAGAAGTGAGAAAACAAAGGAAAAAAAAAACAAAAGCACCTTCCCCCCCCATCCACCCTCTTCCACCTCCTCCCCCTGAGCGGCGCAGGGGAACGGGGGAATGGGGGTTATGGTCAGTCTACAGCACTTCTTCTCTGCCGCTCCTTCTCGGTCACTCTCGTCCCCTGTGCTGTGGGGTCCCACCCACGGGATACAGTCCTTGATGAACTGATCCGGCGTGGGCTTCCCACAGGCAGCAGCTCTTCCAGAACTGCTCCAGATATGGGTCCGTACCACGGGGTCCATCCCTCAGGAGAAAACTGCTCCAACCTGGCTCCCCTACGGGCAGCAGCTCCTGCCAGGTCACCTGCTCCTGCGTGGGCTCCTCTCCACGGGCTACAGGTCCGGCCCGGAATTTGCTCCGGCAGGGGTCTTCCACAGGCGGCAGCCTCCATCGGTGCAGGGCCACCTGCTCCACCGTGGTCTCCTCCACGGGCTGCAGCGTGGAACCCTGCTCCACCGTGGTACTCCATGGGCTGCAGGGGGACATCCTGCTTCACCATGGTCCTCACCACAGGCCGCAGGGGACTTCTGCTCCGGCGCCTGGAGCACCTCTCCCCCTCCCTCTACACTGACCTTGGCACGTGCAAGGCTGTTCTCTCACTCCTGGCTGCTGTGTGGCGCAGCGTTTTTTCCCTGTCTTAAATATGCTCTCACAGAGGCGCAAAACAACATCGCTTATTGGCTCGGATCTGGAAAACAATGGGGCCCTTCCCAAACATGGGGCAGCTTCTAGATCTTTCTCACAGAAACCACCCCTATGGCTCCCTGCTACCAAAACCTTGCCACGTAAACCCACTACATACATAGACAATATGCTAAATAAACCTTAAATCCCATGAAATACCTAGCAAGATTTAGCTATTATGTTTCACAGCTATGACACATCCAAAATATTTATGGTGCTGTCATGTAGCTTAGCTATACCAGCCCTTCTACTACCCCATTTCTTCAGGTGTTTGCAAAATAAGAACAGATAATTGTAGGGTTTATTAGCACTCAAAATATGTCTCCTTATTTTTCATATGTATTATGTACATTTCACATCTATATTGACTTATTTTCCATAATAAAATTAGGCACAGAAAGGATTTATCTGATGAATCTCTGACCACTCCATCAGGGGTCTAGAGAAGAAACAAGAATATTGCTGCTTATATATGGAGGGAAGAAAATCATGAGAAAAATCATGTTCTAACAGCTCATTTTTTGGAAGAATAGGATGGGGATCACTCTTTTCTATGAAAGTTATGCTACTCATCTTCTGTCTAATGATCAGAGCTTTGGGGACAGACCTCCCCTTTCCCTCCATGAGTTGGTGGTTGGAGTAATCTCATAACAGTTTTTGAATTTCACTTGGTACATAAATACCAGCAGCTGGACAGAGCAGAGGCCTTATTTCCTACTCAGGTGATTTTTTTCCCTGAGCCAAACAGCCTGCTTAGAGTATAGCTATCCTTTATGAGAAAGAAATATGGGAAAAGAAAATTTTTGCTCCTTTATTTCAGTGCTTTCTTGTTTTCATATGGGTTGGTGAAGTCTGTGGCTGAATGGTTTAATTTGTGGAGATGCACAAAACTAACAATCTCTGATCATCCAGCTCAAAACATGGTACTGTGTTCCATTTTAGACTTCAAGAGTAATTTTAGAAAATTGGCCTTCAACAGCTAGCAAAGGAAAAATATTAAGCGCACGGAAAAGACTTTGTTGTTGTTGTTGTATGACTAAAGGTCATGTTTTCATCTGAGCTCTCCAGAGCCTCAAAATACTCTTTTGCAAAGTACATTATCACCATTCAATATCAATGTTAAATACAGGACAGTACTGGTTCATTGTATTTTAGCTGGATCTGCTTTGGACACTATAGGCTTGTTTCCAGAATTTTAAAAGTCTCTTAATAGATAGACTGAATTCTTACCTACCCACCTGTCACTTATGTGTATATAATGTCTTTAGAAAATATGCTGCATTAGTCCAGTTTACCTTTTGCCTGGCAGTACTCCTGAGGCATCTGTTCTGAGATCAAGGGAACATTGAAAGGCCTTAAATCTGATCTCTCAGACAGCTGCACTAATTTAACTAAAGGGGCTACAAAAGGGGATGGAGAGAAATCTATAAAATATTTGGCTGACATTTAAAAGAAAAAAAAAAAAAAAAAAGAGAGATAGGATGTTTTCTTGTTAACCTTTAGAGCAGCCCATTACATAAATTGTGACAATGTTCTCAGATTAAATGAGACTGTATTCAGGCTTAGCTCTAGATTTATCATTCCAGCAAATGAATTCTACTGTAAAGTCTGGCAATATATCTTCTAAAGAATTCTGTTTATCTCACTGGGGAAACGAGTGCTGATAAATAAGGAGCACAGTCTTTTGGATGAAACACTGTAAAGATGGATTGGAAAGAAGATTCAACGGCATTGGTTCCTTCTGCAGTGTAAGGATGTTCCATGGTATATATCTGATTACAATTAGAGATCTCTTATAGCACTTCTGTAAGTGTATCATGATAAACAAAAATATCTAAGAAACGTTGCCTTATAACATTTTTATTATGAGAATTCTGGTTATATATGAAAAACATTCACACAAAATTCAATGATGAGTGGTTGATCGGTGGTAGCTTCAATTTTCAATTACCTTTCTCTTCATCCCCCTGAGTGAATAAGTACCACCAATTTATGTCTATAAAAGAAGGCTGAAGGCAAAATGGCACTGACACTTTAAATTGTTTGATTTCAAGTTTTCTCAGATTTAAAATTATTTCAATGTTTATTTATTTATTTATATTTTTTGGTTACTAAAATTAAATCCTGCACTAGTTTCTAAGTGGTGAGAATTTCTTTGTATTTTTTCAAAGCAAGTAATGGTACAAGATGAGAAGCTGAAAGACCGCTCTCTCACAAAAATCTAAAATGACTTTGTACATATTTAGGAAGAGATTAGAAAAAATATTGAAAAGTTATTTTAGGTTAACATACTAAAATACTATGCAAGAGTATTAAATATTATCAGAGACAGTCAGTTTATCAAAACTGGTTTCCTGTTTTTATAATCTTTTTTTTTTTTTTTTTTTTTTTTTTTTATGATCAATAAACTACCTGTTAATAGGCCATTTGTAATAAAGACTGACCTTGATTCCAATAGGATGAGTTTTTAAAATAGGAAAAGAAAAGATTCTTAATATTAGTTCCTACACTGTATCAAGAAAGACATTGTGAGTTGCTTAATATTTCAAAGGCAATGATACCCATTGTATCATTGAACAAGAAATACTCTGACTATGCAATGGGTAAAACATCAACATTGTTATAGAGACTGTAAGTTTCAATCTGTAATTGTATTACTCATATTTTCATAAAGCCTATTTGAATGAAGCACAGGCTGGTTCTTCCTTATAGGGTAAAATTTACTTTCAGTAAGATTGTGTTCTCTGAGGGAATTTAACTTAGCTGATGAGAAAGCAGAAGTATATAATCCTACCAGTCCCCCACAGTAATTTTGTTGAAGGTTGCAGTGTTTCCCTATTTTATCTTTATTTACTGTAGAAAGTTTGTTGGGTGATGGTGACTAATAGCCGAACATCTGGATGCAGTGACCTTTAAGAGCCTTTAGTCATTACTGTGCCCAATTAAACTCAATATCAACAGAAGTGCTTGCATTTTGACTGGAGTAGTATAAATCACTTTATGAATACATTGTGCAAACAAGGAAGTATTGCCATTCTGGTCTCATTCCCCTCTAAATGACTTCAGCAGGATGGGTCAGGAGCTAAAGATTTGTTTTGTTTCTAGTTTCCAAAGTACAAACTTTGAGAATTATGGAAATTAATTAACGAAGCTAACTGGACTAAATTACTCAAGATCTTCAGAGGGGAAAAAGACTGGAATTTATCTAAGTCAAGAATACAAAAATTATCTGTGACTTGCATCTCATGCAGAGAGAAAAAAACTTTTAAGAAAACTTTTTAGAGACCTAATTTGATAAACAACCATCTCATAAAAAGGATATTAGAAATGAACAAGAAACCTATTTGGAGTGGAGAAAGGACAGATCATTAAAGAAAGCTATATTTTAAAAGTCAAAAAGTGCAAGCACAAAGTGACAATTTCAAAAAGTCATTATGGGTTTTCCTTTGCTAATTAATTCAAAACAAGTAAGAAAATTTCTCTTCTAATAATGTCTAAAACTTGGGAGTCTGACTCCTGTCCAGTGAAGGGCAGAGGTTAAAGGCAATCTAATGTGGTACCAAACTCCAGCATTCAACAGAGTAACTGTTGGAATGAAGAGCGAGGTAGTAAAAAAGAGCCACATGTGCAATAGAAAAAACTCTAAAGTCCATAAGGAGTCTGTATGGGCCATGGGCTGTGGGCAGCAAGGTGTCAGACAGGGACTGATAACAAGGGTCTATCCTTCCCAGCCAGAGGAAGGACAGACTGGGGGGAAGCCAGGGGCAAACCCAGCCCCAGGCATTGGGAACCTCCCTATGGATGGGAGTGGGATGTTGGCTCCAGGGTTTGGGTCTCATGAGGCAAAACAGGGTCAGATATGGACCAGGAATGGGGGAAGGCCTAAGCCCAGCTGGACATCAGCCAACAGGGTCGGTCATGGCTTGGTGGTCCCTGTGGCCAGGCAGGGGATGTTATCCTGCAGCTTTGTTAGAGAAGTGGCTGATGGCACCTGGGGACTAGAATGGGGTACTGGGTCAATGGCAGTATGTGGGCAGCCCCAGATTTGAGCAGGACTTTTGGGACCATGAGTGCACTTAGAACCCTGGCTGAGTTTCCCCAGTGTTAAACATTTAAACAAAGAAATCAGAAGCCTGTTTATCCCATTCTCTTTAAAATCAATGAGAAAGCTACTGTAGACATCAGTTCAAACTCCCTAGATCTGAACAGGAATCTGAAAATTCCTATCTCTCCATTGATGAGTAAGTCTTTGGGTGGTACCTGTTTCTGTGTGTTTCAAATTTATATGCTGAATGTGTTAGGACTGGTAAACATCGTTTAAGAAAACTGACTTATGAAATGTAGCATGAAATAATAGAAACTAAGTCAAATTGAAGAGTGTCATATATAAGTAAAAGCTACACAATGCATAATTTTTATTTAAAAGCAGAAAAATTAGGTAAGTGGCTGATGAGCAATAGTTTGGCCTTCATAATATGGAACATCTGGAGGAAATAGTAATTAAAGATTTCACAATAAACAGAAAAATGTATAATACACAATATTTTTTTTAATCTTGTCATGCCAACAGGAGCTTTTTGATGCCACTGTTTTCTATACAGTGTACATATTGAGAAAGCATATGATATTATGCCACATACAAAAGTTTTAATTTTACTACAGTAAAATGAGTTATGAATTTTTGAAGATGAGATAACAGTAGGTTGTGATGAAGGTGATTATCAGGATAGAGACAGTGAATTTTTCTTTTGAAGCTAATGTTGTTTAGTATTTCTAATTAGCAACTATAGTATAAAGAGTAGACATGTTTCCATAGAGCATGCTGTTGTGTTAAGAAATGCTGGGTGTGTTTAGACTGAGTTTCAGGTTATACTATGTGGCCACCAAATATGCCAGTCCTGGAACTGTTTGCATTGATGACCTATATGAAATATATCACAGTTCCCTTCTGGTCCAGTTATCTGAATATCTTTCTTCTGTAAACTGAAGCTTGGCAGAAGTGAGGCTGCTATGTGCCTGGATCTTACCCTGAAATGGGGCTAGAACTGTAACATCACCCAGTTTAAATATAAATGCTGTCATCTAAAGGATGATGAATTAGAGGACTGAAGTGCTAGGAATAAAATTAAGTTCAACAGTACAATGTGACAGGACTTACATGTGGATCTCATAACCGAGAATTCTACCGTAGTTCATCACTCATAAATGCAGAAGCAGGAAAAATATCAGGTGCCTTTTTCTTTATTATTAATTTCATTATTCTAAATTCATATAGCTTTCTTGATTGGATATAACATAAAATAGCTTAGTCTGTTTATCCTCTTAGAAGGTGGATAGATATTACTGTTCTCTGGTAATACATCTCTACTGATATCAAGAAGTAGACACAAATTCATGTGTCTAAGTCTGGAGTGGAATCCCACTCATCTGAATAAATTTCAGTTCTGAAAGTATGAATCATGGATTTTCCTCCTGAGGTGTTGTAGAGAAATTGAAAAGATTGAAGTCTTTGGTCTCTTCAGGGATGTGCTTGGTAGATAGGGTGGGTCCTGTAGGAAAGAGTGGCCCAGAAAAACTGATATTCAGGGATCACCTACTCCAAGCTCAAGAGCAGTCCATCTCAACAAGCAGAAAGTCAGGCAAAAATTGTCAGGAGGTTTGCATGGATGGACAAGGAGCTCCTGACAAAACTCAGGCCATTTGCCGAGGCGATCGGCTCCGGGGCAGACGCATTCTGCAGCGGAGCGGGGGATCGGGCCAGGCAGGGCTAATTTTTCCGGCATCGAGCCTACTTGAGGGAGCCGCCAGGACCCGGCAGCCCTCGTGAGGGAGGCTGACGAGGCGAAGGCGGAGCCAGCAGCGCCCCCTCCCCAGCCGTTCAAAAGCTGCCCCTAGGGAGCGCGAGCGACCAGGAGCGCGGCGACCAGGGCGGGCAAACAGGGCGTGGTGCGTCAGAAGGGAGTGGCGCGGCAGTTAGCGCGGCAGTTCGCGCAGGCAGGGCGCGCAGGAAGGGCAGAGCGCTCCCCCTACACACAAACAACACCTCCTTAACAACAGCCGTAGCTAGGTGATAATGGTCGCCACCAGGCACGGCACGCTCTCCAGAAAGTCGGTACACACCCAGACCGACTACCCGTTAAAAAATGCCGCAGTTCAGGTCACCGGATGCAAGGAGTGTCTGAGCCTGTTGCTGCCATTGGCGGGAGGCAGAGAAACTGCGTGCGTGAGGTGCGAGCAGGTGGATGACCTGGTCCGCATGGTGGCGGAGCTCAAGGAGGAGGTGGAGAGGTTGAGGGCCATCAGGGAGTGTGAGCAAGAGATAGACTTCTGGAGTAACTTCCTGCAGGGCCTCAAGGGGAGGTACCGAGGTGAGACTCCTCAAATGGGGGTGGACCCCCTGCCCTGTCCCCGTCGGGCAGAGGGAGGGGATCTGGGAGCTGAGGAGGAATGGAAACAGGTCCCTGCTCGACATCGCAGGCGACGCCCTCCCCTTCCGGCCCCACCTTCCCAGGTGCCCTTACACAACAGGTTTGAGGCCCTAGAGATTGAGAGGCCGGTGCGTGAGGAAGAGGTAGCAAGTGTTCCCAGGAGGATGCCTCGGGCGAGGAGGTCGACTCCACGCCTCAGGACTGACTCCACCAGGAAAGACAGGAGGGTTATTGTTGTTGGAGACTCGATTCTTAGGGGAACAGAGGGCCCTATTTGTCGGCCTGACCCCACCCGTAGGGAAGTCTGCTGTCTCCCTGGGGCCAGGGTCAGGGACGTTGCCAGGAAGCTTCCCAGCCTGGTACGCCCCTCTGACTATTACCCTCTTTTGATAGTCCAGGCGGACAGTGACAACATCGAAGAGAGAAGCCTGAAGGCTATCAAAAGAGACTTTAGGGGACTGGGTCGGTTAGTGGATGGAGCGGGAGTGCAGGTGGTGTTTTCATCCATCCCTACGGTGGCAGGGAGGGGTTCAGAGAGGACACGGAAAGCCCACCTGTTAAACACATGGCTCCGGGGCTGGTGCCAATGCAGAAATCTTGGGTTTTTTGATCATGGGGCACTTTACTCAGCACCTGGCCTGATGGCTGCAGACGGGTCCCTATCTTTTAGGGGAAAAAGGATCCTGGGCCAGGAGCTGGCAGGGCTCATTGAGAGGGCTTTAAACTAGGTAGGAAGGGGGATGGGGCTGAAGCTAGGATTGTTGGGGCTGTGCCAGGGGGAACGATGGCAAGGCCGAAGGATAAGGCAATGGCCCAGCTGAAGTGCATCTATACCAATGCACGCAGAATGGGTAACAAACAGGAGGAGCTGGAAGCCATCGTGCAGCAGGCAGGCTACGACTTGGTTGCCATCACGGAGACGTGGTGGGACCAGTCTCATGACTGGAGTGCTGCAATGCCTGGCTATAAGCTCTATAGAAGGGACAGGCAGCACCGAAGGGGTGGTGGTGTGGCTCTCTATATTAGAGAGTCTTTCGAGGTTGTAGAACTCGAGGCTGGGAACGACAAGGTCAAGTCCCTTTGGGTTAGGATCAGCAGGGACAACAAGGCTAGTGTCCTGGTCGGGGTCTGCTATAGACCGCCGAACCAGGATGAGGAGACGGATGAGGAACTCTACAGACAGCTGACAGAAGTTGCAAAATCGTCAGCTCTTGTACTCGTGGGGGACTTCAACTTCCCTAACATATCCTGGAAGCACAACACAGCCCTGAGAAAGCAGTCTAGGAGGTTTCTGGAGAGCGTGGAAGATAGATTCCTGACGCAGCTGGTTAGTGAACCTACCAGGGGTGGTGCCCCGCTAGACCTTCTCTTCACAAACAGAGAAGGACTGGTGGAGGATGTGATTGTCGGGAGCTGTCTTGGGCAGAGTGACCACGCAATGGTGGAGTTCACTATTCTTGGCGAGGCCAGGAAGGGGACCAGTAAAACCGCTGTATTGGACTTTCAGAGGGCTGACTTTGAGCTGCTCAGGACACTAGTTGGTGGAGTCCCTTGGAAGGCGGTTCTGAAGGGCAGAGGGGTCAATGAAGGCTGGGCACTCTTCAAGAGGGAAATCTTAATGGCGCAGGAACGGTCTGTCCCCAAGTGCCCAAAGATGAGCTGGCGGGGAAGAAGACCGGCCTGGCTCAACAGAGAATTGTGGCTTGATCTTAGGAGAAAAAAGAGGGTTTATAAGCTTTGGAAAAGTGGGCAGGCCACTAGGGAGGACTTTAAGGATGTAGCGAGGCTGTGCAGGGACAAAATTAGGAAGGCTAAAGCTCATCTGAAGCTCAATCTGGCTACTGCCGTTAAAGATAACAAAAAACGTTTCTATAAATACATCAACACAAAAAGGAGGACTAAGGAGAATCTCCATCCTTTACTGGATGCGGGGGGAAACTTAGTTACAAGAGATGAGGAAAAGGCGGAGGTGCTCAATGCCTTCTTTGCCTCAGTCTTTAGCGGCAATACCGGTTGTTCTCTGGATACTCAGTACCCTGAGCTGGTGGAAGGGGATGGGGAGCAGGATGCGGCCCTCACTATCCATGAAGAACTGGTTGGTGACCTGCTACGGCACTTGGATGTGCACAAGTCGATGGGGCCGGATGGGATCCACCCAAGGGTACTGAGAGAACTGGCAGAGGAGCTGGCCAAGCCACTATCCATCATTTATCAGCAGTCCTGGCTATCGGGGGAGGTCCCAGTTGACTGGCGGCTAGCAAATGTGATGCCCATCTACAAGAAGGGCCGGAGGACTGATCCGGGAAACTACAGGCCTGTCAGTTTGACCTCAGTGCCAGGGAAGCTCATGGAGCAGATCCTCCTGAGAGTCATCATGCAGCACTTGCAGGGCAAGCAGGCGATCAGGCCCAGTCAGCATGGGTTTATGAAAGGCAGGTCATGCCTGACGAACCTGATCTCCTTCTATGACAAAGTGACGCGCTGGGTGGATGAGGGAAAGGCTGTGGATGTGGTCTACCTTGACTTCAGCAAGGCTTTTGACACCGTCTCCCACAGCATTCTCCTCAAGAAACTGGCTGCCCTAGGCTTGGACTGGCGCACGCTTCTTTGGGTTAGAAACTGGCTGGATAGCCGGGCCCAAAGAGTCGTGGTGAATGGAGCCAAGTCCAGTTGGAGGCCAGTCACTAGTGGCTCGGTGCTGGGGCCGGTCCTCTTTAATATCTTCATCAATGATCTGGACGAGGGCATCGAGTGCACCCTCAGTAAGTTTGCAGATGACACCAAGCTATGCGCGTGTGTTGATCTGCTTGAGGGTAGGAAAGCTCTGCAGGAGGATCTGGATAGGCTGCACCGATGGGCTGAGGTCAACTGCATGAAGTTCAACAAGGCCAAGTGCCGGGTCCTGCACCTGGGGCGCAATAACCCCAAGCAGAGCTACAGGCTGGGAGATGAGTGGTTGGAGAGCTGCCAGGCAGAGAAGGACCTGGGAGTGATGGTGGATAGTCGGCTGAATACGAGCCAGCAGTGTGCTCAGGTGGCCAAGAAGGCCAACAGCATCCTGGCTTGCATAAGAAACTGTGACCAGCAGGGCTAGGGAGGTGATCGTCCCCCTGTACTCAGCTCTGGTGAGGCCGCACCTTGAGTACTGTGTTCAGTTTTGGGCCCCTCGCTACAAGAAGGACGTCGAGGTGCTTGAGCGGGTGCAGAGAAGGGCGACGAAGCTGGTGAGGGGCCTGGAGAACAAGTCCTACGAGGAGCGGCTGAGGGAGCTGGGCTTGTTCAGCCTGGAGAAGAGGAGGCTCAGGGGCGATCTTATCGCTCTCTATAGGTACCTCAAGGGAGGCTGTAGCGAGGTGGGGGTTGGTCTATTCTCCCACGTGCCTGGTGACAGGACGAGGGGGAATAGGCTTAAGTTGAGCCAGGGGAATTTTAGGTTAGATGTTAGGAAGAACTTCTTCACTGAAAGGGTTGTGAGGCATTGGAACAGGCTGCCCAGGGAAGTGGTGGAGTCACCATCCCTGGAAGTCTTCAAAAGACGTTTAGATGTAGAGCTTAGGGATATGGTTTAGTGGGGACTGCTAGCGTTAGGTCAGAGGTTGGAGTCGATGATCTTGAGGTCTCTTCCAACCTAGAAATTCTGTGATTCTGTGATTCTATGAAAGGGGTTAGGGTTAGGGTTAGGGTTAGGGTTAGGGTTAGGGTTAGGGTTAGGGTTAGGGTTAGGGTTAGGGTTAGGGTTAGGGTTAGGGTTAGGGTTAGGGTTAGGGTCAGGGTCAGGGTCAAAGTCAGGGTCAGGGTCAGTATACAGAAGGTGGAAGCTGGGACAGGTAACCTCTGAGGAATGCAGATCCATGGTCTGGACATGCAGAGATGCTATATGGAAAGCCAAAACCTGAAAAAAAAAAAAAAAAAAAATTGAATCTGGCAAGAAATGTTAAAGGCAACAGGAAGGGTTTCTCAAAGTTCATAGAAAACAGAAGGAAAACTAGGAAAAACATGAGTCTACTTATGAGTCTACTTAAATGGGAAACCTGAACACAGAAGAAGCTAAGGTACTGAATGCCTTCTTCATGTCAGTCTTTACAGAAATAAAATGAAACTGACCTTCAGGAATACCAGGCTCCATCCAGGGACTGGGGGAAAGTATGGACCAAAGATCCTCTCCCTTGGTGGAAGAGGATCAGGTCAGGGAATACTTAATCAAATTATACACACATGATGGATGTCCATGGGTTCTGATGGAATGTACCTGTAAGAGCTGAGGGACCTGGCTGATATAATTATGAAGTCATTCTCAATTATCTTTGAAAGGCCATGGCAACTGGGAGAGATGCTTGAGAAATGGAAGAAAGCTAATGTCACTCCTATCTTCAAGAAGGGCAGGAAGGAGGACAAAGTGAACTACATGCTGGTCAGCCACACCTTGATCTTTGTCAAGCTGATGGACCAATTAATCCTAGCACATAGAACTACTTTTCCAGGTGCATGAACAATAATGCAGTAAGGAGTTGCCATCATGTATTCCTCGTGGCAAAATCATGCTTGACCAACTTAAAAAGCTTCTATGAAGAAATCATTGGCTTGGTAGATCAGGGGAGAACACTGGATATTGTCTTTCTAGACTTCACTAGGGCTTTTTATGCACTGTCTCATAAGATCCTCACAGAGAAACTGATAAAATACGGGTTAGGTGAGCAGCAGACAGTGAGATGGATTGAAATCTGGCTGAATGGCCAGGCCCAGTTAATGGCACAAATTCTGTTCAGAGGCCTGCAACTAGCTATGTACTCCAGGTGTCAATGTGGGGTCCATTCCTGTTTAGCATCTTCATTAATGATCTGGATGATGGGGCAGAGTGTACACTTAGCAAGTTTGCAGATGACACAAAACTGGGAGCAGTGTTTGATAGGCCAGAGAGTTCTCCTGCCATTCAGAAGGACCTTGACAGTCTAGAGAAATGGCATGACAGGAATCTTATTTGGTTCAACCAGGAGAAGTGCAAAGTCCTGCACCTGGGGAGGGACAACTTCAGGCACCAGTACATGCTGTGGTCTACACAACTGGAAAGCAGCTCGTCAGAAAAGGGCATGGGGGTCCTGCTGGACACCAAGTGGAACACGAGTCATCAATGTGCCCTTGCAGTAGAAAGGGGCAGTGGTACCCTGGGCTGCATTAGGAAGTACTGTGAGCAGGTTAAGGGAGGTGATCTTTTCCTTCTAATAAACATTAGTGAGGCCACACCTAACATACTGTGTCCAGTTCAGTACAGTACAGTTCAGTTCAGTACAGGAGAGACATGGACTTACTGAAGAGAGTCCAGAAGAAGGCCATAAAAGTAATTAAGGGACTGATCATGTCTTATATGAAGAAAGGTTGAGTGGGCTGGGACTGTTTAGCCTGTAGAAGAACAGGCTTGGGAAGGATCTCATCAATGTATATAAATCCCTGAAGGGAGAGTGCAAGAAAGATGGAGTCAGGATCTTTTCAGTGGTGCACAGTGGCAGGACAAGGGGCAATGGGCACAAACTGAAACATGGGAGGTTCTTTCTGAACATCATGAAACGCTTTACTCTGAGAGTGACCAAGCACTGGATTGGGTTACCCAGAGAAGAATCATCTGAATGTGATCTTTGACAATTGTCTCTAGGTATCTGTGTTTGAGCAAGAGGATTAGACCAGATGACCTCCAGATGTCCCTCCCAAGCCCAAACACTGTGATTCTGTGAAAATGAATAATTTCAGTCTCATAATCTCTTAGCCATAGTTTCTTCCTTTACATAATTGTAGCCAGAAGAAGTAAATATTTTTTTTTGAGGCCTAAAATAACATTTATAAAGAAGACTGCAAATCCTCTTTAAATAAAAATACCGTTGTAAGAAGAATATTTAAAATACATGAACTCTTTTTTTTAAAAAAGTGCTTTTAATAGTTGAGAGCATGGATTTAAGAACTCCTTAGTGTAGATTTAAAATAAGTGCCTTCTAGAATTTACATTGGATGAACTATAAATCAATTAAAACAAAACAAAACAAAATCTCAAGCATTGTAAAGCTATGTGGCGTCCATTCACATTAAAGTACTACTTCACAGTCTTACATAACATATTCACCTTCTGAAGAAAACAATCTTTAAGGAAATATCTGAGGCAGAGCATTATACAAGGAGTGGCTGAGGGAGCTGGGATTTTTCAGTCTGGAAAAAGAGGAGGCTCAGGGTCAACCTTATCACACTCTACAGGTACCTTAAAGGAGGCTGTAGAGAGGTGGGGGTTGGTCTATTCTCCCACTTGCCTGGTGACAGGACAAGGGGGAATGGGCTAAATTTGCACCAGGGGAGGTTTAGGTTGGATATTAGGAAAAACTTATTTACCAAAAGGGTTGTTAGGCGTTGGAATAGGCTGCCCAGGGAAGTGGTTGAGTCACCATCCCTGGAGGTCTTTAAAAGACGTTTAGATGTAGAGCTTAGTGATATGGTTTAGTGGAGGACTGTTAGTGTTAGGTCAGAGGTTGGACTCGGCGATCTTGGAGGGCTCTTCCAACCTAGATGATTCTGTGATTCTATGATAAGAAATGGTATTTTCTGAAAACAAGACAAGTCATGAAGTTCAAAGTTAGGCATTCTGGATTTCTTTAAGAACTGCAATTCCACATTGAGTAGCCAAGTTTAGGGACCTTGATTGAGGAGATAAAGGATAATGTGCCACAAATTTAGTGACTGTGAAGAACACATATTTAAAAATATCCCTTAATTATTAGTGAGGGATTGCAATGGAGAAGAAAGGGATGAAAGAAACAAAAATGTAATTAAGTAAATACTAATAGGAAGTCACACAGAAAAATGTCAAGTTACAACAGACAAAAATTACAAGCATTTGCAGAATGTCAGGTTTCCTTTTAAATTTATGTCTTTATAAAATGCTACTGTACATAATGTTAAAAATTAGTTTTCAGATTGAAATGTGGTTTGAGAGTGAAAGATGAAGGGATATATTCAATTATACTTAACTGGTGAATTTAAACATCTAAGCAAAATTAAATAGGCATTTAACTTGACAAGCATGTACATTAAAATTAAATAAAATTAATCTTATTTTTTTTTTTTCTTATTTTTCTAAGAAGTATCAAAATCAAAACAAACTGAAATGTTTACTGGCCTAACTATGTATGTATCCACATAGTAGCCATTTTCTCAGACTTTGTCTTGCTCAAATGAACTGATAAGCCGCCTTCTCAACTGCCTTAACAATGCACATCTGGCCTCATTCCTCTTTCTTTTTTTCCCCCTCATTTAATTTTGATGGTCTTATTCCAGAGACTACCTGGTAGTAAATATCTCATTCCTTTTTCACCCAGTCTGTGACTTCTTCACTTCAGATGCTCTAAATTAACCTCTGGAAATGAAAGAATGTGCCATTACTGAATTTTATAATCAAAGAGCTGAACTCTGTAAATGATCTTAATTGGTGAGAAAAAATGCATATTGAATTAAATGTAAATTGAACTATTAACGATGACAAAATGTGAAAGAAGACATACAAATCAAACTGGTTGCTGGTTTCAAATGATGTTGCTTTGTATACTACATTGAAGTGACCACATTTATACCCCACTTAGACACTATTTCCATGTAAATCTAAAATCTAAACAGGATCTCTCTCTCTGTATGTTTCTATAAGATACGTAAGCAAGGAATAGAACAAATAAGAGTTGTTGGTTTCAGATGTGGCTGGGAAGAGTCTCAGTGTAGGACTCAGTGACTCTTAACTCTGAAAGAAACAAATTTAGATGGAGGTGGATGTGTCCAGATAGGCCCTCTGTGAGGCAGGTTTGTGGACACCGAAATATTATGGCATACTTTTTTTCTGTGGCAAGGAAGTGCTCTTTAAGAGAGGTGCAAACTTTGCTGTAGACTCAAAAAGCAGCTTAGGGATTCAAACAAAAGGAAATTTCACTGCAGGCAGGCTCAGTGAAATAACATGGGCCTCATACATCCACTTCTATTTTTTAAAGTTGGAATTTTTAATAGTATTTGAAACTGTCTATATTTAAAACAATTGAAAGATTTTACCATAGATACACTAATGCAGAAACAGGTTGGTGCTGAGTGTCAGTGACATTTTCAGCTTTTATTAATGATCTGGATGCAGGAGTTGAATGTATCCTTTGCAAGTTCGCTGATGATCCTAAGCTGGGAGTCCTTGTCTCTGGAGGGATGAGGGGCTTGCAGAGGGATATAGAAAGTTTGGAGCTTTGGACAATCATCAACAGTGTGAAGTTCAACAAAGGTAAATGTTGGTTTCTGCACCTGGAATGTTGTAATGCCAGACACAGGGACAGACTGGGAGATGCGTGGCTCAACAGAAATGGATCTGGGAGTGCTGGTGACAGCAGGCTCCACGTAAGCCAGCAGCTTGCCCTGGCATCCAAGAGGTCAAATGGCATTTTGGGGTGCATTAAACACAGCATGGACAGTTGGGCAAAAGAGGAGATTCTCCCAGAGTATTTACTGTTGGTGTGGCCTCATCTTGAATATTGTGGGAAGTTTTGGGCTCCATGATCTGGAAATGATGTTAAGATACCTGAATGAGTTCAGAGGAGGGCAGGAAAGCTGGTAAAAGGGCTGGAAGGCACACACAGGAGTGTGGAGAGGGTCAGAGCACTTAGGTTGTCTAGTCTGGAGAAGAGAAAAGGAGGCTGAGAGATGACCTAATTTCTCCCCAACTTTCTGAAGAGGGGAAGTGGGAAGGACAGGCTGCTCTCTTCTCCCTGGTGACAGAATGTGTGGGAATGGCACAAAGCTGTGCCAGGAGAGGTTCAGACTGATTAGGGAAAATTTCTTTACTGTGAGGGTGGTCACAAACTGGAACAGGCTTTCTAAAGAAGTGTTTGATGCCCTGTCAGTGTTCACAAAGCATTTGGATACTGGTCTTAATAATATGCTTCAACTTTTGTTTAGCCCTGAAGATGGTTGGGTTCAATGATCTTTGAAGGTACCTTCCAGCTAAACTATTCAGAAAACAAATACTATATAAAAAATATAAAAAACTATATCACAAAAAAATATAAAAAACTATATCACAAAACAAATGTATGTATATGGAATTGTCCCCTGTGCAAACACTGGATTATCATGAATTCTTGTAAATGTCTGTAGTAATTAGGGTTAAAGTCTAAGAGGACTTATGTTGCCATTTACTACATGTTTCAGCAGCAATTACCACTCAGATCTTGTATTTTGTGTATTCATTATCTCCTGTCTTGTAAGTTACACTCAAAAGGAGGAACAACATATCTTAAGACACTATGCATTGTCAGTGATGATAAAAACAGATAAAAGCTGCAAGGCGCTAAGACATATTTACCTTTGCCCACAAAGTTTTCTGTTTGGATTTAACAATTTTGTTTCTCAGAACTTTTCTCATCTGAACCACAGCTGTTTGCCATACAGACCAAAACTTCATTTGGCAAATGTAATAATTTCCTCATGCCCATCTGATTTTCATGTACAGTCATATATCTGAATGTTTAAGAGAGAAATTTGCGTATCTAATGAGGGCTGTTAAACTGAGAATTGTTTATTTTGAATCCTAGTTTTCTTTGGCTTCTCCCACACCCCAAGAATGTCCTACTCCCACAGAAAACTTAAATGAAACCAAACAACTCTCAAGCCAAAACTTAAAATGATGTGAGGAAGAAGAAAAGTGAAGGAGAAATATTCATTATTCTTAATAAAATAAAATATTCTGTGTGAAATTCTGGCTCCAATACTGTAAGAAACAGTGTATTTCCTATGTCTTCTTGGCTGTTACCTATAAAATCAGTGATTTAATTAAGAAAAAATTATAAAGACTGCAAGTTATAATACCAGGGCAAATAAAATTTGCAGTATTAGTACTTTAAAGTGTTGACAAGGAAGCTCCTACTTTACCTAGTTATGATTTGAGGCTGTGGATTATACAAATATAAAGAAGAAATATTATTTCCCTGTATGGGTTATAATTCTATGAGCACATAATTTTTTATAGTTATAGACTTCTAGTATGGCTTATGCAAAGCTGTCACAGCAGATTTCATGCTTTTAATGAATGAATAGAGCATCACAACACCTTCTGGATATTATGGGAAGGGATTGTTGCAATCAATAACTAAAGTGAGTGAGATTAAGAAATTTATTCATGGACATAATGCAGTTCCAGATTTACACATCATGCTCACATATTCTCATATGGATTCCTACATTAACAACACAAACCACAGAACATCAGAGAGAAGATATAAAAATTAGGTAATGCATAGTTGTGCATTAATTTATAACTTCAGTGTATTGTCGTCATGACCAGTACACTGGTTTCATTGACCTCTTGAGCTCTTGGCTCATAACTTATTAATCAGAAATATAGCTACACAGGAAATAGCTTTTTTGTTATCAGAAGATTTTTGTTTGTTTGTTTGTTTTGTGTGTGTCTTTGCTATTTTGCTTGTTTTACTTTTCTAGGTATTTCCTGTCTTTGAAGAAATAATAAAATCTGATATTTTGGGGAACTAGTATAAAAAATGTATTGAATTGCAGTGGATAAAATGGTTCACTATTTTAATTCTATTTTATTTTATAATTCTTTCTGTTACACATTAATTTTTACTTTCAGATAAAATATCTAGAAACTTCTTCAAACTGGAAAATGTCATTTTAAATTCTTATATCTGTCAAAAAGTTCATATTATTTTTTAATTGCTCCTTAAAAATAGAATGAAGAGATTTTGGAATGTATTCCCCCCCACACTTTTTTTTTTTTCTTTTTTTCTTTCTAATTTAAAACTGATCTGAAAATTTCCTGTCATTTTTAATTAATGTTCAATATTCTGTAAATAGATTGATGTAATGTATATATGCTATAAGTATTAACAAAAGAGGTGTTTGTTTGTTTTTTTTTTAATTGATCATGTTCTGGAAATTTGGTGAATTCAAAATACCATTCTCAGTCACATAAATGTTTCAAATCTCGTAGATGCTATCATTCTCTCTTTGTAGCTTCATTTGTCTCTGTTGTCATCAGCACTGACAAATTCAACAAAATGTAGAAGGCAAGGATCATAGGCTTTAGAACTAGGAAATTAATTTTATTTATACACTAAAAGGAGTGTATAACACAGAGATAAATGCCTGAGCTCCTTAGACAAATTTGGAAAGTTGCATCATATTCTCAATTGCAAATATCCTCTTAGTTACCTCTGATCATGCTGACAAATTCACAATAATAGAGTACAACAATTCTAAGGTATGGTCTTTGGCTCCTGAAGAAATAAATCTGTACTTGTGAGGAGAGATGCCTAACAGATTTAATTTATTCTCAGGATTTAGATGAAAGACAGATGTAATTATATGAAAGACAACATGGGGATGCCATGGCTCTCCTGTTTCTAGATCTAGAAACAGAAAGGTGCAAACTTGGAGACAATTTGCCTTATATCAGTATATGTTGAAGCTGGATACTAAACCAAGATTTGCATAGAGCTAGCCAACTAGAAAAGCTTAAGTGTGAGAAATAAACCTTTGCTTCTCCAGAGTTAGAGCCACAGAGTTTGATCTGTGGCTTCCTTTTCAGTATAAGGGTAACTGGCACCCTTATGTAAAGCAATAGACTTTGAAACAAATACTGAAATACTGCAACTAGGGCTGCCTTTTCTTTTGTGGTAGTGTGTTAAGTAGAACGCTTGGGAAGTTTTAAGACTTAAGAAACCTTCATTTCAGTTTGCTGATTTGCAGGATGGATTCAACTCTGAGTGCTGTACTGAGTCAGCATGTTACCAGCCTTTCAAATGGAGATTTGAAATGTGCATTAAATTCTCTGCAAATTCCTGAGGATTCTGGATTATGTAATGAATACATGAGCACAGCAGTTTCATGTGAGTCCACCAGCTTCAGGATGGTTTTCTAGCTCATAAGGATGTTTCTAGTGCATGTGAACAAAATAATTTTTGTACTTACCTACTTTTTGCCTCATCGTATCTATTTCCTTAATTCTTAGCATTTTCTCTATTATCCTTATCTGTTAATTTTGTTTTCCTCTTGCAATCAAAATCAATGCAAATTTCATCTATGAGGAGATATGTTGAGGACATTGAGAAGATCAGGGATCTGAGTGAGAGGAAGTAAATACTTCTAGGGTACTTTCAGGGCAACAATCATTTTATTCTATGCAGTCAGATTAATTGTGTCCCCAAATGCTTATTTATTTCTAACAGTGCTACAGTGAAAACTAGAGTGATTAGCTTGGACATGACCTTATCGCTCTTTTTAGGTACCTCAAGGGAGGCTGTAGCGAGGTGGGGGTTGGCCTGTTCTCCCACGTGTCTGGTGACAGGACGAGGGGGAATGGGTTTAAGTTGAGCCAGGGGAGTTTTAGGTTAGATGTTAGGAAGAACTTCTTCACTGAAAGGGTTGTGAGGCACTGGAACAGGCTGCCCAGGGAAGTGGTGGAGTCACCATCCCTGGAAGTCTTCAAAAGACGTTTAGATGTAGAGCTTAGGGATATGGTTTAGTGGAGGGCTGTTAGCGTTAGGTTGGAGGTTGGACTCGATGACCTTGAGGTCTCTTCCAACCTAGGAAATTCTGTGATTCTGTGATTCTGTGACATAATTGTAAACACCATGGTATTAAATGAAATGAATAACACCAAAAATTAATAGATAGATAGAAGCAAGAAGCATATGTAAACATCCTCATTGGGAAAAGAGCTGTAGCATGGAGTTATTATATGCTTTATTTGGTTTCTTTGTGGTCAGTTAATATGTATATGCCAGTAATATGTGATGTTACATGGCAAATTGCATGTGCGTTTTTCAGAGTTCATCACTGAATATTCTGTCTGTGGCCCAGCTGGTAGCACCCAGGAAGCTGGATTTTGCATGGTAAGGCTAGAGCACTGAAATACAGAAGTATATAACAACATGTTAGAAATGTTGTTATATAACATGGCAGAAATACAGTGTGAGTCAAGCAATAATATATGTTTTCCTATCGATTTATGATATGATCATATGTATCAGCGATTTGCCTCTCTTGTAGTATTTTACAGGCTGCCTGGATTCTAGAAGATAAAGTTTTCTTGCATTTCTTATTTTCACTTTCACTTCTCTGGCTTATATAAAAAAAGGCCTTTTAAAATGTATTTGTGGGTACGCAACCTTCCATTTCAAACACAGATGGTACTTCTGCATTTATTATTTAGACATGATAAGTGGAACCTATTGTAACTATAATTTGTTCTTTCTGACTTATTAAATTTGGATATGATACAATGACTCCTTTAAAACATCGATGCATTTGTGCTCTATAGCCACATTTCAATACAAAACAAAAACAAACCAACAGAACAAAGAAAACCCACACAGAAAGAAAGGAAGAAAGAAAGAAAGAAAGAGGAAGAAAGGAAGTGCAAGAGCACAGGAAAGAAAGAGAGAAAGAAAATATTAGGATTAAATTCCAAATGCACTGATAGCTACTGGTAATGAGGCATTTAAGTGGTTTACCAGAGTAATTAGTTTTTTTTTGTTGTTTGTTTGTTTGTTTGTTTGTTTTTTAAGTGTGATGTAAAGCATTCAAAACGTTGGTTAATTATGTCATCTGTTAAGAACTGGAAAATTATTTCCAGATATAGAGTCACTTTTCTACACTAGCACTTTCAATGGGACTATAACAGACATCTAGTGATAAAATACAAGTTTACATTAGATAGTGTGCTTGCTATTTTAATTTTGGGAAATAAAAGCCAGATTCACTTATTTATTTATTTATTTATTTATTTATTTATCTTTCCTGAAGAAACTATAAGAAAACTAGTTTTAAATGTTGTTCTACTCAAGTGGAGTGACACAGCCCCCTATTTCCTGTGGGTACTCAACGCACATTCTCAGTGCTTTATTGTAAGTGCTTCCATAACTAAAGAACATATGCATAAAAAAAAAAAAAAAAAAGAAAAAATAAAGACAGTTTGTTATCATTGCTCTTTAATATGTGAATTGAAACCACATTTTCTGATCTACTGGGAATAAATGAGTAAAGACATTGGAATGTTAAAAATTAACTAATTGGATATGTGCATTTTCAGAAGTGATAGTTTCATTTTATTATTCAGAAATTGTTCAAGTGTTTGCATAAAAATCACTTAAAGGACAGGGGTTTATTGTTTTATTTGTTTGCTTGTTTGTTTTCGTCTTAAGAAGTGCTAACAAAATTGCAATACTGAGCATTTATTTTTCCATAGTAAAGAGCTATCATTTTCCAGGCTTTTATATGTGAAACATTTTGTATCAGACATCAAAAACTACTTACAAAATTTATAATTGAAAATTCCTTGTCTAGGTAATTTAGCTCATGTTTATGTTTGGCTGAGTAATGTTTACACTTGAACTATGATAGACAGCATAAAGAGAGAAAAAATAATAATCATAAAACACTGCAAAGGTCATTAATTTTGTAGCACAAAAAATTAGATGACCAGAAATGTTGGCATGTTGGGAAACATTCTAACGAAGTATCACTGCAAGCTATCTCTGTTTTTATACTTTTCCGTAGACGTTACACATTGATTACTGTCAGATAAAATTCATATTCTACATGGACTTGTCCTTCAACATAATCTATAGATTCTTACATTAAAAATTAGGGTTGCTAATCTTTGGAGGTAAATTTACAATGAATATTAATTTGTACATTACTATTTTAAGAAAGTCTTCAGTTTAGGATAAACCACAACAGGTACTCAGCAGGAAATTTTTATTTTTTATTTGTTTGGAGCAAATTTTATTCAAGAATCTGATAAAAGAATATTGAAATAGACCACCATATCAGCCTGCTTAACAGTAGCATTTCAAATTCAAAAGCTTATTCGTTAAATTATAAGTTTCATTTTGGACATGAAGAATGGGATTACAACTTTGGGAAAGCAGAGCAAAGTTGATGCATATGAACAAGCAGACAGCTTTGGAATTGTACTTTAGACCACGGACTTCTAAATTCTTCTTCAATCTTATTTTTGCTGCACAATTTCATAGCAAAATCTCCAGCAGGAGAATATCGCAAGGCAAGAATATAATCAGTCACTTATCACTTTCATTAAACTTACACTGAAGCCTAATCATCCATACGCAAATTTCACTTAAAAGGAAAAACAAAACAAAACAAAACAAACAAACAAAAACCACCACAAGAACCCTTAGTAATAATTAAACTCTATGAAAAGTGGGGATCAAGTGTTTCATAAAAATAGACACTATAGTGTTGAGATATGAAATACTAAACATAGAACAGACAAAAAGGTTTATTGGCATATAAGTGTCATTTCAGATTTAACATGGCAGAGCTTGTGGTTAAATCTTTAAGGGAAAAAAATGTGCTGAAAAAAAAAAAAGTTTGTTTCTCTTTGGAAGAAATGAATGCAGATAAAAAATTTTAGTTTGCCCTAATCTTCCTTTGAGAGTTCCTGTCCTGATTCTGCAACTCTGTCTCTTTTGCTTACTTGACTATTTTCCAGTAGCTGCATTACAATGCTCATATCCCAAACAAGGAGACTTTGATTCAAATAAAGTACCCAAAGCTTGTTCTTGAAAAGAATTCAAGCCGAGATTTTTCCTCTGATAACATCTTTTCTGATGTCTTGGCAAGCTTTCTGTCTCTGGGGTTACAAACCTTAAACCAGGAAAGATCAGAGCTTTACAGTCATCAACTGTGAGTTCTTTTTTGTTGTTTGTGTTTTCTCTGAGATGTTATTAATACACCCTCATGTCTGAGGGTGTATTTTGCAAATGCAAAGAAACTGATAAATCCCCATTTAAGTTTCTTTCCAAAACCTTTAACAGAACCCTAGGTAAAAATTCTTCTCTTTGATGTGAAATCCTATAGAATTTATTCTTGACAAGTAAGTTCTAGAAGACTTCATACTCTGGAATTCAAAGAACTAATACTTCTGGCGTTGTATTTTTGAATTGCTGAAGTCATTACATAATGTATAAATCATAGTCAAAGTCCAAGGTTAATTTTATTCTTTGTTTCTCTAAACATATTGAAAATATATTTTCAAAATATAAAATATCTACCAATGTGAGATATTAATAGTATTTTTTTTACTGCAATATTTTTTCTTTAAAAAAAAAACAAACAAACAAAAAAAAACAACTCTATATTATGTTTGTGACTGTTTTTTTCAACATCAGTTTTGGTAAGATCTTATACAGGTCTCAGTGACATTTCTTTTACAAAAGTATAATATTGGACAACAAGGACCCTTTGCTGTCTGCCAACAATTTCATTTCTCTATGTGCAGAGAAAGCCTGTTTTAATTTTTTTTCCTACTGAAAGGCACACACTTAAGTTATACAAGTATATGTATTTTTAATAATATATTTTTTTTTTCTGTTGGTATTTTTTGTACTTTTTTGTTTAGTAGGTTTTGTTTATTTTATTTTATTTTATTTTTTTTGTAGGTTTATTAGTAAAATAATGTACTTATATATATTTTACCTATTCGGACAGGTATACTATTTTTATTTATTTATTTATTTATTTATTTATTTTTCTCTTGGTACTCTCATGGTTTTCGATGACTTAAAATATAAGGTAAAGGGACCTGTATTATTTGTACGTATCAAAGTTGCAGAGTAAGCATTACTGTAGTGTTAGGATCACTTATTTACAAACCTTAGCTCAGGTACTAAAATTATAAAACTGGTTTAAAAAGCAGAAGATAGGTGATTATCTTAGTAGTTGGACATTTTAGGCTGGTATTGAAAAGCTTTTCCAACAGTAAGACAGAATAGAAATATATTTGATGTATGCACATAAATGTAATTTAATTTTCCTTTATTGTAATGAATATTTGTAATTTATACAAATATTTAAAGGAATCAAGCTTTTGTGAATGGGAAAGATTAAAAAATAAATCCTGGAGACTGAAAGATAAATTCAGTCAAACATTTGATTTTTAGATTACTCTGTCATGGAGAAAGCATCTTTAAAAGATGTTTAGATGTAGAGCTTAGGGATATGGTTTAGTGGGGACTGTTAGTGTTAGGTCAGAGGTTGGAGTCGATGATCTTGAGGTCTCTTCCAACCTAGAAATTCTGTGATTCTGTGATTCTGTGATTCTAATAAGCATGAAAAAGCACTTCTTTAATTTGCTAAAAATTGAATTCTTATGGTGAAACACAAATGTACAGATATTTGTGGTGTAAATGCCTGAAGTAACTAGGAAAATAAAACTAACATTCACATTTTTAGGAAAAGGTACAGCATTGAAGAGGCTTTCAGGGTAGGGCATAACTGCATTATCTGAGCGTTCCCTAGGCTCCCAACCTTTGAGAGTGGAGTGGAGCAGATGGGGCCTCGATTGTTCTTGTGCACACAGCTGCACTTTTTGCCACCCTAAGCCAAAGACCTGTCATGTTTTGACAAATGCTGTACCCTAGTGTACTTTTTGCTCATTATAATACCAAAACACACCTCCATCCCAAAAGCTACCCGCCTCCAAGGTGCGACCACCCCTCACTGAGCATGCGCTCTGAATTCCTCGGAGCCTATTACTTTAAACGGAGACGGGAAAACTTTACACCAATCATAACTAAGATATGCTTGACTAGAGCCACTCAAGCTCCACCTAAAAGATAGAAAATAATATAAATTGGCCCAAGAGAAAGGGGATGTTAGGGAAGATACCACCGTCAGGGGAGATACCATCCCGAGGACAACATCCTTAGGACCTCCTGACTCCTGGGATCAGTCGACGGGCTGAGCCTCTCTTCCCCCCCATTGGGACGCCTTTGGGTGAGATCTAAATACTTGCTTATAAATCTCTATAGAGTCTTTGATCCTTTTAACGCGTTTATTTCTAGGCTGCGCACCTGTAACATCTATAACATCTATAACACCTATAACACCTGTGTATTTTATGCATACTAGCTTGCTTTTGCAGACAGTCACTATCGCCGGCAATCCAAAAGAACCTGATTATCTGTTGCTGTAATAAACCATACTTGATTGCATTGTGATAACTCTCATTGAGTGCAACGAGGGTGAGGGTGGTTATCCGTGATAGTTCAGTGTTCTGAATCTAACCAGACCCCCAGGCGGTTAATGCATTTTTGGTGAATGTCCGAGCGGACCCCCAGATGGTTAATGCGTTTTTGGTGAATGTCTGAACGGACCCCCAGGCCGTTAATGCGTTTTTGGTGAATGTCTGACTGGACCCCCAGGCGGTTAATGTGTTTTTGGTGAATGTCCGACTGGTTCAGTAACCTGAATCTGACCGGGCCCGTAACGGTTAATCAGCTACACCCCTTAACGCGACAATATTGGAATAATTAAATAGTTAAATAGTATGGAGAGTAACTATCCGCAGAGAAGTAACTCAGTAACTATGGCATGTAAATTAAGGGCTTCTGGGGCTGCTACCTCATATTGAATGTATTCAGCTTCTGTTTATTTTTCCAATGGCCAGTACCACAACTTGATTTTAGTAGAAAAAAGGTCAAAGAGAGGTTCATTTTTTCTTACATTTTTGGACAAAGAAAAAAAAAATCTATTGTAAAGGTTTTGAGAATCACATTAGGCCCTGAGTAATACAGACAAAATACATCAGAATTTTGTGGCATTTATCTTTTATAGAAGTTTTGGCATTGCAGAGATTAATAGATAGGGAATCAAAACAAACAAACAAACAAAAAAAAATAAACAAAAAGTTTAACATCCTCAATCCATACATGTAACTCTCAGTAAATACAAGGAACACTTCTGAGTAGAGTGAGGGATTGTTTTGCCTTCTGGGGTCGAAAGGACAGTTCCTAAGAACATTTAGCCACAATGCAGCACATTCCAAAAAACTTCATACAGATATTACTAGGAGTTTTTCTGAAAATAATGTTTTTATTAATGCAAATTAGTTTGAAAGATTTAGCTTCATGTAAACAAAGCATTTTCAGATATTTCCTACTAATATAAACGTGGTGTACATAAATTCTTGCCCTTTTTTTTTTTTTTTTTTTTTTTTTTTTTTTTTTTTTTTTTTCCCCAATATATTGACAATTGTCAATTCCAAACTAATCTGGAAGGATTCATTCAGAATCAGATGCCATTGGGCACCATGCCATAAATGGCTTACATGGTGTTTATACTAGAACTTAAATTATTTTATTATTATTTTTGTTACTGTACTTACCTATTCTTAATTAGCGTATAATATACATGTAAAAAGCAGTTAAAGTATGTTTTAGATAGGAAAGCCAGAGGGTATTTATGCCACTAAAAGACTGCAGGGATGAACCCTGGATTACCTCACTAGGTTTAGGACTCAGACCTGAGAGTAAGACTTAGTACCTGAGAGTCTGGGTGTGGGCAAAACTTTGAATTATATATATTGGAATATTATGAACATATGTTAATTTTAATAAGTGGAATTAAACACAACCAATTCACTTGGGAGTTCATATTCTTTTTTAATCTCAGCAACTTCAGAAGCATACTTTTAATTCCCCAGGAGCATACATCTATGTATAAGGTGATAATCTAGATTTTTTAACATTGTATGCATGTCTTGCATTGTTTTTCATGGTTTGTACCATGAAAGTGCTCAGTTGAAGTGTGAAGCCCATTTACAAATGCTTGCTTTTGGGTAAAATGTAATTGTAGCGGTTCAATCTTAACTGTAATATGTCTTGTTCTCACAAGGCCAGACAATAACCTTTTTTTTTTTTTTTTTTTTTTTTATAAGCTATAACATGGGATGAAGGAAAAAAAGTTTAAGGCTGTATAGTTTAGGGTATTAAATCCATGTGGGATTTTATTTGTGAATGCCATGTAGATTAGTGCCTACATTGCAGAAGGAGGTGTAGTTCTTGCCATCTAAGGTCTCCCTGGTGTCTAATCAGCATGAAGCCTCATCTGAGATGCTAAACTCTCCTGCTTCACTACATGGAGGTGTAAACACATGACTGGTGTGGTGAATTTGCCCTCTGGGACCAGCAGTTCAGATGTGCAGCATTTAGCATGATGACATGCAAAATTGTCTTGGCTGAATCTAAAATGATGGACTCAGGGGGTGGTTGAGCTTCTGCCAGACACCAGACACATTAATCCGTGTGCTAGGATCTTGTTATCCTCTTCTTCCCCCTTTTCCTTTCCTTTCCACTATTTACTTTTTTTTTTTTTTTCCTCTCTCTTTTTTTTTCCTCTTTTTTTTTTTTTTTTTTTCTCTTTTCTCTGAAGAAAGCCTGGGGCTTGGGCTGGAAGGTGCCATGTGACCAGCTGGGACTCTGGCTCAAGTGCCTCAGCAGGGATTGACATTTTGACATGTAGCTCTACTAAACTCTAAATTTCTGAACAGCATTGAATAGGGAGATTCAGTCTCCAGTCTCTACCTTGGTCTTTTTTTCCTACTATCAAACTCAATTTATTAAAAAAAAAAAAAAAAAAAAAAAAAGGTAGATCCCGCAGATAAGATGAACCACAATTTTTTGGTTTATACTTAAGAACTTTTTCATTAATCAACTTGACATTGAATAATAATTGCTACATGCGCTTGTTATTGGGCTCATTATCCAATGAAACTTTAGCATAAGGAGTGCTACATATAGAAGAGGGTAAATCAAGAAGAAAAATGGCTTATTTTGAACATAATAGGTAATTCATATGACAGATGATGGTTCATTTAGGAAAGCTTTCCTTTAAAGCTAATTGTGACTTGGTATTATTCTGTGAATGCGTGTGCAGATTCCTGCCAAAATTTTGAATACCTAGCATTTCTGGGTAGCAAGTTACATCTGAAAAACAGATCCAACTGTGGTTATGGTCAGAAAAGGGAATATAAAAATAGCAGTTTCTATGTATTTGGTCATGTCTGCTTACTTTTCCAACCAAAATAAAACTTTTTCAAACTTTTTTACTCATGTAGGCAATGTAGAGCCAATATATCTTTGGTAAAGTGTGCAGTAACACTTTTCTTTTTAGATATAGCCTACAGAAATGTTATGCTACTTTCCTAACACAGAACTATACTGGTTTGTGAGTCAGGTTATCAAGGCAAGTTTGTAAGGTGTCCAAAGAAATTAGAAGCCAAAAAATAAGAAAAAAGAAAAAGAATACCAAAAGCATCACCCTCAGCTACAACCAGCCCTGCCCCCCCCCCCCAAAAAAAAAAAAAAAAGCGAGAGATAAAGGCTTATAGGTCTGAAAGCATACACTCAAAAGGACAGAAATCATAACTCATAACAGAATATTCTTGCATAAAGCCTACAACTTTTGGTTATGCTATTTAGCTCTTAGTTTCTCTATATGCAGACTAATACCTGACATTGAATATTCTTTAGAAAACATAAGCATGAAATGCAATTTTTACAGGCTTTCTTTGTATTGAATTTCAAGATAAAATTTGACTGAACTGAACTAAAATATTATGCTTCACTTGTAAAATACATGGGGCAAGAAGACAGAGAAAAAGGATCATACTACATTTCGCAGTATATGATGTGGGACCAAAGAGCATTTTCAATTCCCAGATCCAGATGCAAATAATTGCCTTGACTGCTTATGAATATATCATCTGAATGTAGCACCTACAAGATCTTTTCCTTTATATTTTCTCTTCAGTCTCTGGCCCTTCACTCTGCATGCCTTATTTTTCACTGAAGGGCAGTACGACTTACGTAAAAAGTAGAGTTGTCCTCCAGCACGCTCCCAAAACTGGTCAAATAGAGAACCATGTCTAAGGAGTTGCACATGCCCAGAATAATATATACAGGCAAAGAAGCTTATGCCCATGACTTAAACTCTCAGGCAGAACTACAAATACATTATGAATAATACACAGGACTATGTATTAATAATAGGAATCCATATAGCAAAATATTTTCTCCATTAGGGAGCATCCTAGTCCCCATGAGACACAGCAGAAACCCTCCTAAGATTCAGGAGAAATCTGACTACAGACCAAATACTCCACCTTAGGGAAGTCGGTGGCAAAAAATCTACTTGACTTTAATGGTGCATAATTTGGGGCTTTATACAAAGAAAGGTCAATCATCACATGCACGGACAAGTCAAATGCATCTGGTTAACAGAATGTGGCTATTCTGGGCTCAGCATGGTCCTATGATTATTTTTGTTGCTTATTGTTTATATTTATGTCTATCTTAAAGCACAAGCAGAAGAACAGAAAACAGAAACTGAGATATCCATGTTCTACTTTTTGCAGTGGATAAGGATTTCGCACAAGGTCAATGGCATAAGGAATACAAATTCTCTGCTCCCAGGTTGTGCTTTTAGCACACCAGCAAATAAACTCAAGCAAATAAAGCCTTATTCTTTGGAGAAAAAGCAAAAAAATAGAAATAATTTTCATTCTGCATATTTAAGAAAGTTTTTTTTTTTTTTTTTTTTCACATGAATTTGTTTTTCCTGTAACACCAAATGTTCAAAATATTTTCTTCACAAACTCTCCCTCAGCTCCTTATTGTCCCCTTTCTTTCACTTACCAAGACAGTAATTCCCAAATAGAAATATTTTGTTTTGACATTGGGTATAATTTGGGTGAAAGGAAAGAAAAAAGCATATATATACATATATTTTTGGAAATAAAGGAAAAGTAAATAAAACATAAAAATGAATATCTTTTGCCTTTGAAAACAACATGTTTTTGAGAAAAACTCTTTCATTCAAAGGTGTTTATGAGCAAAATGGGTAGTAAGGCTGGGAAAGGGAAACTGGACTGGAGAAGACTCACATGGCAGGGGTCCATATGCAGGTCTCTTGTTTATTTGCGGAAAATGGAAAGAAATGTTTTTCTACTGCCTGTGTTGTCATACACTTATGCAATAGACCATAGGTGGGTGCATGGGAGAAAGAACTGGTTTAAATTACAGCAAAACTTTTTCTGAAATGTTTATTTTTGAACACTCACATTAGCAAAGGCCGGTCTCATGCTTTTAAACAAACTCCAACGCCATTTCTTCCACAAAGTTAAAAGGAAGCACAATAGAAGAATTAGAGTCATTTTGCCAGTAACAGAAGGAAGGTCGGGCCTCGCTTTGGACTGTGGTTTGTCTCCACAGAGAAATACCAGCCAGCTGATACTTGACCTTTAGATTCCCCAGAGTTGCCACAATTTTGGGGAAGTGGCTCATGTCAGATGGTCAAAGAGGGTGATGGAAAGGCCAGGCCAGCAGCCAAGGGGGAGCCATGGACAGGTCGGAGGAAAGGTGTGCTTCTTAACCAGGAAACGGTCTTGTTTTGTTCCTGGCTATGGGGCAGCAGGAGTCCTGCTGAAACAGCCATGGTTGAGGGTCTTTCCTGCGGATGAGGCCAAAGGGCAGGTGAGAAAAAGGGTGACTTTATGAGGGGAGATGTCTGCGGGCAGAGAGAGGTGATATGGCTGCAGGTGAGAGGACAAAGGAGGGTTGGGGGCTAGGAGTGAGGGGGGAGGATATGGGGGACTGTGCAGCAGTAGACACCAGCCCCAAGGCAAGCTCTGAGGGACCCGATCAGCCTGGCTGCTCCTCCTGAGCCCCTGGAGGGATCCAGGGAGGGAGGAAGGCGGTGGGGAGAGGGAAGGAGGGAGAAAGGGAGGTGGTGTTGGGAGCCCCCTCGCTGGGCTGGCTGCGGGGCGGGAGGGGAGGCAGCTCCTGGGGAGGGGCGGGGTGGGGGAGAGGAGGCAGAGAGGGGATGTTGTTAAACAGTTTCTTACCGTAAGAGGGAGTTGGGACCCAGATCTTTCCAGTTAATCACACAACAAACTTAGATCATCGCAATAAAAAGCAGCTCGGCTCACTCTGCCTCCTCGAGTGACCGGCTGTGCACAGGGTCCTTCCGAGGAGCCATCTCCTCTCCTCCTCCCCGCCAGCCCGCCGGAGGGGGGGCCGCCGGCACCATGTGGGCCACCCAACTCCTGCCAGCCTTGCTACTCCATCAGCTGCTGCTGCTTCCCATCACCATCCCTGCGGCAGGTTAGTTTTTTCTGTCACTTCTCCAGGGACACCCCCGCCACCTCACGGCCGCGGCGTTTCCCCTCTCCCCCTCACAGTCGCGGCGGGGGCGGTGCAGCGGGCGGGGAGACCCCAACACCCCCGGCTCCCCTCAGGAGTACCTGCGCTGAGGGCAGGCACCGGCAGCGGCCGGAGGTGAGGTGCCTGGGTGTCGGGGCAGGCTGAGCACTGTTTGCGGCAGTTTGCTCGTCCAGGGCTTTGCGGGGACAGGAGGAGCGGGTGGTGGCTTGCGGGGATGTCGCTGCATCCCGCCACCTCCCCTCCCAGCGAGGGGGCTCTCTCCGGATGGGAAGAACTGAGGAAGTGGGAGCGGGAGAGACAGCTCCTGGCCGCTGTCAGGGCGTGAGGGAACATCTGCCCTTCGTTTCCAAGTGGCAGAATAAACGTTAGGTTACATAAATTGACAAGGAATACCCAAAGCACGAGATAGTATAAGATAAGACTGTATAAGAAAGGGAATGTCCTTGCCAAAGTTCAGCGGTATGGACATGCTATTTCCAGACTGAAATACTTGTAATTTCATTAGATGTTCCTGATCGGAGCGGGGGGGGGGGTGGGGGGGGGTGGGGGGTGGGGGGGGAAGGGGGGAAGGAACAAACAATAAGTCATCAAGTGCTGGAAGCTCTTTAGCTGAATTTCTTTCCTGAAGTGTCCCCCTTAGACTGGATATCTGAAGAGCTAACTCTGTGTTTCTATTGGCCCTCTGGGGAGACGTTTGAGGAAAAAAGAGTTTGCAAAGGTTTCTACAAACCTTTCCTTCCTTCCTTCCGCCAACATTGTTAGGGTCAGACCTTTGCACAGACAGAAACAAAAGACAGCCACAATTCAGGGAAAGGATCTGCTAGGAGTGGGCAGAGTGAGAGCAGGCACATACAGTGCATGAGTCCTTTGGTCATGTCAGAGGGCATCAAGCACTGGGTATGGCAAGTGGTGTTGATGGCTTCCAAGATATAATTATATTTTTATAGTTACAATTATATATATATATATATGATTTAAAAGTGGGTTTATTTATTTATTTATTTATTGTAAACTCAGTGGGCAAGTTAAAAAAAAAAGAAAAAAGAAAAAGAATGGCAGCATCACATGTAGTAAAACCTGTTATTTTTCACCTACTGTGAGTGTGGTTCTGTATGATGTTGAACGTCTCAGAAGACCTGTGCTCAGTCTGCTCAGTGACAATTTTGTTTTTGCATTACCAATACAGGCATTAGTAGCAGGTGAAACAGAGATACAGACACTATGCTACTATGTTTTTCTAAACTACTTTTTTTATGCGCATTGCAATTTCCATTTTGTGGACATGTGACCTTTCAGAAAAAATGATGACTAGAGCTAGTTTGGAATTTTCTGAGATTTCCCCCCCCCACACACACACACACTGGAAAATGCTGACCCATCAAAACTTTTCATTTTAAATAGAAAATGTCTTTGGCTTGGTTCCTCCATATCAAATTAATCAGAAATCTGCAGCAAAGGCATTCACAATAGCTTGGGGTACCTGATAGTGAAAAATCTTCACCTAGGATAGAAACTCATCAACTGATGGGCTAGTTTGAAAAAAGCAAAACAGCCTCCTGCAACTTTATTCAGTGGGCCAACTAGACAGAAACTGGTCTATAGCCAAATTCATAAGAAGCTAGGTCATGCTTAATCTCAGGACACTTTTTTTGAATGAGACAAAGTCCTTGTTCTCCCTGTAGGCTGTTAGCAGGGTCTATACTTTCCCAAGCTCAATGAATAATATTTCATCTATCTAATATTCCAACAGGAGAGATTGAGAGACAGATACTGTGAATATCAGTAGGTTGATGATTATGGTCATGCCCTAACCAATGAACTCTTCAGTTTAGGAGGGCATGGTTCATCCTGGTGTGGATGAAAATTAGATTTCCAAAACTTCAGAATTTTTCATAGAGTAGAACTTGTTTTCTGGCCAACTTTCACAGTGGCAGTTTCTTGGCAACACTCCCTTTTTTAACTTTCCTCCCCCACCCACCATAATATTAATCAATCCTATTGTTTGCCTTATGGGCAAGAAAGATGACTCTTACTACATGCAATCATTGTGCTGTCTTTGCTTTGTAAAAATAGGTGATCTTCAACAAAAGTTTCAGGATTTGTACAATGTATGCAAGAGGAAGTTTTGTTAGTTTCTGAAAATATATTGGTAGCTTTCTAAACATAAATGGTATCTTTTATACAGGATTTTGAATTATTTTTACTGAGATGTTTTCAAGAAAGCTATATATATAAGAAAGCATATATATGTGTATATATATTTAATATTTTTATATATGAAAAAAGAGGGTAAGTGAAGAAAACAGAATTTAAATATATATATATATAAGAAAATCCTTTGCTAATACATGTCAATACTTTTTCTATTACTATCTTGTCAAAGCTGGTTTTAAATTTACTTAGCAATGAGTATTGTTTCTTCTATGAGTGGATCTTTTAGGTTTGGAATCCAAAGTCCTAAGTCCTGTGCAAAGACAATGTCCGGTGTTGTTGAGTTTTCTTATACATGTGGGGTTATATTAATGGGTTAAAAAAACAAACAAGCAAACAAAAAGAATCTGAAGAAAACAGCAAGAAATTTTCATGTCAGCAGGCTGTCCACAATATCAGTTTTTGAGTTTCTTTTTAACATATAAGACTTAAGATGTTGATTGGTGAAAGAGATAAATGTGCAAGGTTCCTATAGACTACTTGCCTAGTCATTATCAATATCCTGCAGGTCCTGTAAGTCTAAGTCTGAATTCTTACTAAAAGTAAAAAAACAGATTGGCATATTGAATGAAAAAAAAAAAAAAAAAAGAATGAATGCTAAAGATTTATTTAAATTAAAGATATTTTTCTGTGAAAAGACTGGCATCTGAGTGTGTTTCTTTATTCAAACTTCTCAGCACTTTCTGTAGCTTGGATCATCTGAAGCAGTTTCTAATGAAGATGTGGCAGTTGCACTTAGTTCCTATAAATAACTGTTCCTTAAAAAAATACCATAGCAATAATCGATGTATGAATGTTGTGTATTCCTGTGGTCTGCATAGCTACACATATTTTAAAAATTTAATGTGATTTATACTTCCCTAACCCAGCTGTAGATAATCATTATTCTATATACTGTCAACAAAGTGAAATGATACTCTGCCAGTTGGAAGACTGTATTCCTTCTGTTTAATGGAATCCTTTTGGTGCTCAGTGCCAGGGGCTGCTTGTTTTGCTCTCACATATAATACAGTTCTTACCCTGCTTAACAGATTTTCTGTTTCTATTAATGTAATTTTCATAAGCAACCTAGCAGGAGAATCTAGAGTTGAAAGACATGAGATTAAAACGTTGCATAAAACTCTGGAAAATCGTGCACTGAAGTCAAGGAAAAGAAAGCCTCTTATTGGAGGAGCTCATCTGTCATTATTGTAATACTTCAACTGAGGCCAGGGTTGGAAGGGAAATGCACAGTCTCCCTCAGAGAACGTAATATCTCCCCTTTGGATCTTTACGCTGAACATTAGTTTGCCGCTTAAGCATTTCAGACTTTTCTAAGGAGATTTGAAGGCCGGATAACTGGGCCCCTTGATGGGTAAAAGCTCTATGTGGGAAGGAGAGTGTTGCCCTGAACTTTTTGCAGTTGCTTGTACTAGATGAGCATAGGAATTTTACTTTCTCCTCACCAGTCTTCAGGTGGGGGGTAGATGGGCAGAGGCTACAAGGCAGAATGGAGACGAAAAAGGATTGATCTCTGCACTTGCTTGGGAAGCAGGAATGGTAGGAAAATTGGTGTCTTCCAGAAGTGAGCAATGTTTGTACTTTGCAGTGTGGAATTAGGACAGCTCCAAAGCATTGTGAAGAAATGAAGACATCCTTGCCTTCACCTCTCTCCTTTCTATAGGGTTTTTTGGCAGTCCTGTTAGAGGACAGTAGAAGTATTCCTGAACATGGTTAGTATCCAACACATAAAGCAATGCCGCAGTGAAGCAGAGCTAGGAGCATGCTCCAGATTATTTAAATATGCTGGCAAAATCTAGCTACAGGAGATGGAATCAAATGGCTTGTGGGCCTCCACCCATGCGCTGTATGATGAGCCTGGCCATGCCTGGCAGTCCTCAGTGCTGCTGGCCTGGCTGAGGACTGGCTGCTCCCTCCTTCTCCCATCAGCTCCAGCTCTTGCTGACTCCTTGAGTTGGCCGGCAGCACTATTTTTAGACAAACAACATGCAGCAAGACTCGCCACTCCTCACAGGGGCCGTTTTGCTTAGCAGCTGGTCACTCTGCTATGCCTGAACCCTGCCCTGCCTGCCTGTGCTTTTCTCTATACTCCCTGCTCCAAGCCTGGACACCCTCAGTGGTGGCTGAGACCCCATTGCAAATGGTGTGCACAATGTGCTGGGTGCCTTAGAGGAAGCACCAAAAGCTTGTAAAGATTGTGGAACACTAAGTGAAATATAAAGGATTTAATTATTGTGTAAATGTGTAAGACAAATCTTACAATGGAAAATGCTCTTTGTAATTTAGCCAGAGGTTACATACAGCAAGTCAGAGTACAAACTGCAGACCATTTGTTTCTGCCAATGGGTCCCAGCATCCTGCTGTGAAGATAACCTTTTCTTTGAAGAAAAAGAGCTGTCCATTTGCATCTAACATCCAATTTTAGAACATGCTATCATTTTTTAATGCTATCCTTTATTTCTTAAGTTTTCACACTGACTATAGGAGAGGGTTAAAAAGGAAGAACTTAGCAAACATGAAGTTGGGTTCCAGAGAAAATGGCACTCTTTGCAGCTGCTAACGAGGGATATGTGTATATGGGTGCGTGTATGTGTGGGGGTGTGTGAGTAAGTGGTAATATGCAATGTAAAGCCAAAAAGAAAAATCTTTTTGCATTTCCTGAATCTGCTCAACAACTAAACTGAATGCCAACATAAAAATAAGGAAAAAATTATATCTGTATTATATATTTCTATTTTAAACTGTTTTCTAAAAATTGTAATTTTTTTCCATTAAGTCTCTTTTGCTAAGAAAATAAAATTCAAAAGTTAAAAAAAAAAATCATGTGGTCCTCCAGATACCTTTCTGAAAAACTGTTTAATTGTCACAAGTTAAAGATGACTCTTTGGACAGCTGGTTTTATTTTGATGGCATTCCATCTATATGGCTGACTGCAGTTTTTATAGGTATGGTTGGTAAACATTTTTAATCCTAAATTATTGTTTTACATAAATAAAGGCATTAAACTTAATCTGGCATCTAAGTCAATTCAATCTACAAACTTATTTTCTTGGATACATTTCAGAATTGTTTCAGTTTCCCTTCCTTCCTTCCTTCCTTCCTTCCTTCCTTCCTTCCTTCCTTCCTTCCTTCCTTCCTTCCTTCCTTCCTAAATGAGAGGTAATTTAGAAACATTGTTCATTTATTTGCATTCTAGCCAAGAAACTGGATATTTTTTATACTTGAAACAAGCATAAGAAGTAGTCAAAATAAGTGAAAGTAAGTTGAAACTAAGTTAAAAGTAAATTTAAAATGATGACCATTTATTCACTTTATCAAAGCAATTCTTCCAGGACTTGGTTTAAGAGATAAAATGGTCGTGAAAATATTTGTTTAAAGAACTGCTTCCTAAATATTCTTATAGATAGTAAGACCACATAAATTATTTTGGTATCAACATGCAACATTTTTTAAAAAAAAAAAATATATATATATATTTATTTTTACAGTCACTGTAGTGTTAAACGATAAAATATACTTTGCATGTGGTATCTGAAACCATTTGATAGCATATACTTTATTTTAGCATATACATATATTTTATTCATAATGAAACCAGTATATTTGTGTTATCATATTGGGACCTGCACCAATATACAATTTACCCTTAGTGTTTTATATCATTGTCCTGGAGACGCATTATTGAATTTAATTCAAAATAACCCTTCCAACATGTTTTATAGACAAATTAAATACCTCACCACATTTGCTTACTGTTCTTCAATCCATGTATGCTAAGGACTCTTGCATACTTTTTTAAGTATAAAGCATACTTTTTTTTTTTTTTAAACTCTATTCAACAATTTTGCTTTTACACAAGTTTTGCCAAATGCATTTTAATGCATATGATTAAGCTTTATTTTTTATTTTGTATTAAATTGTCATTATACTGAGATAAGCATTCAGTTTTGATATCTCTTCTGAAAAATATCTGTTGAAATATATCTTGTTTTTTTTCAGTTTACTTTGGCTTGCAGTGATGATTGTTCTTTGAAAAAAAATAAGTTAATATCTGATCTTATTTTGACCTTCTGACCTGGTTATCAGTTATAAAATTAATAATTCAATCTCTAGTTAGTCTATCTGTTAACTGCTCAAGTGCAAATGACTTTGTTTCATTACACAGATGATGCAAAAATATTGAACAGCAGTTTAAAATGCCTACTGATACTAAAGACGTAGGCATTGAAATGCGTTGCTCAAGGAAGTGGTGGTATCCCTGGCATCATCCCTTGGGATATTTAAGGATCCGGTGCTTAGGGACACAGTTTAGTGGGTGACATTGGTAGTAGGATGATGGTTGGACCATCTTGAAGAAGATCTTGAAGGTCTTTTCCAACCTTAATGATTCTATGATTCTATTCTATATTTCTGAAATATTTATATCACTTTATATGACCATTTCTCTTCACTTGACTATTCTTTAAATTTTCAGCTTCCTGCACAGTGTGTGGGCAACTTCTCTCTTTTCAATTTTTCCAATTTTTCTCACAAGTGCCGTATCATTTTGCCTTTTTTTTTTTTTTTTTTTTTTTCTTCCCACTACTTAGCAGGACTGTAATTGATTCCTTAATTTTTTTGTCATCATCTTCCGTCCTAGAAGAATTGAGGTACCTTCCTCTCTCTTTTATTTTTATTTTTATTTTTATTTTTATTTTTATTTTTTTCCTTCAAAACGGAATATTATGAATGTCTTTTTCCATCCACCATATAAAGATCTGCAACTTACTTACGTCAGTATCTATCATAATAGAATTAAAGTCTTTCATTACCCTGGTCAGTTGGAAGTTTAACACAACAAAGCAAATTACTTGTGAAACTGCTGAAGTTCTAAAAGATGTAATCCAGCTCTGCAAGTGTAAACAAACAAAATCAGTAAATAAAACTCCACATCAAAACAGCAAGATTTCATTAAGGATCTTGATTCAAACATAAACTTTGAATTTAAATTTACTTATCTTTTCATTTTGATAATTTGGTGTTGAGTTGTTATGTGCTTGTTCTGTTTAATAAAGTGGTATGCAAAATTAGAAAGAACAGAAAGGAATGAGGCTTCTCACATTATCACAGAATGAGGCTTCTCACATTATCACAAGTCTCCATTATGTGGTTCTTTAAGAGAGCACTAACTATTGCATAGATTAGAGTGAGACTTGGAAACTCTGAAAGCTGACATGCTGAATGCATCACAAGTCTTGATTAATAAAAGCTTTGTATAGTCTATAGCAAGTCTATAAAAGTGGGGATTTTTCAAGGGAGACAGCAGTACGCTCCAAGTACTCTGTAAGACTGTAACTCCTAAGCCTAAATATACAACTATATTAGAAAAAGCTGGACTGATGCAGAAAGGAGAAAGGGATTACTAATGATATAGATAATGTCAGATAAATTCATTGTAAAATTTAGCTGTAGACAATACAAGTAGTGTTTTGATCTCATTATAATTCGCAAAGGTAATCTTTAGGCCTGTTGATATCCTGCATGCTCTTGGTTGATGCAACAGTGGTATAATTTGCCCAATACTAATTGTTTACTACAAAACAGCTAATAGAAAAATCAATTCCTTTTAGTGATCAGGCTAAAACCTGAGAGTCTAATACTTGACTTGTTAATGTATTTAAGCTCTAAATGAAACTACTGAAACTACTTTTATACTGAAGTTCTTGACTCTCTTATAGCTCAGTATCAGACTTACTGTTTTCTACTAGGTGTGAATTTTTACATTGAGGTATAGAACATACCCAGTGTCAGGACTGAGTGGTATGACGATAGGGTGAGTAGAAATCTCTTTTTGGTGTGGGAACAAAAGAGGAAAAAAAAAAAAATGATGTTGCTGCTATTTTCCCATTGGCCCAGTGGTTAGAAAATACCTAGAGGCTGGAAGACAAGAAAATTCAAATGTCTTTGCTATGTCAAACTTAATTTGTTAATTGAGGAAGTATCTACATTTCTATGACATTGATTATTACTCTCATTCTTAGCTGTTATACCTGTTTTATTTTTTTTAATATAAAAATAATTAAAATAATTGCAGTTAAATATGGCATAGAATACAGGTACCACAACTTCCTAGGGAGTCATTTTACATTACAGCTGCAGAAAAAAAATATTTATTTCTATTTTCTTTATCTTTATTTTCAATTACATGTTTGGTGTAGACTGAAACTACTACACGAAAAAATATTTTTGGAAATAATTTCCCCCTGATGCTCTACAGTTTGAATAATCTCAGTTAATACTCTCTATCTGAGAAGACTACACAGAAACTTCATATGGAAAATGTAGTAAGGGAACCCAGAGTTGGTTCTTGTTTCCTTCTTTCTGTAAGGAAATTTTTTTCTTTAGTGAATGTTTAACACATTTTATGAAAGTGGTAGAGACCTATTGGAAAGACTGTTGAGATACTAGATGAGATGATGGAATACTTGCCCACTGCAGCATCCAGCTAGAGCAAACATGGTAGTTCCCACTTTCCCGGGCACTGACTGAGCTCTGTGTTCTGTCCGACCATGTTTGCTATCATATTAAGAGACAGAAAGAGGCACTACCTTCACCTTTTTGAGGAGTACTTGACATAAAGAAATACATTTAGTCAGCCAAAGAAATGTATTTAATTAATTAGTTTTAGTTAGTTAGTTTTCCTTTGTTGATGAAAAAAACTGTTGATTTGTGTTTGAATGGATTCTTTTGTTTGAGTCAGCTCTTCTTATTTTCAAATTTAAGTACAATGAGACTTCCTTAGTAACCTGATATTCAAGTGTGAGAAGCATCAGAGGACATAACCCACAAAATAAGCAAAAGTCCTGATTAATCAAAGTTTAGGAAACTGATATGAATGACAGTCAAAAATTAGGAGCATCAGTTATAGAATATTGCATTATAGTCTTTGACGTAGAATATTTCTAGGGCACTATTTTATTTAATATTTTAATAATAAAACCACCTAGGGTTATTTATTTATTTATTTTCTTTGTGGTGTAAAAGTAATGCTTTGCATTATTCAGATGGTTCTAACAAAGTCACACCATGCATTTGGCCCTTTGCCTTTTGGATTATAGGCAAAGTCATAGAATGTTGTTGTTTGAAAGCTAAAGTAAATCAGAGTGTTATGAATTGCTAAATGCAAGATCAAACCCATAATCCTCTTTGGACAAGTGCTCAGGAAAAAAAAAAAAAAAAAAAAAAAAAAAAAGCACAACTGTGAACCATGCTTGTCAGGCGGCAGAGCAGAATTTCTTGAATTTATTTATTTATTTATTTTTGGCTGATATTCTTGCATGCTTGCTGGTGAGTTTAAGAAGTTGTTATCATAGGGAATTAAGATAATGATGCATCGGTAGATGGCAAATGTTAGCATCAAGAACTAAAAGAAAATACTTTGATATTTCTGTACAGATTCTTACCTTCATTTGATATAAAAATGGCTAAGAAAACATAGAAATAATTACATCTTCTAAGATAATATATTGAGACATTTACCACAAAAGCTTAATGGAAGATTTGTTTTTCTGCGGTTGTCTTAAAGAGCAGATGCAATCCTTATTGCAGCACTTTGTCTCTTTCACCCAAGAACAACAACAACAAAAAGCAGCTTCAGCGTAAAGACAATAGTTTCCAGTAGCAATGCTAATCCTTATAGCCAGAATCTCAGCATAACATTTCCATAAACATTATGAGTCAATTTGGGTACATATACATTGTGCAAATGCAAGGCTGAAAATGCTTATTATAACTTATATGGGTCCCAGACACAGCTCCAAAGTCATTTGATCTTTTCAGCAAAGGCTTCTTCCTATAACTATAATAGGGCTTCCTGTAACAATACTAGGGATTTGGAGGGAAATTAATAATTTCTGTACATTTTCTGAAAATAACTGGAATTAAAATTATGAGCTATTAGGTACAGGGGAATAGCATTGCTCACAGTTCATCAGTTTTAAAAGAGTAGAATGTGGTGAAGATTTTTTATAGGGTTATTGCAGCAGAGAAATTCTATTCCTTTGATCTTTGCTCTCCCTCTCTCAGTCATGTCCCCCCACCCTTCACCTTTAATAACTGAAGCTTGATGAAATCTACTTTAAATGTCTTTGGTCTATTTTTAGGTGTCTTAGGGATAATTCACCACTGAGAGGTGTGATTTAGCTAAATACAGTGAAAATGTGAGCTCCCTTCCCATCAGGATGGAAGTTCTGCCAAAGGAACACCTTTCAGCCCTCTTTAGCTTCATAATGGCACTAAATCATTTGGATTCACAGAGAGCTCAGCTATTGCACTTTTGCAACTTGAGGAGTTATTCTGAACTTCTGTGCAGAGTGTAGCAAACAAAAATTGCTGGTCCATGTGCACTTTGCACCTGTATAAGAAATTCTATTCAGTAGAATGGCACACTAGGGTAAGGATTCATGTATTTGCAAGCTCTGGCAAAAATTAATAAATTAGTCATGAGCATTCATGTTCTGTTACCGTGGCTGATCCTTTGAAGAAAAAAAAAAAAAAAAAAAGGGAAGGACAGCTGAAAACAGTTATATGGAAATATTTTATGAAAAATAATACTACCTAGTTTGTAAACTAAGGAGTATTTTGTTCACCTGACTTTTACTGCATTAGCCATCTAATCCAAAAATATCATAATGTATCCTTGAGTGAAAAAAGATAAGTAGTTCCAAAGGGCAATTTATCCTTCCTGTGTTACTCATGTGTCCTAGAATAGTGAGAATCATCTAGAGGTACTCATCTGCCTTCTTTGATGATGGGGGAGCCTACAGTGGCAGACAGGTTTCTATGGGAAAAGCTAACATGCATACACATTGGAAAAATAGCGGGTTTTTCTTGCAAAAATCAAAGACTTTTCCTCTGGCACTTCAGCCAAACTTCTCTAGCCAATCTTGCCTGCTCCATTTTACACCTCTTCCCCTGGGTCTTTCTACAGAGACATGGAAAACGATCTTTCTGTAACAGTGCAGACTATTTCCATGTTATGGCTTCTGCCTCCCCTCCTTTTCTGTAGGCTCACAACACTCATTCATTCACTTCTAAACTGAACACAACATTCTCACTGAGCCTTCACTAGAGCAATGGATGGGAAAAGTGAATATTTTATGTTACTTTCAGGCTCCAAATCTGCTCTCAATTTGTGTTAAAATGTTTTAATGTTTTCTGTTTTAAGAACAATTTAGCCAATTCAAACTATAATTCTCTATGACATTTTTATTCCTCCCTTTCTAATTTTAACTCTAGTCTGTCCATTAAAAGTAGACATTTGTTTAACTTTATCACTTCAGTTTTTATTGGAAATATTTATCAGATATCAGTTTTTGTGATGTATAGCAAGCGTATTTTCAGGTTCTGAAAAAAATATTCACAGGGTGTAAAACTTTCCTCTTACCCTTTTCTTGTATTATGTAATTCTTTATTTGAAATGAGCTTTACTACTATCCCAGTTTTTAAGGATGGAGATCACCATCTAAAATAATCAATTCTTCTTAAGTATCTGCTTGTACTTTAGTTTTATGAATTTTGCTATGATTTTGGTACCAATGTAATAATATATATTGTATGTATGTATACGTAATAATATATACATTATACAATACATACAATACATATACAACAATTTTGTATATTTTTTTTATTATAATTTTTTTATATATTATATACAATATATACAATGCAATAATTCTTTAATAAATTATATTCATTTCTAATGTAATCTGTAATCTCAGGACTGATCTTAACTTTTTTTTTTTTTTTGTCTTCTTCTTTGCTTTTTTTCTTAGATGGTAAAGGAAAAAGGAGAAATCCTCTTCATGACTACAAAAAAACAGGAGAGTTGATGCTCATCAAGGTAAACAAAACACTGGAAGTTAAAACCAAGCTGTTAAATACCACTGAGCAGTGTGCCAAGAGATGCAGCAGGAACAAAGGTCTTTCATTCACTTGCAAGTAAGTTATGTATCTCTATTATTATTACATTTTTCCTAATAGATTCTTATATAATACTCTTTGGACAAAGGTTTCTCTGGAATTGTTATCAGCTGTAGCTTGTACTGAGTACAATCTAAAGACTGCACTGTTTTGATTTCTTTGGTATTTCTTATTTGGTATCTTTATTTGGTAGTTCTTATTTGGTATCTTTATTTTCTTATTTGATATATTTTCTACCTGTCCAGAATATGTAATGACAACGTAATGTAATATAAAGCATTATCTGAGTTGTTCTGTCTTTTTAGCTTGTCCAATCTGTAGTCTTTTCTGTAATATAGCTGAGAAATATACTTATTTTAAGATGTCAATGATTTGTGCTGCACCGTAGTGTTCAGTGAACATTTCTGGGATTTTTATCTCTCTTATAAAATGGTTATTGTCACACATCACAGCTGCAGTATTTCAGCACCACTTCAGACCATATTCTATCTTCATTCTTTACACATTACTCCCACTAAAGTCAATGGGAACTTCACACATGGAACACAGATACATACACTGCTGAAGTTCACTGGCAAGTACTATGAATTTGATACAATGGATTCAAACCTTCTCAGCTGTACAATCATTACAAGTATATGATAGCTATTCTACAGCATCTGCTGTCTCTTACAAACACATCATGCAGCTGATTGCTTGTCTGCTTAGTACATATTCTCTACTATTTTTTGGAACAAATCACTGTTATTTTTCCTGTTTATTAGACTTGAATTGTTCCCCCAGCCTCTTTATGCTAGACCTTTAGCAATAAATGAACACAGGAGAATCTTGGAGAGAATTAATGACTTCTGTACTAGTAAGCATTGGGCTAAATGTCAGCCTGATCTTGAAATATATATTAAAAAAAAAAAAAAGACTTATGACAAATAGAAGTCAGATCAAATGTGATAACAAAAGCCCTTCCTTGGCAGAAAAGGTCCTCCATTGAAATTTAATCCTTTTTTAAGCCTTTAATTGCAGATTAAAAGAGTTCTGGAGATGTAGTTTTTATTATTTTGTACTTTGACTATTTACATATGTAAACAATAAGCAGAGTTTACATATTTTCCACGCACTCATATTTTTTCACATGGTACAAGTAACTCTTTTTCCTATTGGCAGAGCTTCCATGGACATCATTGCCAAGTCGATCAGGTTGCACTCCATGCAATAAGAAATCGTTCGGTTCTGGTCTTCAGTGGCACAGAGTAGTATAGAATTAGGTTTTACAGTGTAACAAACATATAATGCCAAGTTTGTTACATATAATGTAACAAACAAAATAATGCCAAGAAAACAACAATTTCAATATCTTCTCAGGAAGATTGTTTCAAGGATCTTCTAATTGTAGCTGCTCTGGACGGTACATTTAATCTTCTGAAAATAATAAGTATGTTAATATATTCATTGATTCCACTTTACATGAATAATATTCTAGAACCTCTCTGCATTTTCATTACTTTTTCATTTATGAAATATTTTTTTTCTGTTGGGACACTCAGTCCCTGTCACTGTATGACAGATTCATTAAGGGGCAAACTCCCTCTGCTGTAATCAGTCAATAAAAGAATATAAAGGACCAATGATGGACTTTGACAACAGAGCTTGGAAGAATTCTGCTCACAGATAGCATTACCGCAATCAGTCATATATGGCTATTTTACACTGAAAATGAAAAATAATTAAAAATCTGACTGCTCATGCTCTGAATTTCCCATTTTTTCTTACAGTTGTTTAGCCAACAAGGCTAGCAGCAGAGGTGTAGGTGATTAGGTCTTGCCTGTGCTATCTCTGTGCAGCAAGAGAGATTCCCTCTATCTGGAAATATTCTTGTGGTTTCATTTGGTCCCAGATGGGTCCTTTTATACTGTGCATAGTTCTTTGATGCTACTGTAAAATTACACTTTTAAAGGAAGCAGGGATTGCTAATGTTTCCCTTTTATTCGTAGAACTACCAGTCTTTAACTTCACGCCAGCATATGGTTAGTACAGGGTAAAATGTGTTGCTAACTGAAATTAAAACCAATTCATTTACTGGCTGTTGTGTGATCATACAAAACCTAGAAGAGAAGTGGCATAAATTGGCATTTTATATACATGAAACATAAGACTTGGATTTTCCATTGTTTATTGACATTTTTGTGACTTGATTCTAATGTTAGTACTGATCCAAGAAGTAGTTCTCTATCACTCGGGTAACAACACTAATGTTAATATTTATTTTCTGGATGCAAACTCAGTTTGTTTAAGAATTATGATAGGATAAAATAGAAATACTTCATAACATAATTATGACAATAGTACTTGAAGAAGTACTCCATGAGTCTCCTTCCTGAGAAGTACGGAACCAAGATGAGGGTTTAACCTTGCTCTGGTTCTTTTCCACTAGAAAGTGGTGAATTAGTGGAGTCCAGGCATTCCAGACAGGATCAGCCATTCCTAAATTGCTGGGAAAAAAAAAAAAAAAAAAGGTTTTTATTTATTTATTTATTATAAACGGCTGAAGTTGTAATAAAAGTTATAATATCTCAGAGCTGACCTTTCTTCCTTTCTCTTGCTGTCATACTTGCATAGATCTTGATCATCTTTAATAGAGTTGCAAGAGCCTTATACAGACTCATTTTTCCTACATAACACTATTGCTAAAATCCAACCCCCCAACAAAGTATCCCTTAGATTCACTTATCTTGTCTTTTTGACTTCATAATTATCTGTTCAGCATTTTCTGTATTCCATATCAGCTTTTCTTACCTACTGCTGAGCTGTTCTGTTCATTTGGTTTACTACTAGTTGCAGTCCATTACTCCTGCTGTTTTCTTTAAGTTATCCTTGCAGCTTTTCCCACATTTTTTCTTTAAAGGATGAGAAAAACACAATATAGCTACTATTATACTGCCTGCAGGTGACTGTTGCAGACATGTCACTTCCTTACCTATAAAGCTGTACCAGTCTTATCCTTTGTTATCTTCTTACTTTCTATTTTGTCTTTTAGTTTCATATTTAGACAGCAAGGGGCTGTAGTGTAGACCACAGGATTCCAGAGTCTGGTCAGAAACTCTACTGTCTCAGTACAAATAGCAACAACAAAAATTGTTGTGATCGGCAGTAACAGTAGAAGAAAGACCAAGAATTTGCTTAAATATGTTGACTTTGGAAGTGTAAAAACCCTCTCGATTAGGGTCCAAGAAAAGATTTGTAGAAACTTTTATGTACAAAAGTGACTGAAGCCAAGCTGGAAGGAAACCAAAAGGCAACTGAAAGGCAAAAACTGAAAGAATTGTTTGTAAACAGAGCATTCTGCATTCCCACTTTAGAAGGGAGGAGGGGAAGGGAGAATGTAATTGGAAAGGCTTGAAAGGTCAAGGATATTTTTGTGAAGATGGAGTTAGAAGCACTTGGATATGTTCATATTTGAGAACTAGCCAGAAGAGAACAGAAGGCTGAACAAAGGCAGAAGGATGAAGGTTAGCAGGTTGGAAACATTTGGAGTCAACAGAGTAGAGAGCAGTTGGATGAAAAATCTGTTTGGTGATGGAAAAGATAATGAAGAGGATGTTTGAAAGAGGGAAGAGCGGGGAGGTTGGATAAGATCTTGTAGTATTTTTAACTGAAGCCAGCAAGATCTCACACAGAAAAACTTGTGTGGCAAGAGGGGAATTAAATGGAAAGCAAGAGCTGTGAGTTGGGGGTGCAGTAAACAGCCAAAATAAAGATGAAGTGTAAGAAATCTGTGTGGCTTTTGCATACTATTAGGTGGTGTTAAAATCTCAGGTCAGGATAAAATGGCTGAGATTTGGGATGACCAATGCCTGCCAGTTAGAAATAAAGATTGTGTTGTGGGCTAAAGATAATAGAGTCATGTGAGTGATTTATTATTTTTTTTTTTCAGACAGTTAAGAGTTTTTAAAACGCTTAAAATATTTTACCTACATTTAAAGCAATTCATTTGAAAGTGATGTTGGGAGGAAAAACTCTTTATATTTAATTGAAAACATTGACAGAAAGTTTTCTTGCTTTTCTGATTACTGTTTGTCTTTCTTGCCTTCTTCCCCTCATCCCCCAATTTCACTCAATTCAACACTATTCTTGAAATATTTTTGAAATAATCTAACCTTTAAAGCAGTTAAAAATAGAGAGAGAAAAAAGAAAAAAAAAAAGAAAACTAAAGCAAAGCAAGGATAGGTACACAATCACAGTTTAGATTATTCATAAAAAAATAAAAAAAAATATAACCTTGTTTTCAAATAGCTCTGTTGTTCTAGGCAAGAAACAGAACTCCGTGTGCCTCATTTTTTCTCAAGCCATCAGAGTGGATAAACTATTAACTATTAACTGTTAGCTATTTCACAGGCATATTGTAAGTAAAACAGAGATGTTATATAATATTCTTTTTTCTTTCTTTTTTTCTTTCTCTCTCTCTCTCTTTCTTTCTTTTTTTTTTTTCCTGCAGAAAGCAACATAACTGGGGACACAAATGCTGTCTCAGTCACATTTATCTCACTTTTAAAATAAAGATCTTTAATGACAAGGGAACTCTTAGATTAGTGTGAACAACCAAGCTAGTATTTAATGTAGTGGCCACATCAAATTAATTTCTTTGTTTCTTTGTTCTTGTCAGCACAGTTGTGGGTTTAAATCATAATTGGGGCTGTTTCTCTGACTTTCCCAGTAAAAATAAATCTGATGTCATTGCATGCTCCTTGGCAAGCCATGTGTCATTATTATAAACCACATAGAGATTTTTTTCTCATCAAGATTTTCTTTGCAGGGCTTTTGCTTATGACAGAGTTACAAAACGGTGCCATTGGTTATCCTTCAACAGCTTGACAAATGGTGTGAGAAAGAAGCAAGACCATGCGTTTGATCTGTTTGAAAAGAAGGGTAACTGATTTATTTACTGATTTTGTTTTTCCAGCTATGGAAGGGGACAAAAGCTGAGGTCAGTCAGTGACTTTTTGGCTGTAGAGACATTCTGGGTATAATATGGTTTTATACATTCTGAAAGCTGAAACTTACATCTTTATTTACAAATATTGTCTTTGTGTTGCAGAAATTAAAATCTCAGTTGTATGTGTTACTGTTATTGACTTAATGTTACTTTTCTTTACCTTCTTAATAAGTGGAGGTGTTAAGTCCTGAGTCATGTACTTTTGGTTAATCAGACACTTTGATAATATTTTTGATAGCTTTCTTTGTCAAGCTAGTGATAACTCTTTTTTTTTTTAAAAAAAAAAAAAAAAAGGAAAAAATACATGTGGACAATTATTTTTTTTTGAACAATTATGTCTTTAAAGAATATGAAAAATATTTTTAATGTGAAAACTGACAATGAGATTTATTTTTAAATACATTGAGAAAATATTTAACCGAACTCCTAATACTTCCCTTTTCTTTCAATAGACTATGTCAGGAATTGTATAATTGGAAAAGGAGCAGACTACAAAGGGACAATATCTGTCACCAAAAGTGGTATTCAGTGTCAGGCCTGGAACTCAATGATTCCCCATGAGCACAGGTAAGAGTTCAGCAGCAGAGACAGTGGGAATAGTACTCAGACAGCTTCTACAAAGCACAGTTTTATTTATTAGTAGACAAGGAATTTATGAGAACATTGATCTTAAACCACAAAATCTGCTAGGTGTATTCTTGCCTTTTCCCAAGAGATGTCATTCTCTAGGTCTCAGAAAACTCTTACCTTCTCAGTCTTTCTACAAAGTGTTCTCTCCCAGGGCTAGCCTGCGTGTCTGGATCCTTTCCTCCCCCGTGTTGGATTTTTTTTTAGCTCTTTATACCCTTTTGATCCTGGCAGTAGCAAAACAGCTGCATTACTTCAGCCTGGAGTCTGGAAGTTTATCACTGTTTTCTAATGGGCTCCTAGGAAATGGGTCATTTTAAAAAATATGGTATGGGAAGCAAAGGCTATTGGGAATATTAGCCCACCTATTTGATCAGTATACAATTATTGTTACTATATTTTGCATAGATCTTACTCATTCTGTATTATTTGTAGTATATGTTAAACTCTATAAAGCATTTAGATCAGGCAACGAATACACTGAAATTATTGATCAAATGATTTAAATCCTTTTCTTCAGATCATACAAGCACAATAACTAAAAGTTGATGCAGCAGATATGGGACAACTTTTGAGTTTAAGTCCTGATATAATGGGAACTGAGAACATATCTACACCCTGAGAGCAGCCTCATTTCATCTACATTACCTAAAGAAAAGAGAAGAAAATGAAAAACTGAAGCCAGGAGGAGTAATGATAAAAGTAGATTTAACCGTAGCAAAAGTTGCTGGAAACTAGCAATCAATCAATCAATCAATCAATAAATAAGAAGATTTACTTTCCCACTTTTTGGCCATTTCTTTTTGAACCTTTTCATATTGGCTTCAGACAGTTAGATTATAAACTCTTAAGATCCAAAAAAGACATGTCCTCTCACCCAATAATTTCCCATTCACTTTGCTGACTTTTGGTCTGTTCTCTCAGCATCAGCACTTTGTTTAGGAAAAGCCAAACTGGAGACTGTTAGTGAGACTGGGCTATACACTGCTCAGTCCTGTCCTGACCAAATCTATCCAGAGTTCAAGATGAGAGCTTGGAACAACATTAAAAGGTGAAGAATACTTGGGTTCTCTCCTCTTATGATGTGTTGCAGAGCTGAGCCTCAGGCTTGGACTGGACTGGACTTGACTGCTTACAATATCGTGTGTCTGATTTTCAGTGTTGGACTAGACCCATGCTTAATTGTGATCATATGATAAATGCCATCACCTCATATGGCAATGACCTCTTGAGACTCAATACCTTGCGGTATACCACCTTCATCTTTTAAAAATGAAATAATTCTCAATAATCACATCAGGAATGAGCATTAATTTTGTATAGTATACACATGACTGTGTAATAAAAGAAGAAAAAGTGTATGAAGGGTATATATGTATCACTAAATTGAAATTTTGTTTCGATCTGTACCAAACACAGCTCTATCTGCTGAGAGACAGACACCCTTCTATGATGAATTTTATGAGAATGACTTTTCTCCTGTCTTGTGCAATAAGTTTAATTTTTAAAAGGTCACTGGATAAACGAGGTGGCTGAATGCTAATTTTGTTTTTCAACATCAGAAAATATGATTTCATCATCAGAGACATGAGGGAGATGGGAAGAAGCAGACAGTAGTGGTGTGTTTGGAACTTATTAGTATGAAAGTCTTAGATTTTTAGGTCAGTTTTTCTCAACATCTGGTTATCACCATGTGCAATTTAGAAAATAAATCCCCCCCCTCCCCCCTTTTTTTTTTTTTTTTTCATGTTCAAAGGAGAGATGTACTTTATTGATTATTTCTTGATCTTTCCAGAAAATTTTAAAATAACTTCAGACTTTAAACTTGTGTTTGTATTTAACTAATGATGTATTTAATTCATTTGTATTCCAGTAGAACCTGGAGACTCCCAACTGAAATCAGGATTACATTATTTTAGTTTCTATTCTAGCACAGTTTATAAAACTCTCTCTACATATTTTTGTTTCTTAAGAATTTATTACCTAAATGGCTCAAGATAATATAAGAAAGGTAAAAGAGAGATGGTGTAAGAGTAGACCAATACTTCACTGGCTTTTTGCTAGCTTCCAGCAACTTTAGCTGTTGTTGAATCTGCTTTTACCATTACTCTTACTGGCTTCAGTTTCTGGCTCTCTTCTTCCTTAGGTAATGTAGTTGAACTAAATCAGTACACAGATTTAGGAGTGGCTCTATTGTATAATTTTGGGTAAGTCTTTACTCTGTCTCATTTCCTCCCTCAAGAATGTTGCTTCAATACCTGTTGAATCCATTTGTGTATCTGACCCATCTTGAGTTTTTAATGTTATACATTTTTTTATTTTTATTTATTTTTTTAATATTGTGATAGTATATCTGGCAAAATTTGAGATGCTTTTTCTCCTGTATTTTCTGAGCAGAAAGATTTTCCAGCAGGAAAATTAAATAACTTTTTCTAACATGTGCTGACACACCACGTTAATGCATATACAGATTGTAATGCCCCATCAGAAAAGTTTGTCCAGGATTGTCTTTAGTTAATTTTTTTTGAGACATTTATTTTACAAGACTACAGAAGACAAACAGAAGCAACAATTTCATAAGCAGCAGTGATGACACAGAAATTATTCTCTTCAAGAACCAAAAATAAGAAAAGCACTTTTAAGTAGTGTTTCCACGTTGCCTTGACTAGAACCACAATGTGATTAACAGAGGTATTTTTCCACTTCAGTTAATTCAAAGATTTCATTAGCTGGAATAAAACATGATTAAAATGTCACATTGGAATTGCTGGAATTTTCTTTTTCTCTCCATTTATTTATTTATTTATTCATTCATAACATGGAATTTTCCAAGGACAGCAAGGACTATATATTTCTCTTTTGCTTTTGTATATAAACTACATCAACATCATAAAGACTGTCCCCAGTGCTTTGTTTGGATACCTGAGCTGCAAGTTTCTACATTCCTCTAAAGAAAGTTAGATAAAATTTAATACCTTTTTTTTTTTTTTTTTTCACTAAAATAGAGATACTTTTGATTCCCTTGGTGATTACAGATAAAAAAAGATAAAAAAAAAAAAAAAAAAAGTACAAAAAATGCAGAATAAGTTATTGGGATAAAAAAGTGTAGTTTACTTGTGATGTTCTACCAGAATTTAAGCATATTGAAGAAAAAAAATGCAAAAAATCTTAGAAACCACAAAAATGAAACTAATTTATTAAGTTGAATTACAGGTTTTGTGTGATCCCCAAGGTGTTTTGCACAATTTTTCAATTAACCAAGAAAAAAATGAAATTTTCATAGGATTGAGCATAATTCTGAATTGTAATTTACCTTATGTTTGAGTAACATTGCAAGGAAACTGACAGTGAAAGAACACTGGCTTTGTCTATAAAGTGCAGCTTGTGTGGTGATAAGCTCTTAGGTCAGGTTCCTTACTACAGGGTAAGCTATTTCCTCACCTAAATTGTGGGGAAAAACAATTATTATTACTTTTACTTATAAATATATATACATGTCTATGTATATATTTGTCTGGGTGAATGTGTGAGTGTCTCTAGAGACGCATCCCTTTCCAGACAGATAAGAAGACAAAACCTTGGCCCTAAAGGGTTTATATTTGGTGGACTGGGCATTGACATGGAAGTCTCATACTGAAAATGTGTGCTAGGGCAAAAATATACACATTCAATCCCTAAAGACAAATAAAGTGCTTAACATTGCCTTGAAGGCATTGTAAAGAAAAAATGCCAAGGGATATTGCTTTTTAATAGGCCTTGCAGCAAAATCACAAAATATAGTGAAAGGGTAAGCAAAGTTTTAGTCAGTAAAATTTTAGTCAGCAAGGTTCCTGTTAAATGACTTAATTTGTACAAAAGCACTGAGAAGTAGATCTCTATGTAGCAGACCTTATGGTGACAACAGTTGGGCTTTCTGGCAGAATATGAAGCAAGACATCTAAAGCAGTACCTGGGCTAATTTCTGATGCTTAAATTCAAAGCAGTCGTGGCCTCAGGTAGTGAAGACCCCTTGGTGTGGTGTGTCACACCACTCAACCTTGTTCACACTAATTTCCTGGTACTCAGGTCTAGCTGTTGCCTGACCAGGCATGGCAAGAGACCTCTGTTCGTAAGCTATGTGGGCTGAGCCTGATACATGCACATAAGGTGCGTATGAACAGCAGGTCTGATGGGCCAATGGACCAATGAATTTTACACCTATGCCCATAATAAATTCCACCTGCCTTTTCCAGGGGTCTTCTACTGCTCTGTGAGTAGTTACAAGCTGCTGAAGAAGAGAGTAGCAAGGGTTGGCAGGGAGTGTGCTGCTGCCACTGGCTCTGTAGCAGATAGCTATCTCTGGGTGCCTGAGGGATGGGAGTAAAACTTGCTAGAGTAAGCTACAGGCCAGACAAATTATCCCAGACTTGGACCATTGATTGAGCAATCCTAACTGAAGATGTGTATTTTTGTATGGACAGATATTTTTGTGTGTGCGGGCAGAGTGGAGGGAGGGTGAAGGGAGAAGGAAGCTGAAATGTGATTGTTTCTAGATGTTTATAAAAATAGTATGATTAACACTGAAGTTTGCATGCTCTTATACTGTAATGATTGTCATTTTAAAACTAGCTTTTTGCCTTCGAGCTATCGGGGTAAAGATCTGCGAGAAAACTACTGCCGAAACCCCCGAGGGGAAGAGGGAGGGCCATGGTGTTTCACCACCAGCCCAGAGACACGCCACGAAGTCTGTGACATCCCCCTCTGCTCAGAAGGTAATGTGGCAGTGCTCATGTGAAAAGTTGCTTTTTTATTGTACAAAGAGCAGGTACACAGAACTGTTATCTTCAGTAACACTCACCTTTGCAGCAAGGAAAGGTGATTTCTTATCAAGAATGAATGCTGTAGCAATAAAAGCAGTTGTTAGAGAAAAAATGTCTTTTTACATTCTAGTAATCTGGAAAATTTGAACAAGCTTTCAGGCTCAGCAGCTCTTGTCCAGGTCATGGAGAAGCTGAAACATTGAAGTAGTGCTGAGTGCACAAATGTGTCCCTTATTTCATTACCTAGTTTATAGTAAATCCTTTAACAATTTCAGCACAACTGGATGATAAAATTGTCTAGTTGCATTCCATGATTAAATCAGCTTTCCTTTTTTTTTGATGAAAATATATGGGTAGTGAATTACAGGACAAATGTTCAAAGTAAACACACATTTTGTTTTTCAAATGATAAATGCTGTAAACAGGAAAACTTTTTAGAAAGGCAATCTCTTTACACTTTCAAGTCACAGAATCTGAAATCAAATTGATGTGTACCATCACATTTCTTGACTTTCATGTTTTGTTAACTTCCAAACCAAACTCCATATCTTGCTAGTCAGCCAATTCAGTTCCAGTCAATCTACCCATTTAAATTCTCAAGATAGGATGCCTTTAATTTTCCAGCTAATATGTTACGTTCAATAGCTATGCAAGGGAAAGGAAGGAGGAAGAGAATGATATAAAAGGAGCTTGAAAATCTATTAAGAGATAACACTTAAAGATCAATTTAAGTGAGCTTCAAATGGGATAAGACCTGGAGCTCACTGCAGGATCAAGACTTTGGTAGCAGATATTTTGACTGAAAAATGAGATTTGTAGTTGTATAAATTAATATTTATTAAGTGCTCCTTAATTACAACTACTCTAATTAGGGGGCACTTGAGAAATGTGTCTGTAGTTAATTATGGTGATTTTATGCTATATTTTAAGACTTCTCATTCTATATTATGTAGCATATTTTGTTCAGCTGCAATTTCAAATCCCTGTAGTGGCTTTTGCTCACTCTCCTTCCACCCCCCAACTTTCTTAAACCAAGACTGAAAATGTATCATCAATTAAGCTGACAAAAAGAATTAGTATCAAAAAGAATCAGCATCATATGTAACTAAAAGTGCTAAGAATTTAAAGAGACAGACAGTACATCCTGAAATTTCTGATTCAGACATTATTCTGCATTTAACCTGGTGCTGTTATTATACAGTTCTGTATAATAACAGTGATTTAGAATTATGAAAGTTAGTTATTTAGAAAATATCACCTCTAATAATCTTTCCTCAGGTGTGTCTATCTCCCTGTAACTGTAACACTTTCAACTTGGTATGCAGCACATTAGAGATTAGAAGAACTCAACGAAATCTCTGTAATAGAAAAGGTTAGAAATCAGCTAGGAACATGAAGGCCTCTAACAGTTCACACCTACATGCTTCCAAACCATAAGAGTCCCATAAAGAGGTACCAGACTTAAGCATCTGGATTAGATCTAAGGAAGAGATGCAATTCCAAAGGACATTTCCCATACCAAGGATCCCTGACTTAAAAGATATCAGTTTTTATGTCTTTCTAGGTTGCTTTCAATTTAAAACAGCAGGGATATGATTTGTGTGTGTGTGTGTGTGTGTGTTAAAATTCACCAGCATAAAAAATAACTAGTATGTTATTTGTTTTTTTGTTTGTTTCAAGTTGAATGCATGACCTGCAATGGAGAGAGTTACAGAGGGCCAATGGATCATACCGAGTCAGGCAAGGAGTGTCAGCGCTGGGATCTTCAGAGACCACACAAACACAAATTTCGTCCTGAGAGGTAATCTCCTCCTCACTTCCAAGCAAATCTGTGTGGTTTAAATTTGAAAATTCTATGTATTCTGGAAGCAGTTGGGAAAAATAAACTGAGATGAAATTAATCGAGTTTATTAGTTTTAGCTCTTTGGGGATCTGGCCTGTGATATGTGCAGGTTGGTTACAGTCATGATGGAGATGCAGGATGGATACTAGTGACTATTTTGTGCAGGTGTGGCTACATCTTAATTCTGTATAGTGCAGTGATTTACATGCAATGCGTTAGTTGGTCAAGATTTCCTCCCTAGCCTCAATATCAGTAAAAAAGTTACCTCTGAATATTTATGTATATATTGTTATACAGCTTCACTTAGCTTAAAATACCTTAAAAACATTACAGAGTAAGTAACAATAAAAATTGTATGTTTTTTTCTTTATGTTAGAGTTCTTAATACACTTAGTGAATATAAATGTGTGACATTACACCGTGTGCTCCTTTTTTGAACTATTGAAGAGCTTTAAAACTGTAGCTGGTCTTCTGCTCTAATCAGCTTTATGTATCCAATCTGCTTGACTGCTGTGTTTGTTCTACCTGGAAAAACAGATCATTCTGTTTAGCATTTTATGGATTAATGTTTTAGACTTTTATATATGTAAGACTTATATTTATACTTATATAAAATATAAGTATATTTTATATACTTATAATATATAATATATATATATAATATATATATAATATATAATATAATATATATATATTTGTTTATAAGCGTATATATATATATATATATACTTATAAAATACTTATATATAGCCAGTAATAGCAAGACAAATTGTATGTCCTTAGCATTTTTCCTAGAAGGTAGACTTCACATTACTGCAGAGGATCATCTGTAACACACCATTCTGGAAGGATTTTGTGGGGAGGTTTAAGCCATGCAGAAGGATATTTGTGTCTGTCTTAAATTGGACTGAGATTTCTTTTTATTTTACTCTGGCTTTTGGATTAACTCCACTTTTAAAATGGATTGAATAACCTTCAGCTGCTGGAGAAAGACTGCAAGAATCAACAATCTCAGAATGTTTGAGATCTTTCACTGAAAGTATCTTCATATATTTTAAAGTGTTCCATTAAATATAGCCTAATTTTTATACTCTGAAATACAGTACTAGTAGATTTTAGTCTGATTTATTTATTTATCTATTTATTTTCAGTAAAACATTAAGTGTCTGCAATTTTTGAGTTAATGTGATATAAACTTTTTTTCCCTCTTAGCTCAGATGATCTGCTTCATGAATAATCGCAGGGTCTCCCATGGCTCTGCTACAATAAATAGTTTGTATTAGCAGTCTGGGACCAAAGATAATCTGTTTCTGAGTTTTGCCATGCACTTGTTGTGCATTCTAGGCTAAGTCACAGAAAGATTTTTTTTTTCCTTAGGAATGAGTCATTTATAGAACTTCTGGGTACAAACAATAGCAATTTTTTTTCTATCAGAAGGAAACTATTCTTCTGTTAGTTTTGGTTTGTTCACAAAACAACTTTTCAGACTAGCTGCTGTCTCACTAGTGATCACTTTCCTACTTAAACATTTCCCACTGAAAATATCTTCCTGATCATGTTCATGTTCAGACTGTTTCTTTTTATTTTCTTTCCTTCAAAAAAAAAAAAAAAAAAAAAAAGCAATTGAAAAGCAGTCCATGTGGATTAAACCAATCTGTTAATGCTTTCGCAACTGTAAACTTCAGGATATTTCTAGGACTGATGTTAATTACCTTTATGAAATGATCACTAAAGGTAGTGACAATTACACTTTGATTATCTTAACTCTTTATTTTATTTTAATTTATTATTTTATCTTATTCACATTTTAATGAACATTTAGGTTGTAAATAAGGGAGGAAGTCTGGAACAAATGATCAATTAAAATACAGCAGTCTCTTCAGGGGCTTGTTCTATATTATCTAGGAGTAATGTGAATAACCTGGAAACCAAGAAGGACTAGTATAGCTGGAAAGATTTTAACTTATTTGCATTTATGGATGCATCAATTGCAATGATGAAGAAAGAGAGGTAAGACTAATAATCTTTTCAAGTGCTCCATAATCTACCTGCTTTCAGCTCAGGGTGAATACATGTCACTTTTGCTTTTTGTCACCTCAGTGAATTGTTCCAGATTTATTCCCTTCAGAGGAATTACTGAAGAGAATTCTTAATACCTGTTAGATGTGATTGAAGCTAGCAGTAGGAACTCCCCCAAACAACTCCTGGATGACCCATTTTTAGCCTTTAGTGGATGCAGAAGCTCCAACTCCCACATGTTAGGCAGGATTATGCCTCAATGTGGAATATAGACCATTGAGGATAATGGCTTAGACAGACATTGAAAAGCATTGAGAAGCAGCAGTTCTCTCCTCTTTTATTTTCTGCTCAGAAACAAATATGTCATGGAAATAGGTGCTTATTGCATAAAGTAATGTGGGGTTGAAGTGCAATATATGGATTTCATAGATGTAGGTATTCTTTTATTAACATATTCTGGTTCATATCTCTGTTATGAAAATTTGTATTATACAAAAATAAGTTTTCAGTACTGCATGCCTTTTAAAATTTATAAAAAAAAAAAAAAAAAGGAAAAGAAATATTGGTAAAGCAACAGTTTCAGACACTAAGAATCAGTTTAGTCACAGCAGAGCTAGACATCAGCATCTGTCTCTTTAAAGAGAATAAATATCTCTTCATCTAACATCTTATGTGTTTTTTTTTTTTCTTAGAAACCGAGAAAAAAGTCTTGATTTTGACACCAGATGTATATCTTTATGCTTCATTTCAGTTTCAGCAGGAAAGTACAGCTACTGCTGTTTCAAGGGTTCTGAAAGATCTTGGAAACCTTGGGGTCTTTGTTGGGTGTGAGCAAGAGATCTGTGCCCAAGTGAATTACAAGGAGAACAAATCTGTAGATGAAAGGGAATAGCTCTCAGGGAATCTTGTGTTGTGGAAATGCGTGGAATAGTTTGAAGCCTCATATTATATATGGTCCCTTATATTTGTATCTTAAAGGTGTTAGTTTGCCTTTTCTATGGGAACCGAGGAACTGTTGCTTGCTAAATATAAAAGATGCCAGAAATGGGCCTAAGAATGTTGTGGGAAGAACTGGTGACTGGAAAGGCTCTGGGTTCTGGAAGTATCTTTTTACCCTTCTCTAAGTAGATACAATAGGTGGAAAGATACAGTTCATTAACAGCACTGTCTGACAATGATGGTCAAAGCTAGAGCCCTGAAGAACTATTATATCTATTCTTAAGTTTCAGCTACTTACTGATACCATTTTGACATACCAACAATGCTAGGAAGGATGGAGTGTTCAATGCAATGCAAGACATTCTTCTATAAAGTGGATTCTTTACTTACCCTATTTTCCTGAGTGGCTTTAGGGAGCTATGACTGCAGGGACCTTGCCATTCTTGGACTCACCTTGGTAACACAGACTGCTATATTACTTGGAGCATACACTGCTGACATCAGACTTCATCACTGCACTTAACAGGTGCCCAAAGCCATCATGTTTTCAGCTACAGTTATCCTATCAACTGTTTGCTTCTGAAATTCTTGGACTCAATATGTTCCTTTACAGTTTCTCTTCTTCCTAGCAAAAAATGAGGTGCTGCTGTTAGATCTGAAACTATTATATCTTCAGCTTCCTTTAAATATTCATTTTTTGTGAGATATTTACTTGGTTTTCTTTTGAATTCTACTTGAATCCTGTTGCTGTCCCTTGCATAGATGAAGGAGTCTGATTTAGCCAAAGGAGTGGGAGATCATGTTGCAAATGTATGAGTCAACATTAGGGTAATTGTTTGATAGAAAAAACATCCTAGCAAAAACAAATGCTTGCAAATCATATTTTCCAATGCTTGTGTGAGACACATCTGCTTGCAGTTGTAAATGGGTTCAGGTTCCTAGGTAGTTAAGTTCTTTGTTCTCTAACATATATTTCATGTTTTCCTCAGGGGCAAATCTACTTTTGGTTTCTTTTACAAACAAGTTTTTTTTTTTTTTTTTTTTCATTTATCTCCTTCTCTTTAAGTTCATTGATGTTAGTATGGGACTTTTATACAAAAGAGCCTCCTTATCTTGAATCTCTGCCTGACAGCTCAATAGTGGCAGCAGGAACGTGGAAATAATTAAATGGTACAACAGTTTTAAATCCTAATGAGATAAAGTGAGACGGAAGTTAATTCCTTATTTTCCTCCTTTTTTTCCTCAATGCTTGAAATGAGGGCATGACCTAGAACTAGCTCTGTTACGAAAATGGAGCTATCATTAGTAACAGAGCTATTGAAAATAGCTTCCAGTTTAACGCAGGGCTGCTGTACTGAAAAACCTGTTTTCTTAATGAGTCCGGCCTGCCAGGCAGTGTTTATATAATCCACACTTGATTGGGCTATTTCAGAAAAAAAATGAGTGGCTTTAGAGTCTGGTCATCAGTTGACAGACACAAGAGCAAGAGTTTAGCAATTAGCAGTTACTCCATCCGGTGGCCTTTGCATTAGCACAGCAGGGAATCCCTTCTGTGGAGGCCTGATTCTGTTGCACGCTTGGAAAGTGATTTTGTTTTATTAACTTGTTAATAGTGTTAAAGAGTATCTGATCCATCTCACAGGATCAGACCAGAGGTTAATAGGAACTGGTTCTTGTTTGCCTCTGCTGAAGCCAGTCCTTTATGTACCTTATACAATCCTGTGTAGTATTGCCAGGAAGGCTTGCTTGACACGTTTCTCGTTGTGGTTTGCAGATATCCTGACAAGGGCTTTGATGATAATTACTGCCGCAATCCTGATGGCAAGCTGAGACCATGGTGCTACACTCTTGACCCTAACACCCCCTGGGAATTCTGTGCAATTAAAACGTGTGGTGAGTTTAAGCAAAATTTATTACTTCCTTTTCCTTTTCAAAATCTGGACACAGATAGTTCAAGCAATATAGGACCATAGACAGTTCATTCATTGTACTTTGCTGACTTAAAACATAGCTTTCAATGAAAAGTTCTTATAATGACATTGTATTTAATTTGGATAGGAAATAAAAAAAACGTGTGTTACTTAGCACTGGAATATACATATATGTGCATATATTATATACAGGGAGCTATGAAAAAGTAGTAAAATCAAGGACTAACAAAATCAGGCAATGTCAGCATGAAGATCTCATGTGGAATATTAGTTTGACCATGTTGGGCTTCTGCACTACAGTTTGAGGGTAGATGCATGTATAACAGTTTTGAGTAGTCTTCCTTCCCTACTCAGTGCTCTATCAGCAAATCTTCTTTGCTTTATTTTCCTCTTGTACATTCTGCAGTTCTAGGCCTTGCTTCCTGCACACTATTCAGCCTTGTGTTAAAGACAGGATTATTTATTTCCCATGGGTTTCTTTGTGATATTCATCCCTCTGGTATCAAAGCACTCCACAGGCAATTAATTTAGTTTCATTCTGCAACTATGAAATGGTGGCTTTTGTTATCTTCACTTTACAGACAGGGGATCGAATCAAAGTGATATTAAGATATGCAAATATTGGATGCCCACTTTGAGATGCTTTATATTAGTATTTTATAGACTTTATCATTGTGGGACACATTCTGTGTTCAAAGTCCAGATTCTGATGACTTTGTGATATCTGTGCCAGTTTTATTCTACTGCTAATTAGGTGTCTTAACTGAGCAGTACAAGGACAAGGAGGAAGATAAGATATTGGACCCCTCTTGAAAACTGCAGTGAAGTAATTCGTCTAGAGTTTTATGGAAATGTTGGAGCTGAGGTAGCTGCTAGAAATAAGTTTTGTAGGGACAAGGTTCTGTGAGGAAATCAAGATTTGCATCTCTGAAATTCCTTGCCTCATTCACAGATTGCAATTTATACAGCAAATAAGATGTGGGATCTACAGGTGATAGTCTCCTATCCTACCCGCAATACTTCTCATTGTCAGATCTAGGATACCTTTTTTTTTTTTTTTTTTTTTTTTTTTTTTTTTTTTTTTTCTAAAAGAATTGCCATCCTGTGACATAATCAATGTGTTAGCAAAGTATTAAAGACTGTCTCATAATACTCAGGGAGTTTTTCACTTTACTCAAAATGTGGCATTGAAAAATTATTGGGAGTAGAGGCAACTTCTGAAAACAAGACATGACTCTGACAGAATCCCTACTGTAAAAGCCTGTCAGTTTCATACATTCCAGCCTTGTGGCAGAGCTGCCAGGAATATAGACAGGAAAGGGAAAACAGTGGTTTTAGATTTTCTGCAAAGAGCAAAGGGGAAGTTTCCCAGTGAGCACAGTGTCCTGTTTGCTCATAAGAAAGTCAGTTTCTCTTAAATTTACAGAGTTTGGGAAACTACAAATTCCATTGTTGTTCTGCTCAATTTTTGACCAAAATTAAGTGTTAAGGAAAAAAAAATCCTCAGAAGTAGACATTCTGCTTTTCATCTAGCTCTAAGTGTCACTTCAGTAGGCTTCTGTCATTGTAAAATTTATTTAGCTCTCTTAGGAGAAGGGTAGAAGAAGAGACTAGATTCTATTAAAAAGAACATTTTAAGCTCATCTGGAACTGAATTTAGTTTTCAAAAAAAATAAAATGTATTGATTGTTTTCTTTGATTTTCAGGCATCTGTATTATTATTGTTATTTGCTTAAATCAAGATAAACAGCTATGAGTGTGTCTCAAATCTAGACAGAAAAGTGACAGCGGTGGACCTTATACAAAAGCATGTTTTCACAATGCAATCCTGTTGTTTTATTTTGTTTTGTTTTGTTTTCTTTAATTTTGTATACATATATACATATATACATGTATATTTGATATATACATATATCAAAGAATCACAGAATGGCTGATGTTGGAAGGCACTTCTGGAGGTCATCTGGCCATTACCTTGCTTAGCCAGGTACATCACGAGCAGGTCGCTCAGAACCGTGTCTTGACAGATTTTAAAGTCTTCAAGATGGGAGACTCTACAACTTCTCTGGGCAACCCGTTCCACTTGTTCATGACAGTACAGAAGTGCTTCCTGATGTTTAGATGGAACCTCTTGTGTGCCACGTTCTACTCATTACTCTCGTCCTGTTACTGGGCACCACTTAAAAGAGGCTATCTATGTCTTAATTGCATCCTCCCTTTGGGTGTTTATAAACATCAATAAGATCCCCCTTGAGCCTTCTCTTCTCCAGGCTGAATAGTCCCAGCTATCTCAGCTTCTCCTCACAGGAGAGGTGCTCCAGCCTTTCATCATCATGTTGGACCCTCTGTTGGACCTTTTCCGGTATGTCCAGGTCTCTCTTGTATTGGAGGCCCAGAAATGGACGCACTAATCCAGGTGTGGCCTCACCAATGCTAAATGGAGGGGAATGATCATCTCTCTTGACTTGCTGGTGATACTTTGCTTATTACTGGCACATTACTGACTTATGTTCAACTTGGTGTCCACTAGGATGGACAGAAAGCTGAAAGTTGTGTGGCCTACAGCATATCCTGGTGCCTGGAGTTGCTCCTTTCCAGGTGTAGAACTCCACACTTCTTGTTGAACTTTATGAGATTCTTGTCACCCCACCCCTGCAGCTTGCCAGGGTCCTTTTGTATGTCTGCACAGCCCTTTGGTGAGTCAGACACTCCTCCAGTTTCATGTCATCTGTGAATTTACTGCACTCTGCTCCATCGTCAAGACCATTAATGAAGATGTTAAACAGGACTAAACCCTTTTTTTGACCCCTGTGGTACTCCACTTGTTACTGGCCTCCAGCTAGGCTTTGCAGCACTGATACTCTGGGTCCTGCTGGTCAGCCAGTATTAAATCCACTTCACTGTCTGCTCATCCAGCCCATACTTCAACAGCTTTTCTATGAGCATCTTAGGGGGGACAGTGTCAAAGACCTTACTGAAGTTCAAGAAGATGATATCCACTGCACTACCCATATCCATCAGACTGGTGATTTCAACTGAAGCTTACCAGGTTGGTCAGACAGAACTTCTTCTTGGTCAATCCATGCTGAGCAATAATGATTTTCTTCTCCATCATGTGCTTGGAAATGGTTTTCGGGATTAGGTGTTTCAACATCTTTCCAGGGATTGGGGTGAGGCTGACCAGCATGTAGTTCTCTGGGTCCTCCTTCTTGCCATTTTTAAAGATGAGTGACATTTGCTTTTCACCAGTCTTCAAGCACTTTACCCAGCTGACAAAAAAATATAGAAAATGGTCTCACAATCACATCTGCCAGCTCACTCAGCACTTATGGATTCATCTCATCAGGGCACATGGACTTACGAATGTACAATGTTTGTGCAAGTATTCCCTGACCTGATCATTTTCCTCTAAGGGTACATCTTCCTTGTTCCAGCCACTCAGCCTGGTCTCTGGGACCTGGGATTCCTGAAAGCCACTCTTGCTGGTAAAGATGGAGGCAAAGAAGGCATTCAGTACATCAGCCTATATGTATACACTGGGGGGACAGAGAGAGAAGGGAATGGATCTGGCTTGAGCAGTGAGCAGCGGCTAACTAAAAGTGGAAACAAGGGATTCTCTGTCTTTACTCTGGAATTCTTAACAAACGAAATTATACCTTGTCTTGTACTTCCACAATCCATCATTCAGAGTATTGTCTCCTTGCTTGCTCTTGGTTTGGGACAGTGCAATGTCTTGGAGTGTCGGTCACTTCTTGTCAGTCAGTCAACTGCCTGAAATGCAATGGTTGAGTATGAATACTCTTAATGTACTCCCTGGCAGGCAGGGCAGGCAGTAAGTGAATTTATTCTGCACTTTCATAAATCATTGTAAATCCAGTACAAATTAGTTAAAATTAGTAAAATTATTCCATTGTGGAAAAGTAATAATTTGCCACTTTGGATAATGTCAGTAATCAGACTCTACAGAGACTGAGGAAACTTAACAGGACACCAATACTTGTTTTGTATCAGGCACCCATTAAATCCATCCATCTTGAAAATCTTGCCTGTGAACTACAATACTAATTCATGCAATCACATCTACAGTTTTTGATTCTCTGAACATTTACATTCAGCCTTTTTACGTTATAAACACAATCTTGTTTAACTCTGTAACTGAATTGTCTTTCATTAAACAGTTATTTTTCTTTTAACAAAGCTGAGTTTCCCACATTTCTCTAAATATTAGATAATACATGAATCATATGCAGTCTAATAGATTTATTCTTTTCCTGTGGTAGAAGTGATTTTATTACGAAAATAAAAATATTCCTAAGTTACAGCTGACTGTTTCAAAAACACAACTTTTATAAACCTTTATCCTTTGGCATTTCCTGAGCTGATGTGTCAGTGTTCTGAGGATTCACATCTGGTTTTGCTGGTCACGCAAGCTTACAGTCCATGTAGCTCTTAGTATTTACAGCTTGAACTAAGTTGTATAAAATCATTGGGTGGGAGAGCAAACTACTGTAATGTTACATTTTTCTGCATAAATCAATTATATCATAGTTCTGAAGAAAATGTAATTCCAATACCAGCATCACCAAATTTAAATGAAAAATATAAATCAACAATGTAATGATTTTAATGTCGTGATGAAAACTTTTTGTCTCATCTCTGGGCATAAGTTCATAACATTAAATGTAATTTCTTCCTTTGATCTTCAGTTAGAAAGTATATTAAGATCAGTGGAAATTTCACATGCAATTTTACTTCAGTTAATACTGCAGTATTTTCACTGCAGAAAACTAGATCTTTGGAAACTACTGAATAAATTTATATGAGGAGGAGTACAGAAGTAATGATCTCAAAAGTGTTGATATTTTCAAAGGATGTTTAGCATAGGCTTATGGCAATTGCCCTCTGCACAAGAAGCAGTGCTGCCCACTGCTTTTATAAACAAAAAAAGGAATTAATTGCAGATATTACAGTTATACCAGCAGCTTGGTGACTGGAAAGTCAAGGCAAAATATCAGTGCCCCATTTTGAGTTTTCTGTCTTTCTTGAGCCACATAGAAAAACTGTTTTCCCACCACCTAGCAGGGAGCCCAAAACACTAGACCATTCTGGGTTTCAGTGGCAGCTCCATTTTCTGAAACTGTGTCTGTGTGCATTTTCAGTATACTAAAAAGAGAACATCATGAGTTATATGTCTTTATAGCTTTGTGGTTTGGATTCTCACACAGTTTTTTAATTCCTATGTTGAGGACTGTTTATATATTTTACAAGAAATACTAATTAAAAAAAAGTGTTCTGCAAATCCAAGACCTTGGACAATGTACAAAAACGTAGGTGTCCTCTCTTCGGGGGAGTGACCACAAGGCAGCATGCTGCTTGTGGGTTTAGCTACATGTCATGAGTGCTAGTATGCTCTATAGCCAAAATGCTGACAACAGCTCATATACACAATTTTGGGCAAAAAAAGTCAGTGGAAGGAAGCATTCATAAAATAAATATGTTTTTAAGACTGAAGAGACAGGAGGGCATTGTAACTCTATTTCCAAGCACAGAAGGCAGCATTAAACATGGTGGCTTACAGCCAGAGCTGTGAGAAAGAGATGACAGGATCAATTAGGGATTAGAGATGGCTCAAGCTGCAAAAATTGGATCTGGATTAAGCCTTCAGGGACCCCAGGATTGGTTTGAAGTTGCTCACATATGTGTCTGTGGTTTTGGCTTGAGACAATTTTTAGTTAGAAGAGAGGATAAAAAGACAACTATAATAGCAATAAGAAGCATAGGATGTGGAGAAATGGAAGCAATGACAGCAAATATGAAAAAAGAAAATGGCTATTATTTTGCCATGAATGAGCATGTGGACTACAGGGAAGAAAGGAGTGGGTAGCTAATGTTGTTTGTTTGTTTGTTTGTTTGTTTTTAAATAATATATATTTCTATGGATGAACTATAAAACAGAAAGGTGCTAAGGCCCACAAATGAGGAAGCTACATTTGTCAGTCATTTGAAAGACGCAGAGATACATGTAAATATTATGTTAAGGCCAGTGTTTAGTTGCTGCTTATCTGATTTCCAGCCAACCCAGCTGATTTTATTATGGATTTAGTCTTTGCTCCTAGGCAATAGGCATGGGTGACTGGAGACCTAAATTCCCAGAGATAATTCAATAACAGCCTGAGTTTGATGGAAAGCAAGTAATGAAACAGCAAAGTGAGACTCTAGGTGTAAAATTAAACGTTGCAGTGTATCTACAACTTTTGGGAAGGCCAAAAAAAATATATCACCAATATTAAATTACTCATCTTTTTAAAACAGCTATTTAAACTGCCCATTTGGATGTGAAGTTCTGATAAAAGAGTTATTTGTTCAATCACAGTATGTAAACAAATAAAAGTGCCACTCAGTTTAAACATAATATTTATGTAAGATAAAGATGTTTATGGAAAAGAGTGAGTGAGAAGAGACTGGTGTTTAGTAGATAAAGTATTACCTTCCACCTTGCTTTACATGGAAACATAACAGAACTGTAGCATTCATTGCATATTCCATTGCTTTATTCTATCTTTCCTCAATGAGAGTCTATCTGAGATTCTTTTAGTTATTTCTATGAGAGTTTTGAAAGTTAGATTTAAAAGCACCTCTGAACCTGCAGAGGTGATTTAACTGTGAAAATATGAATCCAGATCAAGATTTTAAATGGTTTAAAGCCAAAACTGTTTGTATTTAAAGCTTAGTTGTAGATATTGGAACAACCCAGAAAGGTTAGGTGACAACATATTCTTCAGAACTGTAATTCTTCAGCTTGGGTCTAATTTATTTCTTCACTTTCTTGTGTTCTCACTGAAACAACACAAAACCAGACCAAACCCTTTCTCTTTCAGGATCAGTGTTTGTTTTTTTTTTTTTTTTTTTTTTGTTTGTTTGTTTGTTTTTTCTGTTTTGTTTTTTATTTCATGTTTTCTAAACTGTGAAAAAAATATGTCACACATACATGAATATATGACTATTTGCACTGAAAGAAACATGAAAAGAAAAGAACTGCCACACTGGTATTGCCCAGCACTATATATTGAATAGCCTGAGGTAGGGATGCCTGGAAGACTTGTAATTAGTTAGCATGTAGCTCATACCCTGAAAGTCAGTGGAGATACTCTTTGACGTGCAGAAAGGCATTGATTGTGTTTAATGAGGATCTTGTGTTCAAAACTGTTTCCTCATTGGTTTAATCACCTCTTTTGAAATCTATCTTTTATGATCTTTCTTTATAAATGAAATGCATTTTCCTATTGTTGAGTGAAGCACTAAGAAAATACTGCAACAAGATAAGCAATTGTATATTTTTTCCCCCAATTAAATCATTTAGAACTAACTAAACGATTTTCTTTTCAAACCACGTCTTGTCCAAAAATACTTAGATAGTATTTCCATGAAAGAAAAGTATTAGTCCAGCAAAATCCCTGCCTTCTTTTAAGTTGGTAGGAGTTTATCTATTGACCTAATTTGTGCAGGATTTACTTCTGGATTATGGGGGTTAAAGACAGAAATAGTACCCTGGCTGGTTGCTTCAGCTGTAGAATGACTCAAGGCCCCTGCTGATTCCCCCATGCTGGCATTACTGTGAGAACCAGTACTGAGAAGGCTGTCTGTGGCTTTACACATGAAGCTCTGGATAGTGTTTCATCTCTCTATTCAAGCATCTTTAAATACGTGAGCTGTCCATTATTAATAGTTATTTGATTTGAGATATCAAGATAAGGAAGGCTTTATGGAAAAAGGATACTTTTACATTATTATATTTTAGTTGGAGACCTCAGCGTGAACACGTGAAAGTAAAAATACTACTAATAGGAAATCATTAAGCAGGTGTCTGAATTACACAGCTAACTTGAGTCTTGCAGAATTTAAAAATCAAAGTTCAAAAGTAGCAAAATGCTGCTGAAAATTAACATTATTCTGTTCATAATTAAGTTTTCTACAGCAATAAGAAGCAGCAATCAATAAATCATAAATAGCAGTCTTTTATAAGATGATTTTTTTTATGTGTGATCTTCCTTTAAAAGTATTTTTTCTCTCAGTTTGGAAGGCTGAACTGGAACCAAAAAGGTACTTCTAACATGAAATTAAAGTACCTGCCTAGATAGTGGGGATAGCTTATTGAACTTAAATTCATTTTCTAACTTAATTCATAATAGTTTTCTCCCTGAAACAAGCCCTCAGATTTGCAGGTCTTTATTTATACTTTAGAGGAATTCCTAGGATGAAGATGGGATTCCTTACTGATTTTGGCATTTTCCTGTGTCCATCTTCTAAGAGAACTGCTGAGTGTGCTCTCAGAAGCAGGGCTCTCTGTCATCACTACTCTGCATACCTGGTATGTATACTTGGAATTATTATACTTGGTTGTGTGGGTGACAGGAGTAATTCACCTCAAGGACAAAACCACTACTGAGTTAAGACGACTATATAGACGACTATTTATATAGGCGACTATAAGTTGTAGACTTAGACAACCGAGGCATTTCTTAAAGTTTGGCAGCTGCCTTATGTTCTACAGAACACCTTTGTAATGCCCACTAAGGCAGTCATTGCTCCTAAAGCATGCCACTGTTTGTGTCCATGAACAAAGATCATTCCCATAATTCCTCTTTGTGGTAATAGCCAGCTGAATTTGTTGAACTTTTTAGGATAATTTCTGAGCTTGCTGAGACTAAATATCTGGACTAGGAGAGGTTGTTTCTGAGGGCACGAGCCCTGAGAATTTCAGAATTAAATTTTAGAATTATATTTCAGTAACATTTTTAGGTCTAAATTTTCATGTTTGAAAACTAGGCATTTGTAAGAAATGTAGGTATAGTAAGATGAATTTGGGGAGAGGTCTGTAAACATTTTGGAATGATAGGATTGCTTTATTAATTCAAATAAAAATATTTTAATGATCCTTTTAACACTAGAATTCTCATTGAGAGATGCCACAGTGGCAGTAGCTAATCACAGAATCACAGAATTGTAGGGTTGGAAGGGACCTTGAGAGATCATCTGGTCCAACCCCGCTGCCAAAGCGGGTTCTCTAGAGAAAGTTGCCCAGATAGGCATCCAGATGGGTCCTGAATATGTCCAGAGAAAAAGACTCCACAACCTTCCCAGGCAGCCTGTTCCAGTGCTCTGTCACCCTCATCAAGAAGAATTTCTTTCTCATATTGTTGTGGAACTTCCTGTGCTCCACTTTGGGGCCATTGCCCCTTGCCCTGTCCCCACACACTACTGAAAAGAGGTTGGCCATATCCCTTTGTCTCCCACAATACAGGTATTTATAAACATCGATAAGATCCCCTCTCAGTCTTCTTTTCTCAAGGCTGAACAGACCCAGGTCTCTCAGCCTTTCCTCACACGGGAGATGCTCCAGGCCCTGTATCGTCTTTGTGGCTTGCCGCTGGACTCTTTCCAGGAGATCCCTGTCTTTTTTTTGTACTGGGGCACCCAGAACTGGACACAGTACTCCAGGTGAGGCCCGACCAGGGCAGAGTAGAGAGGGAGTGTCTCCTTCCTTGACCTGCTGGCCATGCTCCTTTTTATGCACACCAGGATCCCATTGGCCTTCTTGGCCACCAGGGCACACTGCTGGCTCATGGCCAAACTGTTTTCCACCAGGACCCCCAAGTCCTTCTCCGCAGAGCTCCTCTCCAGCAGGTCGTTCCCCAGCCTGTAGTGTTACATGCAGTTGTTTCTTCCCAGGTGCAGGACACTGCATTTGCTTTGTTAAATCTCATTTGCCGATGCTGAAGTAATTTCTCTTAGCCATCATTATGTAAGGCTTTCCAGTAGTGACTTGGCTGTGTAAGTATTCATAAGGGAAAATTTGGTTAGAAGTTCCTTTAATGAGAACATTTTAAAGCAATCAAATTAATGTAATATATGATCTACAAATAGAGTTCACTGTCAGGGCATGTAGTGAAAAGTTTGGTGATGAGCTTTGTACCTTTATGTATGTAAGAAGGAATTCTTCACAAAAAAATGTAAGCTTTCTAAAATCAATTGGTGCATTATTTATTTTATTTTATTTTATTTTATTTTATTTTATTTTATTTTATTTTATTTTATTTTATTCAGGCATGTGATTAAAAAAAACCAACAAGAACAAAAATATGTAAAAAACAATCTAATTACTTTTTCCACATCATGGGTAAGGAGTTGATGTGTTACTATAATGAATTATAAAATTACAATTGAAATATTAACTTCATGAGTATGTCAGGTCTTTCTATAGAGCTTATTTTGTATAAGATTAATTTGTATTAAGTTGAATATTTATGCATAATTACTGGTAATACTACAAGTCTTTTTTGCTACAGTTGGATAGTTGCAATTTATTAATTTACTTTGGAAATATTATGCATCCAGGATGTCTTCTGTATGCTTAAATTTATATTTATTTATATTTATAGATCTTATATATTTTCATATATTTCTTATATCTTTTCATATATTTTTGAAAGGACAAATATGTATTTGAGTGTGGTGTAGTGATCTTTAATCTAATTTTAAGAGCTCTCTTGGAATATGCTTTCAACTTGTTTTTGTATGTTAGTAATGGTGGAAAGCTGAAATATGCAGCTGCGTATTTCCATTAAATGTACAATTTTGTCTTTTTGTAGTAGTTGTCCAATTATGTATAAAATTAATAATAATTATTAAAAATATAGTTAACAGCTACAAGTCTTTTTGATGACCCCATCAAAAAGAGTAAATTTATCAGCTTCCAGAAACTTCCAGAAGCTTCCAGAAGTAAGGTCTTTTTCATTTTGGAATGAATTTAGAATTCATAATCCCATTGAAATGGGACAACTTTGTAGACAAATTGCCTTGGGATGGAAGGACAGGAAATTAATTTAACCATGAAACTCTGATGTAAAAACTTCAACCAGACGAAGAGAAAAGGGGAATTTTTCTCCAGCATGGAGAAATGTATAATTCAACTTCAGAACTTGATGTTATCATCTGACAGAAAAGTGATCTTTAACATAGAGATTAGACAGCAAATCAACCAAACCCATCTGTTATGACATTTGGTTTCCTTGAGAACCATATTCTCCACAAGTTCACAGAACTGGCTGAATTACCTAGCATGAAATATATTAAGAGTAAAACACATGAATATTGTTATAATCACTAGACTATTTGCAGAAAAGTAATTTGAAAACTTTATTAACATACTTACTGCTGACAACAATACTTTTAGGATAATTAATAAATGTAGTCTTGTGAACAACAGCAATTACCAACAGATGGACAGTTACTTAAAAAAAATATTGTGTTGGAAGCTTTTGGGGACATTATAGTTGCACTGTTTTACTGTAGTATATTTAGTTTTGTACTACTTTGTATATATCTGATGTAATATGTGTGCCATTAATTTCTAATTATGAAAATTGCATAAGAGACTTTCAAGTTATGTGAATAAGTCATTTCAGAAACCGTTTTTATGAATTTAGTTAAAGATGGTCCAGACTAGAATGAATTCAGACTATATCACCATCTGTAAAAGATCTTTAGTCTGATGAATTTCTTGGTCTTTAAGACATTTGTCTCTCTTTAGAGAATAATGATATTTGATTTCTAAAAACAAGGCTTTATTTTTTCTCTTTTCTCCCTCTCTCTCTTTTTTTTTTTTTTTTCTCTAAGTATATCAGATATAAAAAGAGAAGCTTTGGGGAGGATTTAGCACATTACTTTACAATAAGATTTTTTTCTTTTTAAACTCTGTAATTTGATATTCTGGGAATTCTATGGAGAAAAACAGTTAGTTTCTTCTCATCCTGCAAACATATTTTAACATGTTTAGCAGTGCACACATGGGTGGTCACTCTGTGTGCAAAGCTAAGCAAATGAGAAAATATTTGCTTAATTGGAAACAATAACTAAGAAAATTGACTTTCAATGTTATAAATGGCTATAATGCCTATAAATGGTTATATAAACTATCTAAGAAAAGCTCTTAAATGGTACACAGTTTTTAGAGTCTTGGCCTGCAGGTGGATATCCATGCAATGGGAAGAGTAGATAATTATTCTGTAAAAGGCATGTAAGAGTGGGAATATCACCAAAGAACTCCAGTTCCCACAAATTGACCTGCAATTCAGAGTACAAGCCTAACACCTTGAACCAGTCTCAGTCCTAAGAAAATAAAACAGCACCTCTTCTGCAGACACAGGTATCATGAACAGCACGGAGGCAGTGGCTGAGACAACAACGTGCATCCAGGGGCAGGGTGAGGGCTACCGCGGCACAGTCAACACCATATGGAGTGGGATCCAGTGCCAAAGGTGGGACTCTCAGTTTCCTCACCAGCACAACATCACTCCTGAGAACTTCAAGTGCAAGTGAGTAGACATAGATGGGTGTTACTGCTGTAGGCAAAGACCAGTTCTTGTTGTTTTTAAACTTCATGCCACCAAAGTAGGCTGTGGAATCCCTGTCCCTCACTGCAGTGGGATGCATTTACTTTGCTTGCTAGAAAACTTTTGAATATGGGGAAATCAATTCTTCCTATACCAAAATGCTGTTTCTAAATGAATTTGTGTGAAACTGTAGTTTCTAAATGCATTTGTCTGAAAATGTAGTTTTGTTTATTTGTTTTTAATAAACATTATCATCAAGCTTGTGTTTAATTGATTATTAAGTGTATGGGTGTTTCCCAGGATGGGACCTGAATCCCAGCAGTGCTCATACATTACTATTGTTTTTCCTTCATGGAGATAAGTACTTGTTTGCAGCTTGGTTACTGAATGTAACTTAATGTGCCCTAAATGCTACCTAAATATAATCTCACTGGCAATACTTGGCATTTATAAGTTTTGATGATACTTCTTTTATTTGCTGTGATTTTAATCATTTTTCTGTCTCCTAACTAAATGTATTTACATGAATAAGCCTGATTTTACCTGAAGGACCATCTAAACTTTCTGAACTGTTACCAAAAAGTGAGATACATTTCTAGCATATGAATTATCTACTTATTTTAAGAAGTTACCTTGATCACACTCATTCAGTCCTTTTTCTAATGAGTATAGAGGAAACCAAGCCAACCAGCATGGACTTAAAGCTCAGTTTACAAGAAATATCTTTATTGACTGCTAAATATCAGTCTGGACTTCTGCTGGGATTCAATAGTATGGATCTTGCAAAGTAAAGAAAAGATTCCAGTTTCAACTCGTAAAGAAAAGATTCCAGTTTCAACTCAGATTCACTCTTTACCAATAGTTTGTTTAAGCAAAACAAATATTGTGCACAGTGACACTTCTACTGAAAATATGACAATAATCATTCTATTAGAAAATAGGACTGACACTAAACCTCCTCTGTCAGTCTCAGGACCATCTTGAATTTACCCATAAATTAGTGCTTGAGCCCAAACCCACAGGTGTTTCTCAGACAATTAATCATTGCTTAAATCATTTTGTGCTGTACCTATACAACACTGCTGCAGGATTAGGCCCTAAAGGTTAAAACCCACAAAGGTTTTTAGAATTTCCTTAGTAGAGTAGAGTGCTGTTTAGGCCAGTATCTTGAGTTAAATCAATAAAACCACTTGTATGAATGTTCAAAACGCAGAGTAAGAATTACAGCACTAGGACACTTCTTTCCATAGTCTATTATCAGTAAGTGCTGCAGATGGAAAAATGTAGTGAAATACAGCATTGCACAGTACATGGCAACAACTGTCAGGAGATGGGAAAATAAAAGTTACATTGAAGAGGCTTGACTATTTAATTCAAGCTGCAAGACACATTTAAGATGTTCCCTTGTGGCCAACTTTTATTTTAAATGTAACAGCTGTATAGAATTTCTACATACATTTTTTCATATTCCAAGATTCAGTTTCTTAAATGAATCACTGACAATCTTTAGGACTTTGTTTCTCTAAGCTCAGCAGAACCACTCAAGTACAGGGAATTTTAAGCACTGTGGTAATGTTTGTATTTAAAAGCACTTGTAATGGATTGCAGGTGTATCCAATGTCAGCTTGCATGCAAATTTTGATGGAGAATCCTGAATAAAAATAAACTATATTGAAAATATTATTAATCTTCAAATGAGATCTTATAGCCAGTCAAAACACGAGTCCACTAAAAACGAATTCCCGTAACCATATTCTCATTACAATTACAGTATTTTCTGGACACTGTGTTCTTACTGGCTCCTCACCTCCCTGCACTTGACAATGATCAGTAACACATAGACCTCAAGGAGCCTATATTATTACTAATTCATAATAAAAAGCAATAGAATGCATCAGTGGTTTTAGGTGTTCCCTGCTGTGAGCTAACATATTTATTTTTACAGGGATTTGAGGGAGAACTACTGCCGAAATCCAGATGGATCTGAATCACCCTGGTGTTTTACTACTGACCCAAACATCCGGATTGGTTATTGCTCCCAGATTCCTAAGTGTGATGTATCAAATGAACAAGGTAACAGAAGGAAAGGTGATAACGTGACTTTAAGTGAATGCTGTACTCTTCCAAATAGCACATAGGCAGGCATGAAAACTGAAGAAGTTGATCTCAGTACATCTGCATTACACCTGTGTAGTTCTGCTTTTGTGTTATTTGCATACTTGGGATTCATCGTGGTGTAAATGAGATTCATTTCTCGGTTCATGTGTTAATTCCAGCAAGAAAAGCTGTAGTAAAGGTTTACTATGGGGTCTGATTTTTAGACAAGGTGAATCTCCACTCTGCTACCTTTCTTAATTTGAAAGGCCTTTCCCAAAACTGAGTTATTTCCTGCAATTTCGTGGTTTACAGTCTTTCTATAACTGCAAATGAGGCCACCAAATGTGGTCTATTTATTATTCATATATCCCCTTGACTAAAATGGCTTAAACTGAAAAAACAAACAAACAAACAAACAAACAAACAAAAACAACATAGGAGTTCCCTTTTCTCTTTAAATTATTACCTCTGTCTGTAAAGTCCACAGACACTCCCTAGAGTCATTCCTCAGTCTTGGTCTTGGTATTACTCTAGGGAGTATTACTGCCCACTGAGAACTTATGTCAACCATACCATAAACTGAGGCTCAGACCTGCAACCAACTACCCAACTTCAGTGTATAAGATCATCTAAATTTTAGCTAATTTATCTCTTAAGACATAAGGACTTGCAGTTACAAGAGTTCTGTCAGAGCAAGGATTACATTTTGATTTTTTTTTTTTTTTAATTAAAGTATCAATTATCAAAAAGTAAAAATACTGATGAATATGAAATGAAATGCTTTATACAAAAAGTCTTTAGAGTAATGATCGTTTTAAATAAGCCTCTTGAAAAGTCTCAAAAACACTTGGGATAAAAGCATGAATTAAACATGACTTCTACTAGAGTGATCAGGCAAGTTTTCAAATTATATTAAAATTAAAGCCATGTTGATTTTTTTGATTTTGCCAAAATAGAACTTAAATCAAGAATTTAAAAATGTAACCGGTATCCAGAGTCTGCATGTAGTTGAAGGTAGGCTGACAGAGAGAAGGGAGGGAAGAGGAAGGATGGTGGTTTGTATAAAAAAGTTCCTGACAAATTTTAGAATATTTGTTGTGACCATTCTAAATTAACCATAAAGTAACTATTTATGAAATAAATTGTCCCACTTTATCTCAGTAAGACAAAAATGCTACTGTGCTGAGAATGGAGGTCTCAAGCAGGGGATTATGTATCTAAATTTGAAAACTTTCTCATTTTTTTTTCTGATTTACATTATGATTTAATTTATATTTATGCCTGATTTATATCATATAGTCTTTACTGAATACAAAACTTGTTTTTAATTATTTGGATTACTGATGGAAAGGAAGAGTTTTGTCTTTAGTGTTGCACAATCACCCTCCACTTTTCTTTGTCTCAACATGTCTTATTCAGATTGCTATCGTGGCAATGGCAAGAGTTACATGGGAAATCTATCCAAGACAAGATTTGGGCTAACTTGTTCCACATGGGACAAGAATATTGAAGACTTACGTAGGTGAGTGCATATGAAATAGACAATAGATTGTTCAGTGAGTCCTGAATAAATACTACCTCCAGACGGCATCTGTTTTTTCTGCAGTGATTCTAACATAGACCCTTATACCCTGGAGATCTTAGCAATCTTTTTTCTTTTCTTTTCTTTTCTTTTCTTTTCTTTTCTTTTCTTTTCTTTTCTTTTCTTTTCTTTTCTTTTCTTTTCTTTTCTTTTCTTTTCTTTTCTTTTCTTTTCTTTTCTTTTCTTTTCTTTTCTTTTCTTTTCTTTTCTTTTCTTTTCTTTTCTTTTCTTGCCTTGCCTTGCCTTGCCTTGCCTTGCCTTGCCTTGCCTTGCCTTGCCTTTTTTCTCTTTCAGTGTTCAAATATATTACACAACATGTGTTTATTCAGACTAACCACTAATTGCAGGCTTCAGCATTTTACTTAGTGTTTAGTTAACTGGTCTGGTTTGCCCCATCTTTTTCCTTAAGTGTTTTTTGGTGGTGGTGGTGTTTTTCTTACATGAGATGTTAAGAAATGAAGCAGGAAATGGTTATGTTACATTTGCTTAATATTTATATTTGCCATTTTCAAAGTTCTGAACAACATAAATTCCCGAAGAACTTGATCTTTTCTCTTAGCTCATCTTGCTTCAAGCATGACTTGGACTTGAAACCTCCTGTGGTCCCATGCAAACTGAAACTGAATCACGGGTCTATGATCTAATGACATTGACATCAAATGTCATAAAAGTAAATTGCAGTTTCTATTGTGTTTTGTTGCTTTGTTTTCTTTTTCAAGTAGTGAAAATATCAAGTTTTTTTTTTGCTTTACTTGTTCAGGTAAAAATGAATCAGCAGAAAGTACAAGAGGAGCTGTGAGTTTCTAAGACTTTTCAATCACGCTAGAATCATCAGTGTTGTCTCTGTTCAGAAGGGTAGACTTATAAATTTCAGGAGTAACAGGAAAAAAGTAAATCAGTAAGTCAGTCTCCAGAGAAGCTGTATTACAGAAGGCAGATTTCAGTGGCATTGTCTAGAATCACCAGCTGGACTATGTGTGGTTTCCCCTACACAGAGCTAGAGACAGAACATGTATTCCAGTCTACTGTCTATCTAAGGAAGGCAGAGGTTTAAGGTCAGGACTTCTGAGAGTTCAGAGAATTCTTCAGTTAGATGTGAATGAGTTAGCTTGAACCTTGTACCAACCAGATGCCTGATGCAATTACATTCACATCATCCTGAGGACAGATCAGCCTTCCTTCTCTTACTGTCACTAATTTTCTATCTGGGAACTTCCTTGGGGAGGTATTTGTCACAGTTCAGCAGTTACTCTGGTTTTGTTTTGGGTGTGCTAGAAGCAATTTGCACGGTCAGTTATTAACTATGAGGGAAGCACAACTGTAACTTAAGAAACCTGTACGTTCCTGTCTGAAAAAAACAGAAATAAACATCTTTCTCTGCTTCAGATTGTCACCTCAGACTTTCACCTTTAGTTAAGTGCTTCATGTGGGTTTGCAGCTTAGGTTGCTTTTCACTGTAGTTTGAGACATTCAAATTTTTCTTTTCCTGTTGCTTAACTTTCTTGCATTTGTCCTTCCTTTACCTAAAATTCAGCGTTCTTCTGTGATGATTCAGTGCTCCCTTCTGTTAACTGTAAACATGCAGGGAGAAGATAACCTGCGTTCCCAGAACAGGCCTGAATGCAGCATAAACACTCTTCTAATCAGTTTAAAGATCCCTCCTGAGGGTATCCAGGGTTTTTAGCTCAAGTGAGAGAGATCTAGAAACCTTCCAGCAAGTCCACTCATTGCTTAAAATACCAACCAGAGGAAAATTGGACAAAGATCCAGTGAATATTTGTGACTCAACTTCATTTTGATTTTAACCAGCCCTAAACACTGACCTGTAGGCTTCTCAATCAGCTAATATTACAGTGTGGGACAAAGCAATATTTAACCTCTGAAAATTTGGGCTATAGTATAAAGCTTTTCAACACTTTGATTTTTTTTTCCCTGTAGGCATATACAAATATTCAGAGAACCAGATGTTAGTAAACTGAAGAAAAACTATTGCCGCAATCCAGATGATGATTTTCATGGTCCCTGGTGTTACACAGATGATCCTCTCATTCCCTGGGATTACTGCCCTATTTCTCGATGTGAGTACTTGGTATGCCTCAGGCATTGTCAATTGTGCGGTCTCAGTGAAACCGTGGTGTCAGTGTATACCTTTCTGTTGTCACTTGTGGCAACAGAAAATGCATAATTATATCAAGAATCAATTACATACGACTAAGAAGGAATGGAGAGAAGCTGCTTGTGCAATGTATAAACAGGAGGTCTTTATCCTTGACCAGTTTGGAGTTTTCAGGGCTTATTTATGCAGCAGGAGCTTAAAAGGGCTATTACAAATAGTCAAACATATTCCAGCAGATCTAGCTATTGAATGAGGGCTGGATGGAAACAAAGAATTGTCTAGTGGTTAGAATGCAGGCTGTGGCCTTAAGAAACCCAGGGACAGCTATCTTTTGTGGCATGAGCTTCATGGTTTGTTTGTGTGTTCTGTATTTATAAAGTGAGGATAACTCACTATATGCATGATGATGTGTATATGTGCTATATAGATTAGATCCTGCTTTTGGATGTTTGTGGGATGATTTAACTCCTGGAAAGAATTAAGAAAATCACTCCTCTAAAGTTGCATGTTATAAAGCTAAATAGCTCAACTATACAGAATTAAAAGTCTTAGAGAATTCAGTAATAAACTGAAGGTAGGTGGAAAAAATACATTAATGCTGAAAAAAAAAGATGTGCAATTCACATTTAGGTTTAAGATTTTTCTCGTTAATTCCTATTGCTAAATCACAGTGGTATATATCCTTGGAGAACATTTGAATGATAAATCAGGCTTTTGAATGTATGTCTGTGATCTCTAGAGGTTGAGGATAATGTTAAATTCATTCCTAGCAGTAATTCACAGCATTTCCCCATAGTCTGAACTGCAGCATTTCTATGAGGTGATATTAGAAATCTCAGGTGATTTTTTTTTGGCATCTATGTGATTAGTAAACAAAATGTGCAAATGTCAATGTAGATAAAGAACAATAACTGACTGAATATAAATTTTATTCACTCTTAGTTAATTCTATCAATTCCAAAGGAAAATTTCACAAAATATTTTTGTCATGTTTGTACTGTAGGTAATGGTTAGCATTATGATGACTGGATTCTAATGCTGGAATATGTCTGTTTTAGAATTGCAACTTGTGTGGGCCAGTGTTAAACTACTAATAGCTTATTCATGTACTGGTAACCAGTTTAACCAGTAGGAACAAAATGTTGGCAGTTACCAAGTGTACTTGGTGTCTTTAACTGGTCTGTTTAAACTTTGCATACTTACATATACATATTCATACACATACGTATACACATATACATATTCATATTCATATGCATATATATATACACATAACTTTAACTATATATAGTTGAAATCTATATCCATATATATATCTTTACACACATTTATATATTTGGGTAATGACAGAAATCTAGTTAGATAAGACAGTTTAAATTTTGCTCACACAAATTTGCAGTAACTACATCCATACATCAAGCTCATATCACTAGGCCACACTTCAGACTTTATGGAAAGCAAAAATTTTGAAGACAGTTTAAGCAACTTTATTTTAACTTCATAATGACTTAGACTAGATGGAAGAACAAATCCAGTTTTGGGGAATACAATTTCATAAAGATAAGTTATTTGTGATAGCAACATATAGTAGGATTTTTTTTTTTTTTTAAGTTTTAAAGACTTCTAAGGAAATTAGAAAATTTCTTTAAAGTTGATCTATGTTTAATGACATGACTTCTACTGTTCCTGTATGCTTACAGAAAAAAAGACTATTTCATTTTTCTGCCTTGTCTTGCTTAAATGAAATGTGGAAATTGAGCATTTCAGAGAGCCTGATGTATTCAAGATTCAGCCAAGATGAGAAATCCTTAAAACCACTGTTGCAAAAATGTTTAATTCTTATTCCATTTTATTGGTATAAAATTCTTCCATCCTATTTAACCTGACCAAACTGGTTTTACAGAATGATATCACTGAAAATTTAAACTTCATGAAATATTAAAATTAACTATGCATTTTTCTGTTTATTTTGACTGTGTTCAGGTTTTAGACTTGTTTTAATTTTGTATTGTGTGTTCATCTTATGTGTCTGTCTAGGCGAAGGTGATACAACTCCTACTACAACCAGTGTGGATGGTAAGTTTGCAGATGTACTGTGCCCTGGCATGCATTATATCCTACAAGACTAGCCATTTCTTTCTGACTGAGAAGGAAGAAAAAGATCAATTAAGGGTACAAAGATCAATTAAGTATACAGCTTGGGGAAGAAAAATAAATAAATAAATAAAAGGCAAATGTAGAATAGCTTTACTATACTTTTTATTCTCATATTCCTATCTCGTAAGTGGTGAGATATAGTAATGACTTTTAATGTTTATTTTATAAATATAGAATTGTTTGTAATAAACTTAACAATATGTATTTTATATTCCCTACAAATCTCTCTATAGAGTCAACCAGCTTCACTGAAGTAGTTTTGATACTTTAGAAATATATTTCATTAGCTCAGGAAAGAACACCCTACCCATGATAAATATTGACCTTCTTGTGGTCCTTATGTGTAACTGTACAGGTTTCCTACCGCTGTTTTTAGTAAAATGTGATCTCTGGACCTGCTTTCAGATACTGTCATTCCTTGTGCCTCAACAAAACATTTGAGAGTTGTAAATGGAATCCCAACTCAAACAAACGAAGGATGGGTGGTTAGTTTGACATACAGGTAATTATCACTTTGATAAGAAGGACAAAGCATCTAATAGGATATTTGTTTTGGAACTATAGAAAATGTTGATTGTAGTAAGAATATTTGTAGATTGCAGTTAAATCCTGTAAAAGAAGGAAATCAGCATTCCTGGAACATCTGGTGTTTCTATAGCTTTCAGTCCATCAATGAAACAGTTATATGTTAGTTATTGCGAACTTGCTTCTAACGCATACACAGCATTCTAGTCTTTGGATTCTTTAGATCAGCTACTGCAGATCTTTTCATCATTCCCTTAACACCCTGCCTTAAGCTGTTTACTTTACAGATTGAAGAAAATTGAGGTTCATGTCAATATCTGTATTTTAATACCAGTGCATTTAGATATGAAGTATTAGATTCAGGATATACACCCTTGCTTCATTTAGCTTTCTGCTCATAAAACTGCATGAAACTGAAATGTATTTTGTATTAAAAAATAAGTAGGAGCTATAAGGAAATTTCTTTCACTCTGTAAATCAAGACCCTAACATGTACATCTGGAAATGTGTATTACATTATGGCAGATCTTAGTTTGCTACTGTGTAAAAGCCAGAACACAGAGTTACTGCCTCTTGTGTTCATTACTCTTTGGTTAATAACTCATCAGCTAGAAGTATGAATCATAAATGGATAGCAGGAAATAGATCTCAAGGATCTTTTTTTTTTTTTTTTTTTTTTTTTTTTTTTGGTCATCTAGTACAGATTACAGTACAGTTTATTACTATTAGCTTATGTCATCTCTTTTAAAAACATGTTTTAACTTAACTAATACTTTCAGGCTAAAGAAAAGACAAAAAGTCTATTTTCTATATTTCTTCATTGCTAGAGAAATGCTGGGAGTCCTCCTCATCTTTGTCAATGTTCCATTCTCATGGGCTCATATCGTAGTGGTCTATATCTTTCTAAAAGTTTAGCAGATGGACGGGAAATAAATTTCTAGAGGAACATCCTTCTATTCCTGGACTAAATAAACATGTAGAGGGACTGAAATGATGAATCACCCTGGAAAAGTTTATCTTGCCACTGTTTTTAAAACAGCCTTGATGGCTGATGAACTTTTAGACAAGAAAGGTGAATTACTTCTGAGTGCCTAAAATGTAAATAGCTGAAGTTAAGCAAATTGACCCTAGGTTATGTGCTATGTTACAGAATTCCATTAAGTAAATGAGTTCATAAATGACTGAAGATGTTTTTTTGTTTGTTTGTTTGTTGTTGTTGTTGTTGTTGTTGTTTTCTGTTTGTTTTAAAAGAAGGGATTCCTAAAATACTCCAGATGCAAAATATATTTTTAAGTATTATATAAGTCTAACATGTATGTAAAAAAATGTACTTATATTTTATGTTGTTACCAGGGAAGCAGATAGACTTTTTTCTGAAACAAAATCTTAATGACTCCAATTTTTTTCTTGGAGGGGTAGAGGGTTCATAAATGATTCTGTAATCTAACATTTATTCTGAAAAAGTCTAACTATAACTAACACTTCTCAAAATAGAAGTGCTGTGTCTGAATGGTAAAGTCCTAGTGCTGCTTACAAACTTGTATATCTGCAATCAATGCCCACTTATAAAATTAATTAATTAAATTAATCAATGACATGCTTTCCTATACGTATGATCCAGATTCTGTTATCAAGTATATTTAAATGTGCTCAGGTGGCCAAGAAGGCCAACGGCATCCTGGCTTGTATCAGGAACAGTGTGACCAGCAGGGCTAGGGAGGTGATCGTCCCCCTGTACTCAGCTCTGGTGAGGCCGCACCTCGAGTACTGTGTTCAGTTTTGGGCCCCTCGCTACAAGAAGGACATCGAGGTGCTTGAGCGGGTGCAGAGAAGGGCGACGAAGCTGGTGAGGGGCCTGGAGAACAAGTCCTACGAGGAGCGGCTGAGGGAGCTGGGCTTGTTCAGAAGAGGAGGCTCAGGGGCGACCTTATCGTTCTCTATAGGTACCTCAAGGGAGGCTGTAGCGAGGTGGGGGTTGGTCTATTCTCCCATGTGCCTGGTGACAGGACGAGGGGGAATGGGCTTAAGTTGAGCCAGGGGAGTTTTAGGTTAGATGTTAGGAAGAACTTCTTTACTGAAAGGGTTGTGAGGCATTGGAACAGGCTGCCCAGGGAAGTGGTGGAGTCACCATCCCTGGAAGTCTTCAAAAGACGTTTAGATGTAGAGCTTATGGATATGGTTTAGTGGGGACTGCTAGCGTTAGGTCAGAGGTTGGACTCGATGATCTTGAGGTCCCTTCCAACCTAGAAATTCTGTGATTCTGTGATTCTGTGATATTTAGAGGAATTTCATCCATTCCAGGAAATCAGCTTTGGATTTTGTGCTACATTTAAATAAGAAGTATAACCTTCATCTGTCTACTTGTCAGTCTGGTAAAGCAGATTATGAAATCTTTTAAAGTTGCATTGATAAATAATGATATACATGTATACATGAAAGAACCACATTTATGTTCCATTTTGTGACATTTTTATAGTAAAACTGGACAGAATCAAGATTTTATAGACCCCAGCCTCTCCGACCAGACAGTCTGTTCCTCAACCAAAATACAACATAAAATAATAATAATAAAATAATAATAAAAATTACCCCCAAAAATAAAACAAAATGAAAACAAACAAACAACAACAAACAACAAAAATCAAAAAACACAAAATAGGAAAGCATCTGTGTTATTCTGCTTTCTTTAAACTCTATACAGAGACTGGACTTCTTCCAACAATTCCTGTAAAGCTGTGAACATTTGTGTGATTTGAATTTATAATTTGTAAGATTTCAAGCTTCTCCCAAATTGCTAACAATTTTATTCACTTTCCAAAGAGCTGTAGAAAATAAATGTGATTTTAGAGGCACAAAGAAGGAAACTAATTAATTTGCATTTTAATGTCAGCTTTATTTTTGAAGAAAATGTCATGTTTTATTGTTTTAATTTTGCTTGATATATTATACAGCAGGTTTTCTATAATCATGTGTAGGATGTCATACATTGCAGATTGCTTCCAACTGAAGCATGTGGGAATGGAAATCTCATAGGACTGGTAATCAAATAGTAACTCTCTACCTTGAGGTCAATGCTTTGAATAATACTTACTTGAAAAATGTTGTTTACATCTGTTGGCAGTTTGGGGTGTTGATTGAACGTTTCAGTCCAGTTCCTATTACAAAGAAGTCCACTTCTTATTATTTATTTTATTTTATTTTATTTTATTTTATTTTATTTTATTTTATTTTATTTTATTTTATTTTATTTTATTTTATTTTATTTTATTTTTAAAGATAGCTCTCTTAATTTAAACCCATCTGTGAAAACACTAAATAAATAAAGTAAATGATTTTCTGTTTCTTCCTGGTTTATAAAAACTGAATCAAATCTGGAAAGTCATGCTACTACATGTATTCAAAATGTATAGCAAATGGACAGTGAAATGTTTTCACAGGCTGTCATCCAGCCACCTTTCCCTACACCTGAGGAATACATAAATGAAAGCTGACAACAACACTCTTTAGAGATTTTGTCCAGGTAGAAAGAAAGATATAAATATATATATAATTTATTTATTTATTTTTCAGGAATAAGCATATCTGTGGAGGTACTTTGATAAAGGAAGAGTGGGTTCTAACAGCAAGACAGTGTTTCCCTTCTCGGTACAGTAGTCTGCAGTTTTGCAATATTGAAATATACGTATCTTCT